>NC_133450.1:3798981-4107016 GCF_048565385.1 Saimiri boliviensis
AAAAGATCAATAGGAGGAAACCATATTTAATGACATAGGTGCCCACAGGTGCTCCACAAAAGGTGAGATTCCCAGAAGAGTGAGGTGACTGAAGTGTACAGCAGCCTGAGCTACAGAAGGGAATAGTGGCTTCGGGCTTCTGGGGGTGATGGCGACACAGGTTATGAAAGCATGAGGGGAGAAATTGTATGGGGAATAAAGGTTGTCTTGTCAGGCAGATAAAAACTTCTCAGGGCCGGGCGCGGTGGCTCAAGCCTGTAATCCCAGCACTTTGGGAGGCCGAGGCGGGCGGATCACGAGGTCAATAGATCGAGACCATCCTGGTCAACATGGTGAAACCCCGTCTCTACTAAAAATACAAAAAATGAGCTGGGCATGGTGGCGCGTGCCTGTAATCCCAGCTACTCAGGAGGCCGAGGCAGGAGAATTGCCTGAACCCAGGAGGCGGAGGTTGCGGTGAGCCGAGGTCGCGCCATTGCACTCCAGCCTGGGTCACAAGAGCGAAACTCCGTCTCAAAAAAAAAAAAAACAAACTTCTCAGATAATAAAAGATGTCTCAGCAGATTGTCAACAAGTCAGTCTTCCCTTCCCAGGGAGGGGGTTAGGACAAGGGGAAACCCCCCTGTGGGCAGCTAAGGGAAGTTCAGAGAAAGTTCCTCCCTGCGTTTGTCTTTCCCCCAAGTGCCTTCAGGTTGGAAACAATCGGCATACCACACGGCATGTTATGGGGTGGCACTTCCTGACCGCCTTCCTCCACACCCTTCAGACTTGGGAGAAGACAGGCTTCCCCCTAGCTTTTGTCAGGGGCAAGTGTCGGCAGAATTCAGAGCCAAAAAGGCTTTTCTAAAGACAGAGAAAACCCCCGACTCAAGGAGTAGGCTGGCCTCAGGCTCAGAGAAGGATACATTTCAAGGGTGTCCATCAGGACATCCAGGTCTGTTGAGGGTGAGGAAAAGAAGGCTCTGCTCATACACAGTGTGCAGTATATTCTGACTTTCTGGAGGATCCCTTGACAATATTGAAAGAAATGAAACATATTCATAGGCCCTGATTCACCCACAGGATTAAACCGTTTGTTGTGTATTTACAAAGTACAAAGACGTTCCTTATAGCATTGTTTATCATTTCAAAGCAAAACCAAGCAAACAAAATGTCCAGCAGTAGAGAGCTGTGGTGCCCTTATCACTTGTGGGACAGTCTCTCAGTGGTTTCCTTGGCAGTGGTTCAGAAAAATGGGGCGGCTCTTTCTGTGCTGATGGGAGCAACCCTGGAGATAGAAGCAGAATAAGCAAGGTGTAGGAGCTGGTGAACTGGGCCCCCCAGGCCAAATCCGGCCCAGTGCCTGTTTTTGTATAGCCTACACCTAAGAATGCTTTTTACATTTTAATTTTTATTTAGTTTTTCATTTTTGAGACAGGGTCTTGTTCTGTTGCTCAGGCTGGAGTTCAGTGGTGCGATCACTGCTCACTGCAGCCTCGACCTCCTGGGCTCAAGCAGTCCTCCCAGCTCAGCCTCCCAAATAGCTGAGACTGCAGGCATGCCATCACACTCTGCTAATTTTTTTCCTTTATTTATTTATTTTTTTTTGTAGAGATAGGGTTTCGCTGTGTTGCCCAGGCTGGTCTCGGACTCCTGGGCTCAAGTAATCTATCTGCCTCCACCTCCCAAAGTGCTGGGATTACAAGCGTGAGCCACTATGCCCAACCTGATTTTTACATTTTTAATTGGTTAAAATAAGTCAAAAGAAAATTAGTATTTTGTGACTCGTAAGAAAAGTGATATGAAATTCGGATTTCAGGTCCACAACCATTTACTGGAGAACAACAGTACCCATTCATTTACGTGTTGCCTATGGCTGCGTTCCTGCTGCTGGAGTGGAAGAGTTACAACAAAGCCTGAAACATCATCTGGCCCTTTCTAGAGGTTTGCTGACCCCTGGTGTGCAGCCTGATTCCCGCAGTAGGTTCATATCTTGAGTTACTGTGTGCGTTTCTTCCTCTGGAGGTGGTTACCTTTGTGGAGGGGGACCAGCGGAGGAAGGGAAACGTCTTTTTCATTTTGTGTCATTCTGTTCAGTTTTAATTTTCGTTTTTTCTTTTTAAGACGGAGTTTCGCTCGTTACCCAGACTGGAGTGCAATGGCGCGATCTCGGCTCACTGCAGCCTCCGCCTCCTGGGTTCAGGCAATTCTCCTGCCTCAGCCTCCTGAGTAGCTGGGATTACAGGCATGCACCACCATGCCCAGCTAATTTTTTGTATTTTTAGTAGAGACAGGGTTTCACCATGTTTACCAGGATGGTCTCGATCTCTTGACCTCGTGATCCTCCTGCCTCGGCCTCCCAAAGTGCTGGGATTACAGGCTTGAGCCACCGCGCCCGGCCTCAGTTTTCATTTTCTAACCTGTGTGTATGTGTGTGCTTTTGTTAAGTCAGTGGGGCTTTTGGTGGAAATATTGTGGAACATTCTTGGTAACTTTGTGCTTTTTTTTTGAGACGGAGTTTCACTCTTGTTACCCAGGCTGGAGTGCAATGGCGCAATCTCGGCTCACCGCAACCTCCGCCTCCTGGGTTCAGGCAATTCTCCTGCCTCAGCCTCCTGAGTAGCTGGGATTACAGGCACGCGCCACCATGCCCAGCTACTTTTTTGTATTTTTAGTAGAGACGGGGTTTCACCATGTTGACCAGGATGGTCTCAATCTCTCGACCTCGTGATCCACCCGCCTCGGCCTCCCAAAGTGCTGGGATTACAGGCTTGAGCCACCGCGCCTGGCCGCTTTTTTTTTTTTTTTTTTTTTAAGTGTTCACTGAGGAAAGAGCAGGAGACATAAGGCCTGGTTTGAGGATTTCCTTTTTTTTTTCCGGGTGGGAGCCACCTGCCCACTCTGTGGTCCTGCTGTGCAAACCCCGAGACCTTTGTTTGTGCCTCCACCTGCTTGGCTGGCCGCTTCCTCCTCCTCCGGCCTGCAGCTCTGTCGCCTGCTTCTCTAGGGACAGAGCTCTGTTGGCTGCTGGTCAGAGGGTCCTGCACCCCAGGATCTTTCCCTGATCGCTCAGAACCACGTCCCTGTGCAGGACATTCGTAGACCACCTCTCTGGTTTCCTTCTTGAGAATTTCCTGGAGTTGGGGAAGCGCACAGAGGATTGGCACGAGGAGCTAACACAACTAGAACATCAGCTTCCCCGGGGCAGATGAGAGAGCGGCTATTTCCTGCCGAGCCCAGCGGGGAAGAGTCAGGGTCACAGAAGGGCTAGGGTGGCACAGTGAGCTGGCTGGACCCCTAGAAACCATGTAGTCCAAATGGCTCATGCATGGGTCATAAGGGAAAACCAGGGACAGGAAGAGGGGCTCACCCACAGCCTGCCAGTGAGTGAGTGAGTTAGCAGAACTGGGGCTTGAGGCCAGGTTTCTTGGGTCCTATCAGCAAGTGAACTTGAGGAGCTCAGACCTGGAGCTCATTCTCCGCTGAAGCTCACCAGTGCTTGAGGATGGTGGAATTTGGGGATTCCTGTCTTGGTCTGTCTTGCAGTCAGGCTGCCTGTACCCCACCTATCTGTTAGACTGAGCCCTAGCAGAGGGTGGAGCTTGGATCTTAGCAGCCCTGCCCCTGCCGTATAAGAGGCTCAGTAAATAAATGTTTGCTGAGTCGAGGCTTCATCATGAGCCCTGGAACCCACTGCGCCAACCAGAACTCCCTCAGGGGTTTTGTTCACGACGCCACCTCCTCCACAACTCCCCCGCCTTGCGTGTCAACCGCACTGGGCCCCAAGAATCCTTTTTCCTAGGATGTACTGGCCATGCCCATGCTCAGGTTAGTGTTAGCTTCTTGGCTGGCCACTAGGTCCTGGGCACAGATCTGGAGCATGCCAGCATCAACACTGGCGGGCCCAGTGTCAGGGTCCTCTGCTGTACGTCCTGGCCCAGAGGCCTGGGCCACCAAAGCCCTGGGTTCCTTGCTTTGTCATGGTTTAAGTGCATTTCTGCCCCTTTTTCTTGAGAATCCCCTTTGGTCTCCAGTGGAGCCATCATCACGCCCTACCAGAAAAACCTGATCTCCAGCCACTCAGCTGCTGGCTCCAGCTGGGCTCTTCAACTTTTCTTGCATATGCCAGAGCTGTGCTATCCGATAAATTAAATTTGAATGCGGCAGCCACTTGCCACATTCAAATTTAAATTTAAATCAATTAGAATGTAATAAAAAACGCAGTTCTTCAGTCACAGCGGCCACACCTCAGGTGCTCCGTGGCCACATGCGGCCAGTGCTGCCACACTCTGCAGCCCAGGAAGGGCGGTTCCCATCATTGCAGAGATGGCAGTGCTCTTCATGGATAATGCTCTGGAGCTGTGGTTGTCAACACGGGCGATTTTACCTCCCAGGGGACATTGGACAATGTCCCTAGACATTTTTGGTTGTCCTGACTTAGGGGCAGTGGTACTACTGGCTCTTGGTTCTAGTGGGTAGAGGCCAGACATGGGCTTGGCAGTGGAGACCCAAGCCATGGAATTTGTCTCATCCTGTTGCTACCAAGTGCCTCTCCACAGGTTCCTTTGATAATCTGCCCCAGAAGTAGCCTGGCCACACTAGGAGCCTGAAGTAGAAAGGGGCGGTATCACTCTAAATTCTGATTCCATTTCTCCTGACCAGACCCAGATCAAGATTCTTGATGTCTCTTCAGCAAAGAAAAGGAAATCAGATTTGCCAACTGGCTTCAGGAAGGAATCTCTATAAATACCACATAAAATACAGGCAGCTTATGTAATAAGGTCTGTCCAAGCCTCAGTCACATTATACCTAAAGAGATACAGGTTAAAAACATTAGCTGTAAAAACAGGTAGGTTGACCACTGTGGCTCACGCCTATAATCCCAGAACCTTGTTGGGAGCTGAGGCAGGCAGATCGCCTGAGGCCAGGAGTTTGAGACCAGCCTGGCGAACATGGTAAAACACCATCTCTGCTTGAAATACAAAAATTAGCCAGGCGTGGTGGTGCACACCTGTAGTCCCAGGTACTGGGGAGGCTGAGACAGAAGAATCTCTGGAACCCAGGAGGCGGAGGTTGCAGTGAGCCAAGATCACACCACTGCACTCCAGCCTGGGCGACAGGGCAAGACTGTCTTAAACAAAAAAAAAAAAAAAAAAAAAACTTTTTTCTCAGTGGTGTCAGCAGGGGACCAAGCTCAGAGCTGCCTTTCAGAAATTCTGTAGTATATGGGAGATGGTTTTTTAATGCACAGTCCTTCTTCTTCCAGGACCCACAAACGTGTAAGAAAGCCAAGGAAGGCTCCTGCCCTCAGGGAGTTTCTGCCCTGCCAGGGCTCCTTGGTGTTTGCTGAGAAAAGGTCAAGGTAAATGAGCAAATAGTCAGAATTACTTAGTATCTTAGAAGGTAATACATGCTTTTTTTTTTTTTTTTTTTTTTTTTAATTCAGGGCCCAGCCAGCCCTTGGCTCACAGGACCTTTTAGTGGAATGAATGAAAATAACAAAGCCCATAGGGCTGATGAATCAGATCAAGTAACATCCCTCTAAAACCAGAAAAACTAGTCTGGGCTTGCTAGACCGCACTGGGGTCAGTCACGGCCAGCGCTTAGGAGAGTCAGCTGCTTCAGTGGGGTCAGAGGTGGGGCATCAGGAAGGACCCGCCTATCACATACTCTTTACATTACCCCTTGGTGAAGACCTTGACCCCAGGAGACTCCTTAAAAATGTGAGTGCTTAACCTGGGAGGGTGGCTAGAGTGTGGCGCCTTTGAGAGGTTAGGTAAAGAGCTTGGAGGGAAGATCTCAAGCAGGGTGAGCAGCTTAACAGGACCCCCTGGTTGGAGCTCCTCAGGGGCTAGTGGCAGGTCTAAAGGCTCTGAGACTTTGAGGGAAGGCGCAGGGAGGGAAGAAAGGGTAGAGCTGAGTGGGAGGAGAGAGCCCCTGAGTCAAAGGCATTACCAATTGGGGACAATTATTTTGTTTTTAAATTTTTATTGATTGATGATGTTTTTTTTTTTTTTTGGTAGAGAAGGGTTTTTGTGTTTTGGGATTTTGTTGTTGTTGTTGTTGTTGTTAAAGACGGGGTTTCACTGTATTGGTGAGGCTCGTCTCGAACTTCTGACCTCAGGTGATCCGTCCGCCTCAGCCTCCCAAAGTGCTGGGATTATAGGTGTGAGCCACCACGCCCAGAGAGAAGGGGTTTTGCCCTGTTGCCCAGGCTGGTCCAGAACTTCTGAACTCAAGCAATCTGCCTGCCTCTACCTCCAAAGTGCTGGAATGACCAGCATGAGCCACCATGCCTGGCACCTAATATGGGGATGATTCTGAAGGCCGGCACTAGACACGGTCCTCTGCTTTGTGAATTGGAAGGTGGTTTGGGAGTTGGGGAGAGTGGGGGACCTAGAATTTCAGGAAGCAGCTTTCCAAATTTCAGAATAGAGGTGATGAATCTGGGACTTTTTTTTTTTTTTTTTTTTTTGAGCTGGAGTCTCGCTTTGTAGCCCAGGCTGGAGTGCAGTGGTGTGATCTCCGCTCACTGAAACCTCTGCCTCCCAGGTTGTGGTTCAGGTAGCTGGGATTACAGGCACAAGCCACCAGGCCCAGCTAATTTTTGTATTTTTTAGTAGAGACGGGGTTTCACCGTGTTTGCCAGTCTGGTCTTGAACTCTTGACCTCGTGATCCACCTGCCTCAGCCTCCCAAAGTGCTGGGATTACAGGCATGAGCCACCACGCCTGGCTGAACCCGGGACATTTTTACATAACAAATTGTTCAGGATGGTTTGGAAGCTCATGGGAATGAAAAATGGTGGTCCCCGTGAGCGAAGGCAGGGGGAGTATCAGCAGAAACATGGTCTCTGGCTACATGAAGGCTTCTGTTGAAGGAGTTGGAAAACATGTGAAGTGGAAAGGAGGACAGTGTAGCCAGAGATGAAGGAAGAGTGGTCCGGAGCCCACCAGGGTGAGCTGAAGCTTATGGCAAAACTCAGGAGGCTTGAGAGTGCTGTTCTGTCTATTTGGAGGAACAATGAAGCAATGTGTGATGCTGGAGGCCAGTGGTAACATTAGCAGAGGACAAGAAGCAATGGGAGGGGGCGGGTGCAGTGGCTTACACCTGAAATCCCAGCACTTTGGGAGGCAGAGGCAGGTGGAGTACCCTAGCTCAGGAGTTTGAGACCAGCCTGGCCAACGTGGTGAAACCCTATCTCTACTAAAATACAAAAATTAGCTGGGCATGGTGGCGCACACCTCTAATCCCAGCTACTTGGGAGGCTGAGGCAGGAGAATCCCTTGAACCGGGGAGGTTGCCATAAGCTGAGATTGCACTACTGCACTCCAACCTAGGTGACAAAGCAAGAGTCTGCTTTTTGGTTTTTGTTTTTCTTGTTTTTTTGCTTTTTTTGAGATGGAGTTTCACTCTTGTTACCCATGCTGGAGTGCCTCGGCTCACCGCAACCTCTACCTCCCGGGTTCAGGCAATTCTCCTGCCTCAGCCTCCTGAGTAGCTGGGATTACAGGCACGCGCCACCACGCCCAGCTAGTTTTTTTTTTTTTTTTGTATTTTTAGTAGAGATGGGGTTTCATCACGTTGACCAGGATGGTCTCGATCTCTCGACCTCATGATCCACCCGCCTCGGCCTCCCAAAGTGCTGGGATTACAGGCTTGAGCCACCGTGCCCGGCCCGGTTTTTGTTTTTTTTAAAACATAAACGGAATCTCATTGTGTTCATCTTCTCTTTCGAGCTTGTGGTGGTTAACTGAAGCTAGATGATTCATCTTCTGTCCTGGGAAAGTTCTCTCCTGGGGTGCGAGGGTGCTGTGGTTGCTGACCTACAGGAAGTGTGGGAAACGTCAGAGGGGCCAGGGGCTGGAGATGGCTAATGTCCATTTATCAAAAAGGTGA
Source organism: Saimiri boliviensis (assembly GCF_048565385.1). Taxonomy (NCBI): domain Eukaryota; kingdom Metazoa; phylum Chordata; class Mammalia; order Primates; family Cebidae; genus Saimiri; species Saimiri boliviensis. Next base: position 3,806,859 of record NC_133450.1, read on the forward strand.
AGGCAGTGAGCTTCACAAATTGTTAGAGATAAGGCTTATAAGTGCTAAGAAAAGCTAGATTGGAATCACTAGGAACAAGGCATATGGACTTGAATTTATGACTTGGAAAGTAGACAAAGTATTTTTCGATTTGGGTGAGGCCTTTGATGGAATCCTAGGATGTCTCTCCGGACCACCTGGGAATGTAGTCAGTGTGTTACAAACAGTGAAAGATCCGGTTTGGAAAGAGTTTCTTTTTGGTTCTTTCTGACACCTTGCTCCGCTGCCACACCCATGCCTATGGACTTTGTGGGCGGCCTCTGCTCTTGACTTTGTTCTGTTCATAATTTGGATTAGTGTCTCTGCGGGCTACTGATGGTGGTGCCGGCTGAGAGGATTGTGCTCTCAGGAGCTCTCTCTCTGCAGGCTGAGCAAACAGCAGACCAACTCTGGTAAGGGGAAATTTACCAGGGAAATGTGAGGGACTGCATTTGGGACCAGAAAAAGAACGGCTCACATACAATCTGGGGCCTGCGGCTTAGTAGCAGCATGAATGAGAAGAATGTTTTTGAGTTTTTGCTGATTGCAGACTCCGTATATCAGCAGGGTGATGTGACCCTAAGAACTGCTGTGGCTCAGGCTGCACTGATAGGCGTGCAGTGGGGGATGCTACAGTTTCTTCATGAACCCAACAGTGGGGATGCTTCCCAGACCCCTGCAGGCAGAGGAAATGGCTCTCACCTATGGGTTCTTAACTTCTGGGAAATTTAAATTAAAAAAAAAAATTTCTCCTTTATTTTTCTGTTCTCTCTGGAACTCTTTAATCATCAGATTTTTTTAACCTACTGACTGAATTGATCTGATTTTCTCATCTTTTTCCTACTACTATCTGTCTCTTTATCTTTTTGTTTTCCTTTCTGGAAGATTTCTTTTAAACTTGTGTCGAATTTTTTATTTCACTATTTATGATGTTAATTTCTAAGAGTTCCTTTTTGCGCCTTGAATATTCATTTTTAAAAAGTGTTATGTTCTTGTTTCTTGGGTATAATCTCTCAAGTTTTCTTCTCTCTGCATTGTCTCTGGGTTTCTGTTTTCCGTTTGTTTGTGTCATCTATTTCTTGATAGAGGGCTCTTCTCAAATATCTGACACTCCTTGGCTGTTCTTATTTGGGTGCCAAAAGCTGATTGGAAACTCTGTCTTCACTGCCAGGGACTTCACTGCTGGGTACTCAGCTGGGATTGAAATGTTTTGTTGGTGGACCTCTGAATTCCGTATCTGAAGGTTTCCTTCCCTACCACATCTCCCTGCTCCCATGGTTATTTGGTTTTTGCAGAAAGACCTTGCCAGCCTCCTGCCTGGCTGACCTAGCGTTCTTAGGGTCGAGTAGGGGAAGCAGGCTTGGGTCTCTGTGCTCGGTCTGTAGATACTCACTTCTGCTCCAGGACTCCTTCCAACTCTGCTGTGCTAACTCCTCAAGGGTAGTATATCCTGCTGCCGGCGGTGGGGAGAAGAGCTGCGGGGCCTTAGCTGTTCCTTCTGCAGGGCAGAAGCCAGTCCTCCTGTGTTCAGCTCTCTGCCTCATGCTCACCTTTGAGGCCCTCACTGCCTCCAAGTCCTGGGCTACTGGGCTCTAGCTGGCTTGTGTTTCAGCTACTGTGTAGGCTTTGGCTATTTTCTTTTCTCACCTAATCTAATCTGATCTTGCGGGATCTGCTCTGCTAGTGCTTCCTTTCACTTCCGTCTTCTAAAAGCGCGCTGGCACCTCCTAACTGCTGTTGGTGGTGGTTCCCCTTCTCTTTGTTCTTGGGCGTTTTCTTCCTTCCTTCCTTCCTTCCTTTTCCTTCTCCCTTTCTTCCCTTCCTTCCTTCCCTCCCTCCCTTCCTTCCTTTTTTTTTTCTTTTCCTTCCTGCCTTCCTTCTTTCCTTTTTTATTTTTTTTTTGCTGGGGTTTCACCATGATGGCCGGGCTGGTCTTGAACTCCTGACCTCAGGTGATCCACCCACCTCGGCCTCCCAAAGTGCTGGGATTACAGGCGTGAGCCCACCGTGCCCGGCCCCTTCTTTCCTTTCTTTCTTTCTTCTCCCTCCTCCCCTACACTCCCCTTCTTTTCCCTCCCTTTCCCTCCCCTCCCCCTCCCTGCCCCTTCCCTCCCCTCCCCAGGCTAGAGTGCAGTGACGTGGTCTTGGTTCACTGCCACCTTGACTTCCTGGGCTCAAGTGATCCTTCCACCTTGGCCTCCTGAGTAGCCATGACCGTAAGTGTGTACCACCATGCCAGCTAATTTTTTTTGTGTTAGAGATCTGGTTTCACCATGTAGCCAAGGCTGGTCTTGAACTCCTGGCCTCAAGCCATCTGCCTGCCTCAGCCTCCCAAAATGCTGAGATTACAGGCATGAGCCATTGAGTTTAGATCTTTTTAAAAAATTACTTTTCTTTTATTGGGCTTCTGAGAGGGAGCAGAGTTTACCTTATTTAACTAAAAGCTTTTTCTTCTATTTAACCTTTATGTGTTCTTTTGCTTTAAATGTATCTTTTTAGACAACATATTGATGGATTAAACATCCAAGATGAGAATCTGAATTTTAATCAAGGAGATAGCCTGTTATATATTTACTATAATTATTATTATATTAGGATTTATCTATGCTGTCTTATTTAATGCTTTCTTTCTTTCCTTTTTTTTTTTTTTCTTTTTTGTTTTGTTTTTAGACAGGGTCGTACACTGTCACCCAGGCTGGAGTGCAGTAGCTTGATCTCTGCTCACTGTAGCCTCTGCCTTCCCAAGCTCAAGGGCTCTGTCCACTTCAGCCTCCCAAGTGTAGCTGGGACTACAGGCACACACCACCATGCCTGGCTAATTTTTGTATTTTTTGTAGAGATGGGGTCTCATCATGTAGTCCAGGCTGGTGTTGAACTCCTGAACTCAAGCACTGTGCCTGCCTCGGCCTTCCAAAGTGCTGGGATTACAGAGACGAGCGTAACCCCATTACAGTACCCGGCCAAGTGCTTTCTCATATGTTCTCTCTGCTGCTTTTTCTCCTTTCGTATCCTCGCTGTGTAGACTGAATTTCCTTCTGCTGGTTTGGAAGGTATAGGTTATTCTTCTTATGGTTACCCTCACTTATTATGCCCTCTCCTTTACCTTATCACTATCTTATGTCTCCCGACGAAGGAGACAGGGCCTTCGGCATGGCCCCACCCTGCCCTGCTCTCTCCACCTGTGCTGGCCCAGGGGCATCTCCACGGCTGGGTTCTGGGGAGGGATAAGGCAGCCCTGCTCATTTGCCATCTTACTCCGGAACTGGGCAAGGCTTGTTCAGGGCCATCCTAGGTGGACTCCAGCATTCAGTGGGGGTTTGCTTTAAATGACCTCTAGGCTAGGCATGGTGGTTCATGCTTGTAATCCTAGCACTTTGGGAGACCAAGGTAAGTGGACTGCTTGAGCCTAGGAGTTTGAGACCAGCCTGGACAACATGGTGAAACCCTGTCTCTACCAAAAATACAAAAAAAATTAGCTGGGCATGGTGACATGCACCTGTAGTTCCAGCTACTCAAGAGGCTGAGATGGGAGGATCACCTGAGCCCAGGGAGGTTGAGGCTGCAGTGAGCCATGATCATGCCACTGCACTCTATCCTGGGCAATGGAGTAAGACCCTGTCTATAAATAAATAAATGAGTGAGAACCTCTGAAGAGGCCCCTGAGGTTTTGTGCAGGTTCTGGGCATGGTAGATCCTAAGGGGGAGTGAGATGGAGAATGGACAAGTCGATAGAACCCGGAACCCCAGACTTCCTGAAGTTCTTCCTCAGTCTTCCTCTCTGAGACTTCTATTTCTCAGTCCTGGCTTTGTTCCTAGCTGCTGTGCTGATGTGTCTCCCACCCTGCTCTGTACAATATGCAGGAAGCAGTCAAGGAGGGGTGCCTCAGAGACACAGTAGGGAGGAGTGAGGGCGAGGCAGAATTGGCATGGGCACGCCCTACAGAGTGAGAGGCAACCCCTAGGGACTACGTTGCTCTGATGTCAGAATGTGTGTCCAGTAGTGCCCACTGGAGCCTTCAGTGTTTCACAAGAACCCAGAAAACTGAATTTTCTAGGTGAAATCTTCCAATTTGCACATGTTGGCTCGAAAATGTTGATAATCTTTTTTTTTTTTTTTGAGACAGAGTCTTGCTCTGTTGCCAGGCACCAGGCTGGAGTGCAGTGGCGTGACCTCGGCTCACTGCAACCTCTGCTTCCCGGTTTCAAGCAATTCTCCTGCCTCAGCCTCCCGAGTAGCTGGGACTACAGGTGCGTGCCATCACGCCCAGCTAAATTTTGTATTTTTAGTAGAGATGGAGTTTCACCATGTTGACCAGGATGGTCTCGATCTCTGGACCTCGTGATTCGCCCACCTCGGCCTCCCAGAGTGCTGGGATTACAGGCTGAGCCACTGCACCCGGCCTAAAATGTGTATAATCCTGTGCGGGCCAAACAGCACGTCTGCAGGCTGGGTCTGGCCCAGACGTGGGTCCCCGTGACGACAGCTCTGGCTGGTCAATGGTTGGTCCTTGTCACCCTTGACTCTTCTTTCTTCTGGTTAAATATCCAGAAGAAACAAGCGTCCTTTCCTGACTCATTGACTTCCCCAAAGATGTGGTTTCCTATACCCCCTTTCTCCCCCAGCTACTTCCTCTGGGCCTCTGTTCTTGGTCAGCTTGTTAGTCTAAAATCTTGTTTTACAGGCTGGGTGCAGTGGCTCACGCCTATAATCCCAGCACTTTGAGAGGCTGAGGCGGGTGGATCACCTGAGGTCAGGAGTTTGAGACCAGCCTGGCTAATATGTTAAAACCTCATCTCTAATAAAAATACAAAAATTAGCCAGATGTGGTGGCAGGTGCCTGTAATCCTACCTACTCAGGAGGCTGAGGCGGGAGAATCGTTTGAACCCAGAAGATGGAAGTTGCAGTGAGCTGAGATGATGCCACTGCACTGAAGCCTGGTGACAGAGTGAGACTCCATCTCAAAAAAAAAAAAATCTTGTTTTACAAATGATGGCCAACCCATCTAGTGCCCTCCACACTCCCGTGCTGTCTCTCACAGCCATGTGTTCTGTTAAGCAGGTTGCAGGCAGCCTTGGTTTGCATTAGTAATTTCTTAGTGAATGGGTAGTGTGTGGGTAAACGTCATTCTCACCCCATGAGTGCAGGGCATGTGGGTTGGGTTTTCCTGGAGCCTGTCTGCAGCCTGCGCCCTGGAGGCCTTGTTTCTGAGGTCTGTGAAGGCACATTGTCTGCTTTCTCCTGGGGGCATGCATGCACACAGGTCGTGCTGCGCCTAGCCCGCAGTCCTTGGCCTGCAGAGGGCAGGGCTATGGCGAGGCACATAACTCAGGACCTAAGAGACTCCTTGAGTGGTTTCGCCTGCCTGCTGTGGCCTCTGTGGCCCTGGCCTTGAGCTCCTTTCCTGTCACTTTTGTGCCTCTGCCGCTGGGCCTCCCTCTGCCCGAGCGGCTGGAGCTTGCAGGTTTGTATACACAGGCAGCTGCGGACTCATTTCTCAGCAGCCCCTCGGATGGGGAAGTGAAACGGCCACACCTGGTAGGGCCTGACCTTTGGGTGACAGCAGAAGTAGCTAAGCAGACATGGGGTTTGCTGCTAAGGAGGGAAGTCCTCTCAAGCCAGCCTGTGAAGACAGCACTTGCCCGCCTGACCCTCCTGTGGCCTCCAGGCCTGTGACTCTGATAACAGTTTCTTCCTCCTGCCCCACCACCCCTGTTTTCTTGGTGACAGCTGGAAGTAGCAGTGGTCACAACTGAGAGAGCCAAACATTTCTACAGTCCCCAGGACGTTCCTGTCACCCTCTACAGTGACGCTGATGAATGGGAGGTCAGTGCTGGGGGCCCCTGGGCTGAATTCCACTGCGTTTCCACCAGCAGGACAGAGCAGTCCTCCCTGCAGCCTATGGTCTGGCGGCCAGAACAGACAGGCTGGACTCAAGTCCGAGGTCAGGGCCCTCTGGGCAGAGGCAATGAAGAAAACATCTGTCTAGCTTCTGGCCTGCAGGAGGCCCTAGTCTCCTCCCGGCCCAGGCGGAGCTGAGCTTTGGCCTGGTGCCTGAAGTTGAGTGTCCTTGTACTTATCTGGGCTGATGAAACCACAGAGGAGCTCTGTTCCCACCACCCTTGTCCACGTGGCTCCGGGCGTCCAGGCTGAAGAGAATGCCTCACTTCCCACGGCCGCCGGGCTCTGCTGCGTCTCCCCTGCAGATGGGTGGGCACTGGCTGATTCACCAGACGCTAAGTGTGGGCCTCGCAGGGGTTCCCTGCCAGGCATTTTTAAACATTCTCAGCCTAGAACATTTCTGGCTGGCCTGTCTTCCCCGCCCCACCCCCTCCATTTCTCACTGCCCCCGAAGCCTTCCACTGGCTTGGACAACCCAAGCATCCGCCTCAAGCAGACAGCCCGGAGCTCCCTGCCAGATGTCAGTTCTGTTGAAAGCCAAACCATGAAGGGAGTAGCTCAGAGAGACAAGGGGCGCTTGTTTCCTCGGGCCTGGTTCTCTCAGCTGCTGGCTCCATGGCTAGCGCTTGCCGGCTTAGCTGCGGGAGGGAACGGAGGTGGCCCGGGCAGGGCAGGTGGGAGGGCTCCTCGGCCTCCTGCCTTACCACACCTGGCCTGCCGTGGCGCCACGTCCCGCTCCCTCCACGCTGACCCTTTTCTTCCCTCTGCCAGATGTGGAAGTGCCGCTCTGACCCGGTTCTGCACATTGACCTGCGGAGGTGGGCAGACCTCCTGCTGGTAGCTCCTCTTGATGCCAACACTCTGGGGAAGGTGGCCAGTGGCATCTGTGACAACCTGCTCGTGAGTGACGCCCTGGTGCCCTTGTCCCTCCTGGGCCTCGCTCCCAGTTTGCTGAGCTGCAGACTTCCTTGTACATGGAGACCTGCTGCTGTGGGGCCCCGGTCTGCTCAGGGAGATTGTGCCCCCCTATTCCCCGCATCGTCCCCAGTGCTCTCACCTCTCCAGCACATGGGTACAGCCCTGGTCCTGCTGGGTCAGCCTGACCTGCCACTGCTCTCCAGGACCATCCTCCTCGCTCCTGCCCATGGTGCCCAGCCAGGTGCCCACAAGCCAGCCCCTTGTTCCTTGCTCTTTGTCCCTCCCGTGGGCCGCCTGGGGTGTACCCTTCCACTGTCTTCTGCCAAGCCCCATCGCCTGCTGCTTCAGTTCTGACTTCTCCCCGGATTTGGGTATACACGTGGGCAATGTGATTGGGGGTCCACTTCTTCATAGATGGCTCATGCACATTTTCTCGCCCTTGTAGCTTTCCTATATACTAGGGGAAGCTTAGAGGGCAAGAGGGGAGAAAGGGGCCGTGGCGGGAGCTGATGGGTGGTAGGGAGAAATGGAAGTCCAGCTATCCAAAGCGGGTACCGTCCTAGGCCTAAGACACCCCCAGGGTGCTGTTGCCCTTAGAGAGGAGCTGCCTTTGTTTATATGATTGTCCTGGGAAGATTTAGGAGTGATTTCTCTCCTCCCTTTCCCTAATTGCCACCCCCCACCTCATTTATTGAGCTTTTGCCTACCACGTACCAGGATCTATGCTGAGGGCCTCCCAGAACTCAGGGAGCTCCCAGGCTGGAGGGAGAGTGCCAGGCCTGATCACCCATGCCGGTGGGAAGGGAGTATGCTCTGGTGAGTGGTACAGTCCTGAATGACTGCAGTCAGCCCTTTGACTACGGAGTCACCACCTTTCGTAGTGCTGAGCCTGTAGTACACATCCACATGCCACCAAAATACTTACTCCGTGTTGAGGTTAACTAGCAGTTTTACTTCTGCAGGTAACTGGGAGTTTTCCAGAGTTTCATGTGGTGGAGGTGAATAAAGAAGCTGGGACAGGATGTGTTTTGGGGTCACAGATGAGTGTTCTTGTACACTTATCAATGGGCCCTTAAGGCACTCCTCAAAGAGTCTGCCAGCGATTTAATCATCATTTGAATAAGAGCACAGAGTGAGCAGAAGAACAGCTTGTGTGGCCAGGAGCAGGGGTAGGGAGTGCAGAGAACAGAGAGCCCAGGAGCAGTGTCATCAAGCAGCATCTTTCCCTATAGACCCAGCTAGCTGGGAGGCCGACACGGAAGGATTGCTTAAGCCCAGGAGTTCTAGGCTACAGTGCCCCTTGATTGTGCCTGTGAATAGCCAGAATAACCAGTATGCTCCAGCCTGGCCAACATAGCAAGACCCTATCTCTATTAAAACAAAATTTAAAAGGGCTGGGCGTGGTGGCTCATGCCTATAATCCCAGCACTTTGGGAGGCCGAGGCAGGTGGATCACGAGGTCAAGAGATCGAGACCATCCTGGCTGACATGGTGAAACCCCATCTCTATTAAATTAAAAAAAATTAAAAAAAATTAAAAATAAAAAAACTTAAAAAGGAAAGGCCAGGTGTGGTGGCTCATGCCTATAATCCCAGCACTTTGGGAGGCTGAGGCAGGAAAATCGCTTGAGCCCAGGAGTTTGAGACCAGCCTGAGCAACATGGTGAAACCCCATCTCTACCAAAAAAATATATCTATATTAAAAAATCAGCCAGGCGTGGTGGTGGATGCCTGTCATCCCCAGCTACTCAGGTGGCTGAGGTGGGAGGATCACTTGAGCCCAGGAGGTCAAGGCTGCAGTGAGCCATGATTGTGCCACTGTACTCCAGCCTGGGTGACAGAGTGAGACTCTGTCTCAAAAAACAAACAAAAAGGCTTCCCAGCAGGGCTGGTGCCACAAGTGCCATGGCAGTGGCAGCGGCAGGTGGAGCGGTTGAGTTTCCTGGCCGCTTTCATCAAATTGGGTCAGAGTTATCCAGAGACGGCCAGCACCGTCTCGCCAAATCTCCAGGCTCCCCACTGGTGGGTCAGCAGCAGCTGGTGTGACGAAGCTCTGGCCCCTGGGAGCTCAGCTCCCCCGGGGCAGCTCTGCAAGGGCGCTTTCCTTCTTCCCCAAAGCTCTGCTTCCTTTTTCTTCTAAGCTGCCATCACTTGATGAAGTCCCTGGGCTTCCCTCCTCCAGAGCTGGCCGGGCAGTGAAACATGTTCCCAAGACCAGCCAGCTCCCAGATCATTTGCCTCAAAGTTTCCCTCAAAGTGACAAACGTTTCAAGGAATCTCAAATTTTACAGTTTGAAATGTGGGCATTGGTGGCACATGGCTGTGTCTTCTCTCTGTAGCTGTTTTCTCCCTACATCCGTGAAAGGAAGCTGAGCCTGCTCCTGCCTCCGCAGCTCTCTCTTTTCCAGCGCCCAGGGCATGGGGTGCTAGATGTGACCGTGCTCCTGGTCTCCAGGCTCATCTCCCTCTGTCCTTTGGCCCACAAAGGCCCTGGCCTATTTGTGCTAAACAGGCAGTCAGACCCAGAAAGAGCAGGCAGTCTCTCTGGATCACTAGTCTGGCTGGGAGCCGGTCTCCTGACTGGGATCTAGACCTTCTCCCCTGCCCACGTGAATTCCCAGGGGCAGAGCCTGAAGTGTTGAATACAGCACTGGCCAAAGAGATGTCACCGTGGGAACAGGCCCTCTCCCCCGCCTGCTTTCGCGGGCTCGGAGGAGCTGAGGTTTGTCTGAGAGGAGGTGGAGTGCTGGTTTTCACCCTGATTTGTGTATTTGCTTTGAGGGCACTTAGAAGCCCAGCCCAGGCCTTGCTCCCACCCTGCACACAGTGGAGCGACTCTTCTCGATACGCTTTTGACGTCTGCAGAAGCTGTAGGTGGCAGGGAGCCAAGAGGAAGTGTGACTGAAACTGTCCACTCAGCGCCCGGCCGGCGTACTAAGAGGGCTTGGTGGGAAGCCAGTGCTGGTGTCGGCTGATGCGCGCATCGGGCCTCAGGGCTGTTTGCTGTCCCACTTCCTCACCGTCCGCCTTCCTCCCTGGCCCCGGGACTTGGGGGAGGTGCTGGTCCTGGCCTGTCGGGGCACTGTTCTCTGCACGCCCTCACTCTTTTCCCAGATGAGCTTCCCTTCATGGGAAGGGTTTCCAGCCCCTGTCGCCCTGAGGGGCTCACAGCCCTGGAGAGGGCATCTGGAGCAGTCAGAACACAGGGAGCTTCTCTCTCCCGAGGCGGCCCCCAGCCCAGAGAGCCCGCGCCTGTGGGAAGCCCAGGAGGCCCTGCCCTGGAGCATGTGCTGTGCTGGGCCCTGTGCTCAGCGCTTTGTAGCCATTCTCACCTCAGACCTCACAGCCGCCCAGTGAGGGACCTTTCTAGAGAGGAAGCCATGCCCTGGCCTTCAGTCCCGTGTCTGGGTTCTCACAGCTAGTAAATACAGAGCCACTAGGATTTGAACTCAGGGCTACATGATTTCAAAATCCATGGCACGAAGGATTCTGAGCTGGTTGGCTTTTTCACAGCTGCTCAGTTCTGTCTTGGTGGGGTGGCCTGCGTTTGGGAGGTGGTGAGACTACAGTGTAAATTAACTGGGTGGCGCCTGTTGTCCGGTGTGAGCTTGGATGACTGCTTACCTCTCGGGATGCTGCAGCTCCCATCTGTGAAATGGGACAGCACCTTCTTGATAAGGTCACAGTGAGGGTTCATGAGACCCTATACATGAGAAGGTTCTGGTCACGGCAGATGTTTTCATTGCCACACGTTAGTTGGCTTCGGAGAGCTGATGTTAGGTAGATGGGCCCCACCTGAGGAGCAGCCTGGTCCTTTGCTTTCTGGTGTAACCAAAAAAGGCTGCCTTCTGTTCCCCAGAGTTCCTTCTCCCAGGAGGTGGGAGCCTACCTGGAGGAGGCTTGGGCACAGGGATACCTGCTGGAGGTGGCGGGGCCATTGTGGGTGTTGGTTGAGCACCTCCCGTGTGTGGGATCCTGTGCCAGAGCCTGCGGGGAGGTGGCGAGAGGTAAGGAGACACAGCCTCCACCCCCGAGGGACGAGACAGCTCCCTGCAGGCAGGCTGTGCCCAGTCATCCCAAGCCCATGGCTGGGCTACTGGCTGTGGGGTCTGGAGGGTGGCGGGGAGGGTGGAAGACAGAGCAGCAGGACCCCCCACTTCCCCTGCCCTCTTCACAGACCTGCGTCATCCGGGCCTGGGACCGCAGCAAGCCCCTGCTCTTCTGCCCAGCCATGAACACTGCCATGTGGGAGCACCCCATCACAGCCCAGCAGCTCCACCAGCTCAAGGCCTTCGGCTATGTCGAGATCCCCTGTGTGGCCAAGAAGCTGGTGTGCGGAGACAAAGGTGGGTGTCTTGCCAGCCTCATAGCCCAGGGCCGTAGAAGGGGCTCAGCTTTGGGGTTATATCTCAGTTCAGTTCCTGGCCTGTTGTGACCTTAGCAAACCATTCTCCTCTGAGCTTAGCTTTCTCAGCTGGAAAATGGGAATTGTAATTCCTGCCTCCAGATTGGTAGGATAAAATGGGATGGAACGGGTAAAGTCCCTGGCACACAGCCCGCACGCCGCTAAGGATGGCTACTGAAGGATTCCCAGGGCCTGACGGGGTCTCGGTAGGGATGTGGTGTGTCTGGCTCAGGCAGAGACGGGCCTGGCCCTCTCGGGCCTTGCACTCTGGGTGGAGCACTCAGGGAGCACTGGGCAGGGGGCTGCGGGGCTGCAGGCACTGGCAGTCCGTCTGACCACAGTGGAATTTTGCTCCCAGGTCTGGGGGCCATGGCTGAAGTGGGGACCATCGTGGACAAAGTGAAAGAAGTCCTCTTCCAGCACAGTGGCTTCCAGCAGAGTTGACCTGGGACTTCCGGTTGTCCCTCTATACTCAGAATGGGTTCAGGCCAAGTTGGTGAATAGATGTTGGCAAAACAGCAGGATTCCTTCGTTTGCTGAATGGGGGTCTGGCCGGGGCCTACTCTGAGCCTCCCCAGGGAACCGACCTGCTCCAGGGTAAACTGGATGGAAGGCCCAGGTCTCAGCTTCTTTCAGCTAGGAGATGGCGGCTGCCTGGAGCCCTCCCGACCTATTCCTGGATGGGCGAGGCAGGCCAGGAGAGCAAGCAGTGTTGTCCTCACAGGAGGAGGACCGGGCGACCGGGAACACTCGGCTCTCCATCTCACCCAGAACGGCTTTTAGAAACAGCACAGCTGGAGAGCCCTGGCCGAGCCTTGGGAGCTTCAGCTCTTTGGCAGAGTGCCCCGGTGCCATGTATCAGAGAAGCCTGCGACTTGGCAGGACGCTGAGGTCTCCTGCAGACCATGTCATGAGATTCAAGGTGCTGGGAAATAAAGAAAAATGACCATCTAGGAGACTCCATTCTTTCTCTACAACACATCTGTGTACTCAAGAGATGGGGGTGTTGCCAGATGTGGCTGGGGAAGGGTCTGGACTGACGATTCCCCGGCACTCTTTAGTCCCCATGTAACATGGTGGCTGAGGATAAAGCTCTGAAGCCAGACAGCCCCTACCTAGTTCCAGTCCCAGCTCTGCCCCTTAGTAGCATAAGACCTGGTTCAGGACTTAGCCCTCCTGACCTTTCCTCAGCTATCTTCTTATCCTGCCCTCAGGGAGTTAAGAGGATTCAGTGGAATTGTGTGTGTGGCATACCCATGCCACCGCCTGCCTGGAACGTGGTAAATGTCAAATCAGTGGAAGTTAAAACTAGTCATATATGCCCGAGAGCTTTCCTAACGTTTACTGCAATGCCGTCTCGTTTTGGGAGAAAGGAAATCCCGGATGCTAAGCTGACACGCCCCCTTACGCAGGTGACAGGTAAGCAGCAAGGAGGGTTGGCCCTGCCTCGGATCCCAGGCCCCTTGCCTGCCTCCTGGCTTCCTCTTGTCCTCGCCCTTTCAGCTTTGCTGGACCTGAGGCGGGGGCTTGGGTGTCTGTGCCCCCACCCCCCAGTACACATGACCAAGGGAAGTAGATCCAGAGACACCGTGCACTCTGGCCTGGAGACCCTCTGCTGCCCAGCTTTTGACCTCATTGCCATTTGGTGTGGCTGCAGTGGGGAGGGCTTGTCTGCCTATTTGGAGCTGAGGCTGAAGGTGGCTTCCAGCCAGGTGAGGGGAGCATCCCGCGCCTGAGAGCACTGAGCAGAGGTGCTTTGAGGGGAGCAGGAAGCCTGCTGGCCAGGATCAGTGCTCGGCAGCTTCCACAAGCCTTTATCTCTACAGTGCTTGACTTCACCAGGTGATCCTTTGGGGTAAAATCGCCTTAGGCAAGAAGTCAACTATAACAAAAATGGTGGCATCAAGAACCAACTTTTTTGGCTGGTTTGGGGATGGGGCATAGGGAGAACGTGGGTAACTGAAACCCAGAGACAATCCTCAAAGTCCATTTGCAGGGTTTCCACGTTGCCCTTCCTCTCCCTCAGCAGCCCACTGGTAAATGGCGAAGCTTCCCAATTTTATTTATTTATTGAGACGGAGTCTCACTCTGTCACAGAGGCTGGAGTGCAGTGGTGTGATCTCAGCTCACTGCAACCTCCACCTCCCGAGTGCAAGTGATTCCCTGCCTCAGCCTCCTGAGTAGCTGGGACTCAGCCCCTAGTTCTAATCCCAGCTCTGCCCCTTACTAGCCACCCTGCCCAGCTAATTTTTTGTATTTTAGTAGAGATAGGGTTTCAGTCAGGATGGTCTCAATCTCCTGACCTCTTGATCTGCCCACCTCAGCCTCCCAAAGTGCTGTGATTACAGGCATGCGCCACTGCACCTGGCCACCAATTTTATTTTTATTTATTTTTTGAGACAATCTCTCTCTCTGTCGCCCAGGCTGGAGTACAGTGGCACAATCGCGCCTTAAGCCATTCTCCCGCCTCAGCCTTCCGAGTAGCTGGAATTGCAGGCGCCTGCCACCACGCTCGGCTTATTTTTGTATTTTTTGTAGAAGTGGGTTTTGCTCATGTTGGCCAGTTCAATCATGTTGAACTGACCTCAAGTGATCCACTGGCCGCGGCCTCCCAAAGGGCTGGGATTACAGGCATGAGCCCCATCACACCCGGCCACTTCCCAATTTTAGCAGAAACTCCTACCATTTACTGAGTACTCATCATGTGCAAGAATCCATACCAGGCACTTTAGGGAAGACAGTTAGCCTGGGAGATGAACCACAAAGTGCCTGTGCAAAAAGGCCACGGGAGCAGGGAAGTTCACAGGCCACTGTCCCCGAGCTCTGAAAACAGCTGTGGCTGCTCAGCAGGACTACGCCTAGTTGGCTAGAAGGAAACACACATCCCTGTGGACCCAGGCCAGCTGGAGGCCCCTGTCTCTGAGGGTTCACCCCTCTGTCTCCCACCCACAGCAGTCCTGCAACCCTGCTGCCCCTTTTGAAGGGGGGCCTGGATGAATGGGTCTGGGCTAGGTCTAAAGAGCCCAGCTGTTTCTGAGCCAGACTGGAGCTAAGAGGGGCAGGCGCTACATTTTTTTTTTTTTTTTTTTTTTTGAGACGGAGTTTTACTCTTGTTACCCAGGCTGGAGTGCAAGCTAGAGTGCAATGGCGCGATCTCGGCTCACCGCAACTTCCGCCTCCTGGGTTCAGGCAATTCTCCTGCCTCAGCCTCCTGAGTAGCTGGGATTACAGGCACGTGCCACCATGCCCGGCTAATGTTTTGTATTTTTAGTAGAGACGGGGTTTCACCATGTTGACCAGGATGGTCTCGATCTCTTGACCTCGTGATCCACCCGCCTCGGCCTCCCAAAGTGCTGGGATTACAGGCTTGAGCCACCGCGCCCGGCCTGGCAGGCACTACATTTAGCTGGCCCCAGCTGCCAGCGGGGTGCCGAGCAGGTAATGACAACCACCGCTTTCCCCGCGAGGGGCCCAAGCTCTTGACGTTTTCTTAATCTTGGGGAGAAATGTTTCTCAGAGAAGATTCTAGCCTCCCTGATGATTTTTATAGAATTCTGGAAGTTTAAGAGAATAGAGCATCTGGGTCTGAAATGTGCACTCTTTCTTGTGTGGCCGCCACGAGCCCTTCAAGGCTGCTGTGGAGGCTGCCGGGTGGGGCAGAAGCCTCCAAACCAGGGCCCAGCTTCCACCCGGGACCTGGGTGCCTCATCAGGTCCCGCTGCTGCCTCTCCACGGCCTCAGGTCAGGCCCAACTCCGGGATAGTACACACCTGGTCCTTGGTGATCTGGTCCCTGCCTACCCTTCTATCCCTGCCCTTTACCACACGCCAACCCCAAAGGGGTTGCCTGTTCTCTTGCCAAACTGGACAACCTTGAACCAGCCGGGCCTCTTTCCTGTACACATGCAGCCATTTTTACTGGGATGGACTGACTCCCACACAAACCTGTGGATGTACCTGGGTGCTACCTCTTTTGTAAAGCCTTCCCTGGTAAACTGCAACCTCCTTGCCCATAGTGCTTCTATCTATCTATCTATCTATCTATCTATCTATCTATCTATCTATCATTTTTTGAAATAGAGTCTTGTTCTGTTGCCCAGGCTGGAGTGCAGTGGTGTGATCTCAGCTTACTGCAACCTCTGCCTCCCACCTTCAAGTGATTCTCCTACCTCAGCCTCCTGAGTAGCTGGGATTACAGGCATGCACCACCATGCCCAGCTTTTTTTTTTTTTTTTTTTTTCTGAGATGGAGTCTTGCTCTGTTGCCCAGGCCGGAGTGCAGTGCAGTGGTGCAATCTTGGCTCACTGCAACCTCCACCTCCCAGGTTCAAGCAATTCTCCTGCCTCAGCCTCCTGAGTAGCTGGGATCATAGGTGTCTACTACTGCACCTGACTAATTTTTGTATTTTTAGTAGAGACAGGGTTTTGCCATGTTGGCCAGGCTGGTTTCGGTTTCGAACTGACAGGTGATCTGCCTGCCTTGGCCTTTCAAAGTGCTGTGATTACAGGTATAAGCCACTGTGCCCGGCCTTGTGTTGTATTTTGAATAGAGACGGGGTTTCACCAAGTTGGCCAGGCTGGTCTTGAACTCCTGGGATTACAGGGATTACAGGATTACGCCCGCGTCGGCCTCCCAAAGTGCTAGAATTACAAGAATGAGCCACCACACTCGCCCACCACTAGTTATTACAACAGAACTGTAATCGTCAGTTTACTTTGTGTCCCCCTAAAATTAGGATCTCTTGGAGAGCAGGAGTTGTCCTGTTCCTTACAGAACCCAGCAAGTCACTCGAAGCTTGTACCAACCAAAAAAGTGGTGTGTGTGTGGGGGCTATTGGTTCCTGCTCCTTTCTGTGCAAGAGACAAAATTTAGAAACCACAAAAGCAAAGACTAGGCCGGGCACAGTGGCACACACCTGTAATCCCAGCACTTGGGGAGGTTGAGGCAGGCAGATCATGGGGTCAAGAGATTGAGACCATCCTGGCCAACATGGTGAAACCCCGTCTCTACTAAAAATACAAAAAAAAAGCTGGACGTGGTGGTGAGAGCCTGTAATCCCAGCTACTCAGGAGGCTGAGGCAGGAGAATCACGAACCCAGGAGGCAGAGGTTGCAGTGAGCTGAGATCGCGCCACTGCAGCCTGGCAACAACAAGACTCCGTCTCAAAAAAAAAAAAAAGCAAAGATTAATAAATTTGACTGTAGAAAAATAGGTTCACTGAGCAACAACCCAAAGTCAAGGTCAGAGGACAACACACTGGGGAAATTACCTGCAACTCATATAACAAAGGGCTCATTCTCCTAATATATAAAGAGCTCCAGCCAGGCACAGTGGCTCATGCCTGTAATCCAAGTACTTTGGAGGCCAAGGCAGGCAGATCACCTGAGGTCAG
Source organism: Saimiri boliviensis (assembly GCF_048565385.1). Classification (NCBI taxonomy): domain Eukaryota; kingdom Metazoa; phylum Chordata; class Mammalia; order Primates; family Cebidae; genus Saimiri; species Saimiri boliviensis. The sequence goes on from NC_133450.1 coordinate 3,823,490, forward strand.
GAGTTCAAGACCAGCCTAACCAACATGGTGAAACCCCGTCTTTTAAAAAAAAAGAAAGAAAAGAAAAAGGGGAAAAAAAAATATATATAATATATATTTTTATATTACATATAATATATAATATAATATATATTACATATAATATATAATATAATATATATAATATATAATATATATATAATATAATATATAATAATATATATAATATATAATAATATATATAATATAATATATAATATATAATATAATATATATAATATATATATAAAGAGCTCCTATGTATTGATGACAAAAAGGGCCAGGTGCAGCAAGCAACTCACACCTGTAATCCTAGCTTGTTGCAGGGCTGAGGTGGGCAGATTACCAGAGCTCAGGAGTTTGAGATCAGCCTGGCAAACCTGGTGAAACCCTATCTCCACTAAAATATTAAAAAATTAGCCGGGCATGGTGGGGCAGTCCTGTAATTCAGCTATTCAGGAGGCTCAGGCAGGAGAATTGCTTGAACTCGGGAGGTGGAGGTTGCAGTGAGCCAGGATCACGCCACTGCACTCCAGCCTGGGCAACAGAGCTAGACTCCATCTCAAGAACAAACAACAAACAAAAAACCACCGTCCTTCCCAAAGGTGGTATGTGCTAAAAACAAAACAAAACACAAAAACAAAACAACCCACTGTCCTCATGGCCAGTGTTGGGAGGGAGACTAATTGACACTGTGTGTGCGTGTTGGTGCAAGATTTATAGCAGTCTTCAGACCCACCCACGAAAAAAATTTTGCAAAAAAAAAAAAAAGAAATTTTGCTTTGCTTATTACAGTTTTTTTCCTCTCTCCTGACCTCACAGTATTGTTCAATCTGTCCTTGTGGCTGGGCGCAGTGGCTCATGCCTGAAATCCTAGCACTTTGGGAGGCCAAGGTGGGCGAATCACTTAAGGTCAGGAGTTTGAGACCAGCCTGGCCAACATGGTGAAACCCTGTCTCTATTAAAAATACAAAATTAGCTGAGTGTGGTGGTGGACTCCTGTAATCTCAGCCACTCAGGAGGCTGAGGCAGGAGAATTGCTTGAACTTGGGAGGAGGAGACTGCAGTGAGCCGAGATCGCACCACTGTATTCCAGCCTGGGTGATAGAGTGAGACTCCATCTCAAAAAAACAAAACGAAAACAATCTGTCTGTGGTTCCTGGGCATTTTGTAGTGTGGAATTAGAAAAGCAGATTGAGATACAGAACTGGAAAGATGGGAAGAAAAGGAGAAGGAGGGAGGGAGTCTTAATTTTTGGATTGGTCCCAGAGTTGCTTTGGTTGTGATATACTCTGGTAATGGGTAAAGGGGGAGAGAAATTAAAACTAGGGGCAAAGAGACCCAAAAGAAAGAGCTGACCGGGACCTGAGGAGAACGGGAGGCAGCAGAGCCATGCAGCCTGGCAAGGAGTTGGGGTACAAGTTTGGAGTTGGCTAAATAGGGTCTCAGAGCAGCTAAGGGGTACAAGAAAATGGGGTGGGGAATAAAAGGATTTTTGAGGAATGTTGCTGAGAATTGTGAGTTGAACACACTTTACGTTCTTCAAGAGACCCAAATAAAGATCAAGGCTCTTTTTTAAGCCCTCTAGAGTGTGTGATTCTCTGAGTGCAGCTGAGCAGGATTGAACTATGTGGAGCCCTAGATGATACTGGGTTACGGGTACATGTTAGATGTTCTCCATGGTGCCAATCGTTTCCTTGATCTCATTTCACCCTCCTCACGTAACAGCTTCATGGTGGAGTCAATTAGCATATGTAGCTGTTTTATAGATGAAACTTGAGGGTCACACGTCTCGAACAGCATGCTAGGGTTTTCTCTCTCTGCCCTACATCTACCTCCTAACAGGCTCCTGCACAAGAGTCCTGGCCTCATTTGCATTTACCTCCTCGGGATCAGTTGAAACCACCCCTTCCACGGGGCACCACCACCACCAGTGCCTGCTCTTTCAGTCCCAACCGGACCACTGCTTCATTTTTTCCCTCCCTCTCTCCCTCCTTCCTTCCTTTTTTTAGAGACGGGTCTCGCTATGTTGCCCAGGCTGGAGTGCAGCAGCTATTCACAGGCACAAACCCACTACTGATCAGCATGGGAGTTTTGACCTGCTCCATTTCCGACCTGGGCTGGTCCCGGCTCCCGGGAGGTCACCATATTGATGCCGAACTCAGTGCAGACACCCAATTGGCATAGCGCACTGCAGTCCAGAACTCCTGGGCACAAACGATCCTCCCACCTCAGCCTCCCGAGTAGCTGGGACTACAGGCAGCGCCACCACACCGGGCATCATTACCTTTTCCTTCTCATGGCTTTCTTCCTACGTGTATTGTGGTTTCTAGGGCAGCATGAAAATCCTGTGTGTCACGCAACTGCCTCTGAGCAAAGAGTCAACCCAATAACTGACAGGTTGTTTACACTGAGAGCTTCCTGGTGGAACCAAATATTCTGCAGCATTGAAGCCAGGTTTGGAACCCCCCAAGGCAAGGCAGTGGGAATGATCAGGTCAGAGCTACCAGTGGTCTCATAGCAAAGGAATGTGGGGAGTGGGCAGGTGTGAGGGCGGGAGGCAGGTATGTGAGCTTCGAGGCTTATGGAGGACATGCAGCTAATACAGGTGGGATCTTGCTGCAATGGGCTGGTCTCATGGTGGCTTTATCTGCTGAGACACATGGTGACCTTTTGCCTGCTAGACCAGAGAGCAGATCCTTAGGGATTGGAGGCCCAGCGGACTCCCTTTCAGGCCTCTGGATTCCTGGAAGAGGAAGGAGGGTGCAAAGGTGAGTTCCAAAGTGCCTTCCATCTGTGTGGGCAAAATAATGTTACCAGCCACAGCAGTGGACTTGGAAGCAGGCAACATGGGCTGAACATGAACACACGGAAGCTGAGGATCTTTTCTCTCTTTATGATTTTTTTTTTTTTTTGAGACAATTTCTCTCTTTTTGCCCAGGCTGGAGTGCAATGGGGTGATCCTGGCTCACCATAACCTCCGCCTCCCGGGTTCAAGTGATTCTCTTGCCTCAGCCTCCGAGTAGCTGGGATTACAGGCATGTGCCACCATGCCCGGCTAATTTTGATTTTTAATAGAGATGGGGCCATGTTGGTCAGGCTGGTCTTGAACTCCCAACCTCAGGTGATCCACCCGCCTCGGCCTCCCAAAGTGCTGAGATTACAGAAGTGAGACAGCACACCTGGCCCTCTCTTTACAATTAAAAAAAAAAAATCCTTACAATTTTTTTTACTTTAAGTTCTCACTAGACATAAAATTTTTTCATTAAAAATGTTTTTTTTGGCCAGACACGGAGGCTCACCCCTGCAATCCCAGCACTTTGGGAGGCCAAGGCAGGTAGATCATGAGGTCAGGGGTTCAAGACCAGCCTGGTCAAGATGGTGAAACCCCCATCTCTACTAAAAATACAAAAATTAGCTGGATATGGTGGCAGGCACCTGTAATTCCGGCTACTCGGGAGGCTGAGACACAGAATTGCTTGAACTTGGGAGGCAGAGGTCGCAGTAAGCCAAGATTGTGCCACTGCACTCCAGCCTGGGCAACAGGGCGAGACTTTGTCTCAAAAAAAAAAAAAAAAAAAAAAAAAAAAAATTCGGCCGAGTGCAGTGGCTTAAGCCTGTAATCCCAGCACTTTGGGAGGCCGAGGTGGGTGGATCACGAGGTCAAGAGATCGAGACCATCCTGGTCAACATGGTGAAACCCCGTCTCTACTAAAAATACAAAACATTATATGTCACCTGGAACTTCTGGAAATTTCTCTCCTAACACAGGAGAAGTTGAGCTCTGGTGTGCCGTGCTTGGGGAAAATTGGCATGTTGGAGGGAAGGGAGAGAAGGCCATGGACGGGAACTCAGGTTTATCTGGCTCCTGGCCCATGCCAAACCCTGTGCTTTGCACATTTAAGCCTCCTAAACATCCTTCAAGTTGGGCATCGTTATTCTCATTTAAGAAATAAGGCCGGGCGCGGTGGCTCAAGCCTGTAATCCCAGCACTCTGGGAGGCCGAGGCGGGTGGATCACGAGGTCAAGAGATCGAGACCATCCTGGTCAACATGGTGAAACCCCGTCTCTACTAAAGGTGCAAAAAATTAGCTGGGCATGGTGGCGCATGCCTGTAATCCCAGCTACTCAGGAGGCTGAGGCAGGAGAATCGCCTGAACCCAGGAGGCGGAGGTTGCGGTGAGCCGAGATCGCGCCATTGCACTCCAGCCTGGGTAACAAGGGCGAAACTCCGCCTCAAAAAAAAAAAAAAAAAAAAAAAAAAAAAAAAAAAAGGAAATAAGAACCTGTGCTGGGTGTGGTGGGGTGTGTAAAGTTTATTCTCTGTAGGTTTATTGCTGAGTTAAAAACGAGGAAACTGAGGCTAGCACAAGAAAATTAGATGCCAATTTATTCAGCTCCCGAGAGAGGTCCTGTGGTCCCGGGGCCAGGGGCCAGGGAAGTAGCGCCTGACTCCTCTTAGGAGTGGGGTTTTACAGGGAGTGAAGGCGTTCAGTTGGATTTGGAGAAACAGGATGTGGATGGGGTGAGCTGCTATTGGTAGGTAGGTGGGATTTCCGGTGAGCAGGCTAGGTGCCGGGTGCAGAGGGGATTTCCAAGGGGGGTTAGGTGCCGGGTGCAGAGGGGATTTCCAAGGGTGGGGCTAGGTGCCGGGTGCAGAGGAGATTTTCAAGGGCGGGGCTAGGTGCCGTGTGCAGAGGGGATTTCCAAGGGGGGTTAGGTGCCGGGTGCAGAGGGGATTTCCAAGGGTGGGGCTTAGTGCTGAGTGCAGAGGGGATTTCCCAGGGTGGGGCTAGGTGCCGTGTGCAGAGGGGATTTCCAAGGGTGGGGCTAGGTGCCGTGTGCAGAGGGGATTTCCAAGGGCGGGGCTAGGTGCCGAGTGCAGAGGGGATTTCCAAGGGCGGGGTTAGGTGCCGAGTGCAGAGGGGATTTCCCAGGGTGGGGCTAGGTGCCGAGTGCAGAGGGGATTTCCCAGGGTGGGGCTAGGTGCCGTGTGCAGAGGGGATTTCCAAGGGGGGTTAGGTGCCGTGTGCAGAGGGGATTTCCAAGGGTGGGGCTAGGTGCCGAGTGCAGAGGGGATTTCCAAGGGCGGGGCTAGGTGCCGAGTGCAGAGGGGATTTCCAAGGCAGGCTAGGTGCCGAGTGCAGAGGGGATTTCCCAGGGCGGGGCTAGGTGCCCTGTGCAGAGGGGATTTCCAAGGGCGGGGCTAGGTGCCGAGTGCAGAGGGGATTTCCAAGGGCGGGGTTAGGTGCCGAGTGCAGAGGGGATTTCCAAGGCGGGCTAGGTGCCGAGTGCAGAGGGGATTTCCAAGGGCGGGGCTAGGTGCCGAGTGCAGAGGGGATTTCCAAGGGCGGGGTTAGGTGCCGAGTGCAGAGGGGATTTCCCAGGGTGGGGCTAGGTGCCGAGTGCAGAGGGGATTTCCAAGGCGGGCTAGGTGCCGAGTGCAGAGGGGATTTCCCAGGGTGGGGCTAGGTGCCGTGTGCAGAGGGGATTTCCAAGGGGGGTTAGGTGCCGTGTGCAGAGGGGATTTCCAAGGGCGGGGCTAGGTGCCGAGTGCAGAGGGGATTTCCAAGGGCGGGGCTAGGTGCCGGGTGCAGAGGGGATTTCCAAGGGTGGGGCTAGGTGCCGTGTGCAGAGGGGATTTCCAAGGGCGGGGTTAGGTGCCGAGTGCAGAGGGGATTTCCCAGGGTGGGGCTAGGTGCCGTGTGCAGAGGGGATTTCCAAGGCAGGCTAGGTGCCGAGTGCAGAGGGGATTTCCCAGGGTGGGGCTAGGTGCCGTGTGCAGAGGGGATTTCCAAGGGGGGTTAGGTGCCGTGTGCAGAGGGGATTTCCAAGGGCGGGGCTAGGTGCCGAGTGCAGAGGGGATTTCCAAGGGCGGGGTTAGGTGCCGAGTGCAGAGGGGATTTCCAAGGCGGAGCTAGATGATGGGCATATTCTGATAATGTAATTTTCAAGCGCAGAGGGAGATGGGCGTGTTCCAACTCCTGGCAAGGCAACCAGCCTTACAGGGTGCACCAGCAGCACCAGCTACTCAGAGGCGGAGGCAGGAAGATCGCTTTAACCTGGGAGTTTGAGGCTATAGTGTGCTATGATTGTGCCCGTGAATAGCCACTGACTCCAGCCTGGGCAACATAGGGAGACCCTATCTCTTTCTTTCTTTCTTTTTTAAGAGATGAGGTCTCACTATGTTGACCAGGCTGGAGTGCAGCAGCTATTCACAGGCACGATCCCACTACTGATCAGCACGGGAGTTCTGACCTGCTCGGTTTCTGACCTGGGCTGGTTCACCCTTCCTTAGGCAACCTGGTGGTCCCCCGTTCCTGGGAGGTCACCATAGTGATGCCTAACTTACTGCAGACACCCGATCGGCATAGTGCACTACAGCCCAGAACTCCTGGGCTCAAGCGATCCTCCCACCTCAGCCTCCCGAGTAGCTGGGACTATAGGCACGCGCCACCACGCCCAGCAGGGAGACCCTATCTCTAAAATATGATACTAGTAAGAGGAACCTGAGGCTCACAAAGGATATAACTGAAATTGACCCAATAGTTTCATAGGCAGTTTTTCCTGATAAGTAGAAATGTTCACATCTGGTCTTAAAGCTGGAAGCTCACCAGATTCAGACAATGAAATACCAGGCCTCTCAAAAAGTATCCAAGAATCTCATACACAGTTTTCCCCGATAAACAGAAATGGACACTTCTGGTCTTAAAGCTTAAAACTCACGGGATTCAGACAAAGAGATACCAGGTCTCTCATTGAATAACTGAAACTCACAGATCATCCCTTCCAGACAAGGAGACTCAGGCCCCCGGTTATCATGATTGCCTCCTTACCCCTCCGGAGTTCCTGTTTTCGCTTACATTGTTACAAATCCCTAATTTTAGCCAGGGAGATGGCTTTGAGACTGAGCTCCCATCTCTGGATTAAAGCCTCCTTCCTTGGCAATCCTGTGTCTGTCATTGGCTTTCTGTGTGACCAACAGCAGGACCTGGTGTGTCAGTAACTAACCACAAACCAAACATGACCTTTAGAGGGGAGAGTAGAAATGGCGGTGCTGTGCACGCGGGCTGGACCTGAGTTAGGAACAGAAAGAAACACAGACAGTCTGACTGTATCTTGTCTAAACTGGGCGCTTCTGAGAGTGAAAAGGGGCATTTAACATGGGACTATTCTGGGTAAACCAGCATTATGGTCACTACTCACAGCACCAGAGGGAAGCCATGCTCTGTGAAGTGATGGCCACAGTTTCCAATGTAATCCTCACAGCAGCCCTAAGGTGTTGTCCCCTGTCCGTGATGTCTGCTGAGAACAAGAATTTGACAAAGGAGGACAGTGAGGTTCAAAGAGGTTACTTAACTTTCTTTTTTTTCTTTCTTTTTTTTTTTTTTTTGAGACAGAGTCTAGCTCTGTTGCCCAGGCTGGAGTGCAGTGGCTCGATCTTGGCTCACTGCAGCCTCCGCCCTCCTGGTTCAAGTGATTCTCCTGTCTCGGCCTCCCGAGCAGCTGGGATTACAGGTGTGCACCACCACACCAGGCTAATTATTTTTTATTTATTTATTTATTTTATGGGGGTTTCACCATGTTGGCCAGGCTGGTCTCGAACTCCTGACCTCAGGTGATCCACTCGCCTTGGCCTGTCAAAGTGCTTAGAATACAGATGTGAGCCACTGTGCCCAGCCAGTTACTTAACTTTCTCAAGGTTCCACAGCTCCTAAGTGGGGAAGCTCTGGCAGGCTCTAAGCCCACCAGTCATCCAGTCAGGTGGATCACAGCACCTGCTCATACTTGGGCCTGGGCCAGTGGCAGGTCTGCAGGGCGAACAAGGGAAGGGAAGGCCTGGCTCTCAGGAGGATGAGTCCACCTGGGGTACTTCACAGAAGCACAATAGCCTGAGGCCTCTGCAAGCCAGAGCTGTGTAAGCAAGGGCTGATCATGTGTCTTCATTCATTTATTATTATTATTATTCTTCTTAATTTTATTTATACAAAACCTTGAAGATATATTATTTTTTTAATTAGTAGAGTTATTTGAAGTAGTTTTAGGTTCACAGAAAAACTGAGTGGAAAGTACAGGGAGTTTCCATATCCCACTGTCCCCACACATCCACAACCTCCTTTTATTCATTCATTTTCATTTATTCATTTCTTTTTCTTTTCTTTTTTTTTTTTTTTTTTTTTTTTGAGATGGAGTTTTGCTCTTGTTACCCAGGCTGGAGTGCAATGGCACGATCTCGGCTCACCGCAACCTCCGCCTCCTGGGTTCAGGCAATTCTCCTACCTCAGCCTCTTGAGTAGCTGGGATTACAGGCACGCACCACCATGCCCAGCTAATGTTTTGTATTTTTAGGAGAGACGGGGTTTCACCATGTTGACCAGGATGGTCTCGATCTCTTGACCTTGTGATCCACCTGCCTCGGCCTCCCAAAGTGCTGGGATTACAGGCTTGAGCCACTGTGCCCGGCCTATTCATTTCTTTTTTTGAGATGGAGTCTTAACTCTGTCACCCGGGCTGGAGTACAGTGGTGCAATCGTGGCTCACTGCAACCTCCACCTCTCAGGGTCAAAATATCCTCCCAGCCCAGCCTCCCCAGTAGCTGGAACCACAGGTGTGCCCTACCATGCCCAGCTAATTTTTTCTGTATTTTTGATAGAGATAGGGTTTTGCCATGTTGCTTGGTCTGGTCTCAAACTCCTGAGCTCAGGCAGTCAGTCCACCCATCTCAGCCTTCCAAAGTGCTGGGAATACAGGTGCGAGCCACTATGCTTGGTCTGTGAATCCAGGCATGATAAATCTAAGCCCTGGCAGTCAGCCTGAAAACGTAACAAACCACAGGGCTCATGCATCTAGAAGGTCACAATGAGCAAACGGAATATAGAGGAGAGATCAGCCCATAAAAGGGAAGAGAGTTTCATTATTGGGAAATTGAAAGTTAAGTGGGGAAGGGGACGGGGTATGATTTTATAAGGGGAATAATGAAACTTAGGTGACGTCTGGGAAGATTGTAACCCCGCAGTACTAGACCAATGAGGAACTGAGGGAGGGACTTTTGTGTTGGATAAATTACCTGCTGTGACTGCCCTGTGTGTGCCTGACCGCCAGACACCCAGTCTCGAAAGATGGCTATTTATAAAGTATCACTTTTGGTGTTCTTTATGCCTCTAGGTCCATTCTTTGGGTTTGGACGGGTGAGCATGTTTCTCACAGCCTCATTCATTCAGTTTTCAAACTCTGTTCCAGATACTGTTTTGGACCAAGGCCAGCGCTGCCAGTTACTTAAGTAACTTCAAGGCACTTCTAGTTCAGTGAAATAGGCAGACAAGCATATAGACTAGCTTGCAGGTGGGGGAATACCTCAACAGAGATGAGTCAGCCCAGATTAGACCAGGGTGCTGAGCCCTGCAGGGCACCCTCCAGCCTACAGGTGAGGCCTGGGAAATGCAGAGGGGTGGCACAGTAAGTTCTGCCTGGGCTGAATTCTAAGGGAGGTGTAGGAATCAGCAAAGAGGGTGATGAGGGTGCAAGTGGGGTGCAGGGTGTGCAAAGCCCTGGGGGCCAGACAGCATGCCTGACCCGGATTCCTGGTCTGGCTTTAGGGTCTCAGTAGGTGGAGGCAGTGACAGCTTTATCTTATGGAGTCCAAAGCCGAGGGGTTCAGTTTGAGGAGGAAGGGTCCAGATGGGCCACAGCAGGCATGGTGGGGATCAGAGGAGCTTCCCAAAGAGGCAGGGCCCGTATTGGCCCCTGAAAGAGACTGGGATGGCTGGGGCGCTGGGTCGTACCGTTCGTGGCTTTGCATGTGTCCTGAAGGTGCTCCAGGGTTTTCACTCATGGGTCCTTTTCCTGATGGGCTAAGGGCTGACACCCGCTTTTCCTTCTGCCCAGAAACGGCCTTGGCCAGCAGTCTCACATGCCACAGAGAAGTGGCGGAGGTGCGCCAGGGTTTGGGCCTAGAGGGACACATGTCAGGTCGAGTTTTCTCGTGTCATGTTGAGATTCCTTATTTATCCCTAGATGTGGTTCCAGGAAAGAGGGGCATGAGGAAATGGAAGCCTTTTCTAATAGAGTGAGCATGGGAGGCCAGCGACTTGGAACCCGTGGCAGACCAGACTCGCATGGCCTCCCAAGCCCCCGGGAGGGGCAGTGGCCAGGCCTGGGGTGGGTGGGGGCAGGGAACCGGGGGGCTGTGCAGCTGGTGCTCAGGCCTCTGCTTGCTCAGTCAGAACACGAAGACAGTAAAGGTGCCCTTCCCCTGTGGCTCTTACAGAGGGACAAAGATAATGGGGCTCTGAGGCCACCAGAGAGAACAAGAATGGCCCAGCTTGAGAAGGGAGTATCCCAAGAGGAAGCCACACCTGAGAGGTGAGCCTTGTCCCCACCCTGCTGCTCTGGATCTGCAACAGAGCAAGCCCCGCCCTGCCCTGCTTGTTAGAGGTGGCCAGGACACACACACACCCCGCTCACAAGCGTCCTGTGAAGGAGACTCCTATCCCAAGCACTGTGTGCTGGGCCCTTGCACACGTGACTGTATCACATCCGACATCCCATGGGGTAGGTACTGTCACCATGTCCATTTTACCAGTGAGTAGACGGGTTCTGAGACACGAAGTCACTACAGGTGCACGCTGTAAGCGGCTGTGCTGAGATGTGGGCCCAGGTCTGCCTGTCTCCAAAGAACAGACATACTTTTTTTTTTTTTTTTGAGACGGAGTCTCACTTTGTCACTCAGGCTGGAGTGCAGTGGTGCAATCTCAGCTCACTGCAGCTTCCGCCTCCTGTGTTCAAGCAATTTTCTGCCTCAGCCTCCCGAGAAGCTGGGATTACAGGTGCGCACCACCACGTTTGGCTAAATTTTGTATTTTTAGTAGAGACAGGATTTCACCTTGTTGGCCAGGCTGGTCTCGAACTCCCAACCTTAGGTGATCCGCCCGCCTTGGCCTCCCAAAGTCCTGGGATTACAGGTGTGAGCCACCGCACCCAGCCTAGTGCACACATCTTAAGTGTACAGCATGATGGATTTTTTTTTTTGAGACAGGGTCTCACTCTGTCACCCAGGCTGGAGTATAGTGGTGCAATCACGCCTCACTGCAGTCTTGACCTCCTGGGCTCAGGTGATCCTCCCATCTCAGCCTCCTGAGTAGCTAGGATACAGGCATGTGCCACCATGCCCAGTTAATTTTTGTGGAGATGGGGTTTTGTCATGATACCCAGGCTGGTCTCAAACTTCTAGGCTCAAGAGATCTGCCCACCTCAGTCTCCCAAAGTGCTGGGATTCCAGGTGAGAGCCACCACAGCCGGTTGGCCTGCATAATGGATTTTTTTTTTTTTTTGAGATGGAATTTTGCTCTTGTTGCCCAGTCTGGAGTGTAATGGCGCAGTCTCAGCCATTTCTCCATGTTGGTTAGGCTGGTCTTGAACTCCCAACCTCAAGTGATCCGCCCACCTCAGGCTCCCGAGGCAGGTGGATCACCTGAAGTTGGCAGTTTGAGACCAGCCTGACCAACATGGAGAAAGCCCATCTCTACTAAAAATACAAAATTAGACAGGCGTGGTGGCACGCGCCTGTAATCCCAGCTACTCAGGAGGCTGAGGCAGAAGAATTGCTTGAACCGAGAAGGTGGAGGTTTCAGTGAGCACTCCAGCCTGGGCAAGAAGGACAAAACTCCATCTCAAAATCTCAAAAGAAAGAAAGAAAAAGAAGTGCCCCTGTGGCCCATTAGATGGAGGGGTTTAGATTTCACCCAGAGTGTCCCAGAATCTGTGCCCAGTTGTCCCTCAGAAATGTGGGCAAGGGGACAGAGAAGGAGGATGAGGTCACCAGAGTGCACAGGATCCCCGGGCACCCAGTGTGCTGGTTCTGCTCAGGTGACCTGCCACCCCAGGGGCGATGCGTACAGGCCTGGAGGCAGACATTCTCAGCAGAGGACTCAGGAGTGTGGACCTCCTTGTATGGACTCCCTGCTCAGAGGACACAGGCCGCAGCATAGCTCTGCCCAAACTCCCGTCCCAGACCCAGAGACATCTGCCTTGAGTGACCACCAGGGCAGGCTCAGAGATCTGAAGGGATAGAGCCAGGCTGTGCTCAGGGGAGCCTTTGAAGTCAGGTGCCTGGTGCAGAACGCTCTGGGAGAGGCCAGCATGCAGAGCTTCTCACCTGCAGGGCAAGACCTCCTTGGCTGGCTTCCCCCTTCCCCTGGGAACCTGTGCCTTCCCTCTCCGCGGTTCAGGGGGGAGGTGGTACCACCGAAAGAACAGACTCTCAGCCTAGACTTGAGCGGCAAGATGGGAACGGCAGGTGGCTGGAGGTGGGTGGGGAGGCAGGCCCACGTTGGCGTGTGGCACATAAACTCCAACAGCTGTCTTCGAGAGCTCTGTCTCCAGGCTGCAGAAGACTAGAGGATGCTCTTTTCTCTAAGGCACAACCCTCCAGATCTTTGAGGAGGAGAGAAAGAGCCCTTTTCTGGGATGCAGGTCACAGTGGTCACTGGGAGTCTTCCACTTGGGTAGACTTTTGAGTTCCTGAGACCATATTGTTCTGTCTCCTCTTTGACTGTGGGAAATAGGAGTCTCACACCAGGCTTGGGGCTGGAGGTAAATCTTTGTTTTTACATCACATCTGCTATTTTGGGGTTCAATGCAGGCCTTGGGTCCCAGGCAGCAACATATGTCTTCTTTTTTTTTTTTTTTTTTTTTTTTGAGATGGAGTTTCACTCTTGTTACCCAGGCTGTAGTGCAATGGCACGATCTCGGCTCACCGCAACGTCCGCCTCCTGGGTTCAGGCAATTCTCCTGCCTCAGCCTCCTGAGTAGCTGGGATTACAGGCATGCGCCACCATGCCCAGCTAATTTTTTGTATTTTTAGTAGAGACGGGGTTTCACCATGTTGACCAGGCTGGTCTCGATCTCTTGACCTCGTGATCCACCCGCCTCGGCCTCCCAAAGTGCTGGGATTACAGGCTTGAGCCACCGCGCCCGGCTAACATATGTCTTCTTAACCACTCTGCTTAAGGCAGCATGGTGGCAAAGTCTTCTTATCAGAGATGATCTGTCCCTCCATGACTGGTAGAGGCATGGTCAAATAGGGAGGGAAAGAAAAGGAAGAGAAATGAACATCAATGGTCAATGCAGGTGGTAAGTGCCTTAGATCAACTGAAGTACCTTAGATCAACCTCTTTTTTTTTTTTTTTTGAGATGGAGTTTTGCTCTTGTTACCCAGGCTGGAGTGCAATGGCGTGATCTCAGCTTACTGTAACCTCCGCCTCCTGGATTCAAGCGACTCTCCTGTCTCAGCCTCCCGAGTAGCTGGGATTACAAGCATGCACCACCATGTCCAGCTAATTTCTTGTAATTTTAGTAGAGACAGGGTTTCTCCACGTTGATCAGGCTGGTCTCGAACTCCCAACCTCAGGTGATCCACTCACCTTGGCCTCCCAAAGTGCTGGGATTACAGATGTGAGCCACCGTGCCCAACCTAGATCAACTTCTGAAAGGCTGAAGCTGGCAAGTTAACATTTCTGGAGTGTCTATTCTGTGGCAAGTGCTTGCTGGCTTTTGTGTGATCCACAGGATATCTTACTATCCTCATTTTACTGAGAAGGACATTGATGCTCTAGGGAGTTATCCAATCAGAATAAAAAAGCAAGAAGAGATGGAGCTGGATTTTGAGCCAGGTGTGTCCAGCTCCAAGGCTGGCTCTCTGGCTCTCTTTCTCCTCCAAGGAATGTACTCTCTAGGGGCCAAGAGCATGCTTTCACGGTGAGATGTCCTGGCCCACACCGAGGAGGCCCTCTCCAGAGGCTTCTTTTTTTTTGAGACAGGGTCTGGCTATATTGCCCAGGCTGGTCTTGAACTCCTGGCCTCAAGCAATACCCCCACCTTAGCCTCCTGAGTAGCTGCGATTACAGGCATGAGCCACCATGCTCAGCTTCTCTAAAGATTTGAGGGAAGCTTCCAACATGTAAGAGAGAGGCCAAAACAGCGAAACAAACGGAACTCAGAGGAAACAAAGATAATGTAAAGAGCAGAAGGAAATGTCAAAAAAAACACAAAACTATCATTGATCATCTCAGACAGACTGGAAGATATATTGCATCCAGGAAGCTGGAACTGGATGCCATAGAAAGGGGAGCAATCAGAGAACAAGAATTTAAAATGTGAGAAGTTAGTAGAAAGATAACGTCAGGGAAAACTTTCAGAAAGTTACACAGAAAGACTCAGAGATGAACGACAGGATACAAGAGATAAGAAAATTGGATCAGTCTGAGATGCAACATCTGGCTGAATCAACTTCCTGAAAAAGAGGATAGAGGTAACAGTGAGGAAAGAGTTATTTTATTTTATTTTTTCTTTTTCTTCTTATTTGTGAAAGAGTTATTTTTAAAACACAATGAACATTTTCAGAAAAGACAAAACTGCTTCACTGAGAGTCTACTGAGTGCCCAGCAAAATGAATGCATATAAAACAAAGCAAAATCTGTCACTGAGGCTCATCATTGTGAAATCTTAGAAGACTAGGATTAAAGAGAAGATCTTAGGGAGAGGACCTTCCGGAATGCTGGCATGAGGAGCTCTGCAGACAAAACAACCCTAACTGATGAAAAATAATTTTAAAAACAACCATTTACGTTCTCTGGAATTTGTCCTAAGGCCATATGGCAAATAAAGAAACATTTATTGGCCAGATGTAGTGGCTCACGCCTGTAATCCCAGCACTTTGGGAGGCCAAGGTGGGAGGATCACTTGAGGCCAGGAGTTTAAGACCAGCCTGGGCAACAAAGTGAGACCCCATCTCAACAACAACAACAACAAAAATTAGCCAGACATGGTGGCACACACCTGTGGTCCCAGCTACACGGGAGGCTGAGGCAGGAGGATTACCTGAACCCGGAGGTCGAGGCTGGAGTAAGCCATGTTCATGCCGCTGCACTCCAGCTTGGGCAACAGAGCAAAGGGGCTTGAATTTGATTTGATCGGACTGTGGAGAAATTACATCCAGGTGACTGTAAAACATAGAGGAACCAGGCTGGGCGTGGTAGCTCACGCCTGTAATCCCAACACTTTGGGAGGCTGAGGCAGGTGGATCACCTGAGGTCAGGAGTTCAAGACCAGCCTGGCCAACGTGGCAAAACCCCATCTCTACTAAAAATACAAAAATTAGCTGGGTATTGTGGCAGGTACTTGTAATCCCAGCTACTGGGGAGGCTGAGGCAGGAGAATCGCTTGAACCCGGGAGGCGGAGGACGTTGCAGTGAGCTGAGATTGTGCCACTGCACTCCAGTCTGACGACACAGCAAGACTCCGTCTCAAAAAAAAAAAAAAAAAAAAAAAAGAACTAAAGGAAACCACACTTATACCTAAAGAAGTAAAGGAAGGAGGGGCATAGAGGCTCACGTCTGTAATCACAACACTTTGGGAGGTTAAGCTGAGAGGATTGCCTGAGGCCAGGAGTCAAGGCCAGCCTGGGCAACACAGAGAGGCCTCATCTCTACAAAAAATTTTAAAATTACCTAGGTTTGGTGGCACATGCCTGTAGCCTCAGCTACTTGGGAGCCTGAGGCAACAGGATTGCTTGAGTCCAGGATTTTGAGGCTGCTGTGAGCCATGATCTCGCCACTGCAATCCAGCCTGGGTGACAGAGTGAGACACTGTCTGAAAAAAAAGAGAAAAGAAGTCGGGCACTGTGGCTCACTCCTACAATCCTAGCAGTTTGGTAGGTTAAGGTGGGCAGAGCGCTTAAGGCCAGGAGTTCAAGACCAGCCTGGCCAACATGGCAAAACCCCATTTCTACTAAAAATATAAAAATTATGGCTGGGCATGGTGGCTCACACCTGTAATCCTAGCACTTTGGGAGGCCAAGGAAGGCAGATCATTTGAGGTCAAGAGTTTGAGGCCAGCCTGGCCAACATGGTGAAACCTCACCTCTACTAAAAATTTTTTTTAAAATTAGTCAGGCATGGTGGTTCATGCCTGTAATCCCAGCTACTTGAGAGGCTGAGACACAGGAATCACTTGAACATGGGAGATGGAGGTTGTAGTGAGCTGAGATTACACCACCACACTCCAATCTGAGTGACAGAGTGAGACTCTGTCTAAAAAAAAGGACAAAATAAAGAAGGTGGAAAGGAAAGCGTAGTGACAATGTCTCATCAAATAGAGAATATCAGTAAAGAGATTGAAATTGTATAAGAAAGAATAAAACGGAAATTCCGAAGTCGAAAATTGCCATAACTGAAATACAAAATCCAGTAGAGCAATCCACTTGAACTGGCAGAAGCAAGAAACAGTGAACTTGAAGACAGATTGATAGAGAATGAAACCTGAAGAGCAAAGAGAGAAAGGAATGAAGAAAAATGAGCAAAGCCTTAGAGAAATGTGGGATACCATTAAATACACCAAAATATATATAATAGGAGCACCAGGAAGAGGAGAAAAAGAAAAGAAGACAACAAATATTTCAAGATGTAATGGCTGAAAACTTCTCAGAAATGATGAAAACAACTCACCTACACATCCAAGGATTTTTTTTTTTTTTTTTTTTTTTTAGACGGAGTTTCACTCTTGTTACCCAGGCTGGAGTGCAATGGCGTGATCTCGGCTCACTGCAACCTCCGCCTCCTGGGTTCAGGCAGTTTTCCTGCCTCAGCCTCCCGAGTAGCTGGGACTACAGGAATGCGCCACCATGCCCAGCTAACTTTTGCATTTTTAGTAGAGACGGGGTTTCACCACGTTGACCAGAATGGTCTTGATTTCTTGACCTTGTGATCCACCCACCTCGGCCTCCCAAAGTGCTGGGATTACAGGCGTCAGCCACCGCACCCGGCCAATTATGTATAAATTTAAAAGACAGTATATGCCGGGCGCAGTGGCTCACACCTGTAATCCTAGTACTTTGGGAGGCTGAGGTGGGTGGATCAACTGAGGTCAGAAGTTCAAGACGAGCCTGGCCATCATGGTGAAACCCCATCTGTTTTTTTTTTTTTTTTTTAAAAAGACAGTATAAATACATATTTCTTCTTTCTGTTAACTAATTGTAAAAAGCAATTGTATAAAACAATGTCTATTATTATTGGGTTTATAGCATATAGAAATGTAATACAGTCAATAACCAAAGCACATAGTAGGTGTTCAACAGCTGGAAGCTGCTGTGTTGTTACTGTCGTTATTGACTGGCCTGTTTAGGAACACAAAAGTGGATTATAGGAACTCCAGAAAGGGATGCTTGACTTCAATACTCAGAAAAATTTTAAATCAATATTAAAATGCATATAGAATTTCGGGCGCGGCGGCTCACACCTGTAATCTCAGCACTTTGAGAGGCTGAGGAGGGTGGATCACAAGGTTGGGAGTTCAAGACCAGCCTGGCCAATATGGTGAAACCCCATCTCTACTAAAAATACAAAAATTAACCAGGTGTGGTGGCGCACACCTGTAATCCCAGCTACTATGGAGGCTGAGGCAGGAGAATTGCTTGAACTCAGGAGGTGGAGGTTGAAGTGAGCCGAGATCACATCACTGTACTCCAGTGTCTAGGTGACAGAGCGAGACTCCATCTCCAAAAAAAAAAAAAAAAAAAAAAAATGCGTATGGAAGCGTTTTGAAAATATTGATGATTTACTTCTGTATCCAGAAATATGCAGACTAATTGAATAGAGAAATCACGTCCTAAAAATGCTGAATGAAATATCAAAAACGTGTGTGAAAGCGCAGATGAACAGGTGTTAAACAGAATCAATCAGAAGCCAGAATAACAAGAGAGCATGACCCCATCAGGGTGAGCCTGCACCGGGGCCTGTGCTTCCCGAGGCCCTGGGCCATAAATGGCCAGTGTGCCAGGCACCTCCTGGGCACCACTTCAGTCCGCTTGACCCCAGTTCTTATTCTGGCCATTGTTGAGGTGATGAATGTTCTGTGGGCTTCATGCAGGTGCCACCTCACCTTATACACATGGGGACCACCCCTCCCTTCCTGCCTGAGTCTCTCTGACCCACAGGGCAGATGCTCTTGGGAATCCCCTGGACCCTCAGGCATGTGCAGACCCAAGTTCAGAGGAGTTCATGTCTGTGCAGCCACTCTTTTTTTTTGAGACGGAGTTTCGCTCTTGTTACCCAGGCTGGAGTGCAATGGCTCGATCTCGGCTCACCGCAACCTCCGCCTCCTGGGTTCAGGCAATTCTCCTGCCTCAGCCTCCCGAGTAGCTGGGATTACAGGCACGCGCCGCCATGCCCAGCTAATTTTTTGTATTTTTAGTAGAGATGGGGTTTCACCATGTTGACCAGGATGGTCTCGATCTCTTGACCTCATGATCCACCCGCCTCAGCCTCCCAAAGTGCTGGGATTACAGGCTTGAGCCACTGCGCCCAGCCTGTGCGGCCACTCTTAACCAATGAGTGACTCAAGCAAATACTCACTGTGTCTTTTTTTAACCTCCCATTTCGTAAGACTTCTTGGAAGATCCTGTAGGAATCAAGCACCTATCCGAGGTCCCCTTGATAAAGCAACCTTGTCCTGGGCTTGCCTCTCTTTGTTTCTCTCTCCAGCCCTCATTCTGTCTCCCTGGAATTACTTCCCAAATTAATTACACAAAAACTGGCTGGGTGTGGTGGCTCACACCTGTAATCCCAGCCCTTTGGGAGGCCAAGGCAGGCAGATCATGAGGTCAGGAATTCGAGACCAGCCTGCCCAAATAGTGAAACCCCATCTCTGCTAAAAATACAAAAATTAGCTGGTGGTGTGTGCCTATAATCGCAGCTACTCAGGAGGCTGAGGCAGGAGAATCGCTTGAACCTGGGAGGTGGAGGTTGCAGTGAGCTGAGATCGCACCACTGGACTCCAGCCTGGGGACAAAGTGAGACTCCGTCTCAAAAAAAAAAAAAAAAAAAAAATTACATAAAAAACTTGGAGGCTCGGCTTTTAAGGGAACCAAAACTAACAAGGAAAGAGGAGAAAAGACCTGAAGTCTGGTCCTGGGAGGTAGGACCTTTCATCTCCTAAATGGGGACTTCTCAGAAGTCAATACCCTAGGAGAGAAACAGCGGACAAAACTCACCTACAGAAGACTTTGCCGTAGCCACTTAGCTGTGGCTGGAGAAGCAACACAGGGTAAAAAGGAAGTCCAAACGCCAACATTCAGGCAGAGAAAAGCCCAAAATTATATTCCCTGTATAACCAGAAAAACCTTAAGCCAAAAAAATGTTTCAGGTGGCTCTGAGTTGGAAGTACTTTTAGGCGCCTGGCAAAAGCAAACGAAAATCCTTTCTGGAAGAATATATTTTAAACACAGATTCAAAGAATTCCCACAAAGAATTACAAGAAACATGACCTCATAATAAAAATTAATAGGTTCATATGGAAACAAACCACAAGGAGCATGAGTCAGCAGAAACGATAAATAAATAACAGGGTGAGACCCACAAATCTTGCATAAGATAGAATGATAAGACACAGAATAGAAAATAAGTATTTTAATGTATTTAATGAAGTAAAAAAAGATACTAAAAATAGAATGAGAAAGAAACCAATAATATTAATTAGGCATATTTAAAGATGAACCAGATTAAACTTCTACAAAGGAAACTGCAATAATTAAAATTAAAAAGCCTGAAAAGACATGTGAAAAAGCTGAATAGACAAAGTTGAAGACAGAATAGTAAATTGAAACGTAGAGCTTTGCCAGGTGCGGTGGCTCACGCCTATAATCCCAACACTTTGGGAAGCTGAGGCGGGCAGATCACCTGAGATCAGGAGTTCGAGATCAGCCCGTCTTTAAAAAAAAAAAAAACAGAGCTTAAAAAAGAATTCAACAAAGAAAAAAAGGTAAAATATGAAAGAGATATGGGAGAAATTCAACATTTATTCATGATGAAATCTCTTATCAAAGTAAGAATTTAAAAGGCACCTCCTCAAAGCAATGAAAGACATCCACAAAAAACCTGTATCTACCATTTTATTTTATTTTATTTTATTTGAGACAGAGTTTCACTCTTGTTACCCAGGCTGGAGTGCAATGGTGCGATCTTGGCTCACTGCAACCTCCGCCTCCTGGGTTCAGACAATTCTCCTGCCTCAGCCTCCTGAGTAGCTGGGACTACAGGCACGCGCCACCATGCCCAGCTAATTTTCTGTATTTTTAGTAGAGACGGGGTTTCGCCATGTTGACCAGGATGGTCTCGATCTCTTGACCTTGTGATCCACCTGCCTCGGCCTCCCAAAGTGCTGGGATTACAGGCGTGAGCCACCGCGCCCGGCTTTTTTTTTTTTTTTTTTTTTGAGATGGAGTTTCGCTCTTGTTACCCAGGCTGGAGTGCAGTGGTGCGATCTCAGCTCACCGCAGCCTCCGCCTCCTGGGTTCAGGCAATTCTCCTGCCTCAGCCTTCTGAGTAGCTGGGATTACAGGCATACGCCATCATGCCCAGCTAATTTTTTGTGATTTTAGTAGAGACGGGGTTTCACCATGTTGACCAAGATGGTCTCAATCTCTTGACCTGGTGATCCACCCGCCTCGGCCTCCCAAAGTGCTGGTATTACAGGCGTGAGCCACTGTGCCCGACCCTACCATTGTATTTTATAGTGAAAGACAAGTCAGCCAGGCATGGTGGCTGTAATCCAGCACTTTGGGAAGCCGAGGTGGGTGGATCGCCTGAGGTCAAGAGTTGAGACCAGTCTGGCCAACGTAGTGAAACCCCATCTCTGCTAAAAATACAAAATTAGGTGTGGTGGCTCATGCCTGTAATCCAAGCTACTTGGGAGGCTGAGGCAAGAGAATCACTTGAAACCAGGGGCGAAGTTTGCAGTGAGCTCCCAGGTTCAAGCAATTCTGCTGCCTCAGCCTCCCAAGTAGCTGGGGTCACAGGTGTGGGCCATCATGCTTGGCTAATTTTTGTATTTTTAGTAGAGACGGGGTTTTACCATGTTGGCCAGGATAGTCTCGATCTCTTGACCTCGTGATCCGACTGCCTCGGCTTCCCAAAGTGCTGGGATTACAGGCGTGAGCCACAGTACCTGGCCTTGAGTTACTACTTTTTTTTTTTTCTTTTATTTAAAGATGAGGTTTCACCATGTTGGTCAGGCTGGTTAATAATTTTTTAAAAAAGACCTCAACTTCACACCATACTTGAAAAGTCAATCTGGCCAGGCGTGGTAGCTCAAACCTATAATCCCAGCACTTTGGGAGGCCGAGGCGGGCAGATTACGAGGTCAAGACATCGAGACCGTCCTGGCTGGCCAACATGGTGAAACCCGTCTCTACTAAAAATACAAAAAAAATTAGCTGGGCGTGGTGGCGTGCGTCTGTAGTCCCAGCTACCCAGGAGGCTGAGGCAGGAGAATTGCTTGAACCAGGAGGTGGAGGTTGCAGTGAGCCCAGATCGTGCCATTGCACTCCAGCCTGGCGACAGAGTGAGGCTCCGTCTAAAAAAAAAAAAAAATTAGTGTCACTAAAGTTGGTATAAAATCCCCTACTGCTAAATTTGGCCTTTTTAAAAAAAAAAAAAAAAAAGTAACTCAAGTCTGGGCACGGTGGCTCACGCCTGTAATCCCAGTACTTTGGGAGGCCAAGGTGGGTGGATCACGAGATCAGATCAAGACCATTCTGGCCAAAATGGTGAAACCTGTCTCTACCAAAATACAAAAATTAGCCATCGCGATGGCACACACCTGTAATCCAAGCTACTCAGGAGGCTGAAGCAGGAGAATTGCTTGAACCTGGGAGGCGGAGGTTGCAGTGAGCCGAGATTGTGCCACTGCACTACAGCCTGGGTAACAATGCAAGACTTCATCTAAAAAAAAAAAAAGTAACTCAAAAAGACCACACACAGAAAATATAACTGTAAGCCTTCTAGAAAAAAAAAAAGTAGCAAAATCTTTGTGACCTTGAGTCAGACAACATTATTAACTAACTTGACCTACCTTTGATAGAATACTCAGTTCATTAACACTAGACTACACATTATTTTCAAGAAAACATGGAACATTTTCTAATACAGATGATATACTAAGCTATAAAACTAGACTCAATAAATTTTTACAAATTGAAGTCATGCAAAATGTGTTCTCCATACACAACAGAATTAAATTAGAAATCAATAAGACAAGAAAATAGAGAAAGCCCCAAATACTGGGAAATTAAACCAGGTGCTTGTCAATACCCATGGGCCAAAATGAGAACACAATAAAAATTAAAGTTAGCCGGCCGGGCGCGGTGGCACATGCCTGTAATGCCAGCACTTTGGGAGGCCAAGGTGAATGGATCACGAGGTCAGGATATTGAGACCATCCTGGCCAACATAGTGAAACCCCATCTCAAAAAAAAACAAAAAAAAAGGCTGGGCACGGTGGCTCAAGCCTGTAATACCAGCACTTTGGGAGGCCGAGGCGGGTGGATCACGAGGTCAAGATATCGAGACCATCCTGGTCAACATGGTGAAACCCCGTCTCTACTAAAAATACAAAAAATTAGCTGGGCATGGTGGCGTATGCCTGTAATCCCAGCCACTCGGGAGGCTGAGGCAGGAGAATTGCCTGAACCCAGGAGGCGGAGGTTGCGGTGAGCCAAGATTGCGCCATTGCACTCCAGCCTGGGTAACAAGAGCGAAACTCCGTCTCAAAAAAAAAAAAAAAAAAAATTAAAGTTTAATTGGACCTGAATGAAAATAGAAACACGCCATGTCAAAAGTTATTGTATGTCATTAAAGTAGTGCTTACGGGGAAATTTATAGTTTGAAATTCTTACATTAGAATGGGAGAAAACCAAATATCAATAATCTAAGCTCAAAAAAAAAGAAAAACAAATCAAAGTATGCCAGATAAGCGTCTGCCAAAAACAAAACAAAACAAGAAGGAAAGAAATAATAAAGACAAGAGCAGAAATTAATGAAATAGAAAAAAATAGAGAAAATTCATGGAACCAAAAGTTGGTTCATTTTTTTTAAAAATCAACAAAATTGATAAAGCTTTAACTTGTCTGACCAAGCAAAAAAGAGAGAATACACAGATCACCAAAATCAGCAATAAAAGAGGGACATCACAACAGACGATTTACCAGATAACTACAGCTAACTTGATACTTAATGGTGCAGACTGAATACCTTCTCCCTAAAATCAGGAAAAAGGCAAGAGTATTGTCTCTGTCCACTTCTAGTCCACACTGGACTGGAGTAGAATTTCCAGTACCATCAGGGAAGGGAAAGAAATTAAAGGCATGCAGATTAGAAAGTAAGAGGTAAGACTGTCTTTAATTACAGAATGCATAGATGTACATAATTCTAGGGAATGTACTTTAAAACAAGGAATATTAATAAGCAAGTTTAGCAGAATCACAGTATGCAAGATCAATATACATAAAGATCAATATATATAATCCAAAAACTTTCCACAAAGAAAAGCCCAAGCACAGATGACTTCACTGTTGAATTTTATGACACAGTTGAAGAAGAATTAACACCAATTCCTTACAAACTGTTCCAAAACGTAGAAAAGGAGAGAACAATTTCCAAATCATTCTATGAAGCCAGTAATTTCCCAATACCGAAAACAGACAAAGACATCACAAGAAAAAACAAACAAAAATGAAGAAAACTACAGACCAATATCTCTTGTCAGTATATATGTAAAAATCTTCAAAAGAAATAGTATCGCCGGGCGCGGTGGCTCAAGCCTGTAATCCCAGCACTTTGGGAGGCCGAGGCGGGTGGATCACAAAGTCAAGAGATCGAGACCATCCTGGTCAACGTGGTGAAACCCCGTCTCTACTAAAAAAAAATACAAAAAATTAGCTGGGCATGGTGGCGCGTGCCTGTAGTCCCAGCTACTCAGGAGGCTGAGGCAGGAGAATTGCCTGAACCCAGGAGGCGGAGGTTGCGGTGAGCCGAGATCGCGCCATTGCACTCCAGCCTGGGTAACAAGGGCGAAACTCCGTCTCAAAAAAAAAAAAAAAAAAAAAAAAAAAAGAAATAGTATCAAACTGAATCCAGCAACATATGAAAAAGAGAGTGTACAGCATGGTGGATGGAGACTTTTCCCAAGAAGGCAAGGTTGGCTGAAAATATGAAAATCAATGTTATATACCATATTAATAGAATAAAAGATGGAAGCTTTAAAATCAGGTCAGTGAAGCAGAAAAAACATTTGAAAGAATCCAATACCTTATATGATGAAAATACTGAGAAAGCTAGAAATAGAAATAGAAAGGAAGTTCTCTGAACTGATAAAGATCAATCTACGAAAAGTTCACCACAAACAGTACCTAGTGGTGAAAGACTGAAACTGTACCCCTAAAATCAGCAACGAGGAAAACGTTTTTGCTCTTACCTATTCAAATGTTGTACTGGAAATTGTAATAGCCATGCAAATTAGATTCTCCCTCCTTTCCCCAAAATGAAAGAAATAAATGGCATCACTATTGAAAAAAAAAAAAAAAAGGCCGGGCGCGGTGGCTCAAGCCTGTAATCCCAGCACTTTGGGAGGCTGAGGCGGGTGGATCACAAGGTCAAGAGATTGAGACCATCCTGGCCAACATGGTGAAACCCCGTCTCTACTAAAAATACAAAAATTAGCTGGGCGTGGTGGCGTGCGCCTGTAGTCCCAGCTACTCAGGAGGCTGAGGCATGAGAATTGCTTGAACCCAGGAGGTGGAGGTTGCAGTGAGCCAAGATTGTGCCACTGCACTCCAGCCTGGCGCCAGGTGACAGAGTGAGACTCTGTCTCAAAAAAAATGTATATAAAATAAAAATAGGCCAGGCACGGTCGCTCACGCCTGTAATCCAAGCACTTTGGACGCCAAGGCGGGTGGATCACCTGAGGTTGGGAGTTCAGGACCAGCCTGACCAACATGGTGAAATCCCATCTTTAAAAAAATAAAAAAATAAAATAAAAATAAAACCACAATGTGATACCATTACACAACTATTAGAAAGACTAAAAGAAAAAATGAGAAGAGAATTATTCTATGTTATTGGGTGAAATTGTTGAACGATGTGGCCATTTTGCTGGGTGGAATTGCACAATGATACATCCTCTTTGGAAGAAAATCTGGAAGTTTCCTGTAAAGTAAAACACATATTTACTATATGAGTCAGCAATCTGACTCCCAGGTATTTACCTGTGAGAAAAGAAAATATATAACTACACAAAGAAACCCTGTATTTTCATGTGCATACCTGAGTTGAGGAAACAGTTAAGCATTTTGGGAGGTGGCTGGAATTTTCAAGGCAGAGTACTGCAAAAGAGAAAGCTTATAGAAAAAGAGCTCCAGCCAGGCATGGTGGCTCATGCCTGTAATCCCAGCACTTTGGGAAGCCCAGGCGGGCGATCACAAGGTCAGGAGTTCGAGACTAGCCTGACTAACTTGGTGAGACCCCGTTTCTAAAAAAAAATAAACAAATAAAATAAAATAAATTTAAAAAGAAAAAAAGAAAAAGAGAGCTCCAGTGATCTGCAAACTTCACCTGAGTGCTGATCAGTGCAGATGTGTGGGGACACTACCACAGTTGGGGAAAGAGCCATTGGAAAGGACAGGCAGAGCCATCACCAGAACTCACAGAACTGGGGATATTTCATGTTTCCAAAGGCAGAGTAGAAAGACCTCCTAATAAACCAGTGTCAGAGAGAGGACGCAGAAAAGAGAGTATTGCCAAATGAGCCCCAGAAAAAACTTAAAGGCAAGGCTCAAAAAGGTCAAATTGTTTCCAAGTAACTTAGCTGCCTCCAAGACCAAAGCTGAAAATTAAAAGGAAAAATCCCAGAATACAATGATTTAAAATTACAGCGTCTTGCATCCAATTGAAAATGACCAGGTATATGAAAAGTGGGAAAATATGACTCATAATGATAATAAAAATAAATCTATAGAGAGACTGACTGAGAAATGACATAAATGATAGGCAGAATTAGTAGACAAGGACATTAAAGCAGAAATTACAGACTCTGTATGTTCAGGAAGGTAGACAAATCCTGAGCGTGAGAGACATGAAGTCTATTTCTAAAAATCCAAATTCAAAACTACTGGATAAGGAAATTGCAACATGTGAGATTAAAAATAGACTGGATGGGATTAGCAGCGATCTAGGCACTGAAGTGCAGATTACTGAATTTGAAGACAAGGCAGTAGAAACTATCCAAAATGAAATACAGAGAGAACAAAGACTGGAAAACTAAAAAACAAAAGAGCAGAGGATCAATAAACTGTGGGACATCAAAGTGTAATTTACCTGTAACTGAAGTCCCAGAAGAAGAGAGTCGACGGGACTTAAACACTAAAAGAAATAATGGCATAAAAATTTCTAAATTTGATGAAAATTACCAGTAATTACAAAAAGGCTCAATGAACCCCAAACAGAAGAAACCTGAAGAAAACTACATAAAGTTACATCATGAGCAAATTGCTTAAAACCAATTAACTTTATTTTATTTTTATGTATTTATTTTTTTGAGACAGAGTTTTGCTCTTGTTGCCCAGGCTGGAGTGCAGTGATGCAATCTTGGCTCACTACAACCTCTGCCACCCGAGTTCAAGCGATTCTCCTGCTTCAGCCTCCTGAGTAGCTGGGATTACAGGCGTGAGCCACCATGCCCAGCTAATTTTTGTATTTTTAGTAGAGATGGGTTTTTGCCATGTTGGCCAGGCTGGTCTCGTACTTCTGACCTCAGGTGATCCGCTCACCTCGGCTTCCCAAAGTACTGAGATTACAGGGGTGAGCCACCATGCCTGGCCCCAATTATCTTGAAAAGACACTGTTTACAAAAATGAAAAGGCAACTCACAGCCTGGGAGTAAATATTCGCAAAACAGATCTCCAACAAAGTACTTGTATCTAGAATATATAAAAAAGCACTTACATCTCAATAATAAGAATTCAAATAATGGCCGGGTGTGGTGGCTCAAGCCTGTAATCCCAGCACTTTGGGAGGCCGAGGCGGGTGATCTCGACAAGAGATCGAGACCATCCTGGTCAACATGGTGAAACCCTGTCTGTACTAAAATACAAAAAAAAAGTAGCTGGGCATGGTGGCGTGTGCCTGTAATACCAGCTACTTGGGAGGCTGAGGCAGGAGAATTGCCTGAACCCAGGAGGCGGAGGTTGCGGTGAGCCGAGATCGCGCCGTTGCACTCCAGCCTGGGTAACAAGGGCGAAACTCCGTCTAAAAAAAAAAAAGAAAAAAGAATTCAAATAACCCAATAAAAAAATGGATAAAAGAGGCTGTTGCAGTGGCTTACACTCATAATCTCAGCACTTTGGGGGTGGAGGCAGGAGGATTGCTTGAGCCCACGAGCTGGAGGGCAGCCTGAGCCAACATAGTAAGACCCCCATCTCTACCAAAAAAATACAAAATTCTCTGGGCGTGGTGGCACATCCCTGTGGTCCCAGCTACTCAGAGACTGAGGTGGGAGG
This sequence comes from Saimiri boliviensis, assembly GCF_048565385.1. Taxonomy (NCBI): domain Eukaryota; kingdom Metazoa; phylum Chordata; class Mammalia; order Primates; family Cebidae; genus Saimiri; species Saimiri boliviensis. Next base: position 3,850,890 of record NC_133450.1, read on the forward strand.
ATCCTTGAGCACAGGAGGTTGTGGCTGCAGTGAGCTACGATTGGGCAACTACACTCCAGCCTGGGTGACAAGCCCGACTATGCCCCAGCCTGGGCAACAGAATAAGACCCTGTCTCAAAAAAAAAAAAAAGAAAGAAAAGAAAAGAAAAAACGGACAAAAGATAGATCTAAATAGACATTTTGCTAAAGATGAGATACAGATGGCAAAGAAATATATTAAGAAATGTTCAATGTCGTAAGTCATTGGTTAAATGCAAATTAAAACCACAGAGACAGACTGCTATGCCCCCGCTGCAATGGTTGACATTTTAAAAATTAACTGTACCAAATGTTGTGGGGATGTGCAGAAATTGAAACTCTCATACACTACTGGGAGAAAGTAAAATAATGTAACCACTTTGGGACAGAGTAGGGAAGTATTTGTGTATGTTTATTATTTATTAATTTGAGATAGAGTCTTGCTCTGTCACCAGGCTGGAGTGCAGTGGCACGATCTCGGCTCACTACAACCTCCACCTCCTGGTTCAAGCAATTCTCCTGCCTCAGCCTCCTGCGTAGCTGGGACTACAGACGCACGCCACCACGCCCAGCTAATTTTTGCATTTTTAGTAGAGACGATTTCACCATGTTCGCCAGGATGGTCTCGAACTCTTGACCTCATGATCCACCCACCTCAGCCTCTCAAAGTGCTGGGATTACAGGCGTGAGCCATTGCGCCCTGCCGTACATTTTTAAGTAGTTAATTATAGCCAGGGAAGGGTGGCTCATGCTTGTAATCCCAGCACTATGGGAGGCTGAGGCAAAGGAATCACTTGAACCTTGACAGGTAACCCAGACAAGTTCAAGACAAATCTGGGCAACATAGGGAGACCTCATCTCTACAAGCAATTTTTTTTTTTTAACCAGGAGAAAGCGCAAATGCAGTCCCCCACTACCACAAATTATGCAGTCGAGTTTCCCACATTTGGGGAAATCGCAGGGGTCGGCACATCCGGAGTGCAAAGGATAAGCCTTGCCCTGGGAAAACCACCTTCATGATCGTGGTGTCTCCTCTGCCAGGTAAGTAATTTTTAAAAAAGAAATTAGCTGGGCTGCCGGGTGCAGTGGCTCACGCCTGTAATCCCAGCACTTTGGGAGGCCGAAGCTGGTGGATCACCAGGTCTGGAGATTGATACGATCCTGGCTAACATGGTGAAACCTGTCTCTACTAAAAATACAAAAAATTAGCTGGGCATAGTGGGGCACGACTGTAGTACCAGTTACTGGAGAGGCTGAGGCAGGGGAATCACTTGAACCCAGGAGGTGGAGGTTGCAATGAGCCGAGATTGCACCACAGCACTCCAGCCTAGGCGACGAGCAAGACTCCATCTGAAAAAAAAAAATTAGCTGGGCATGGTGTCACGTGCCTTTGGTCCTAGATAACTCAGGAGGCTGAGGTGGGAGGATCACTTGAGCCTGGGAGGTCAAGGCTGCAGTGTGGTGTGATTGCACCACTGCACTCCAGCCTGGGTGACAGGGCAAGACCCAGCGTTAGTCTGTTTTCATACTGCAATAAAGATACTACCTGAAACTGGGTAATTTATAAAGGAGAGAGGTTTAATTGATTCACAGTTCCAGATGGCTGGGGAGACCTCAGGAAACTTACAGTCATGGTGAAAGGCGAAGGGGAAGCAAGAACTTTCTTCACATGGTGGCAGCAGAGCGAAGAGTGCAGGAAAAACTACTCGTTATAGAACCATCAGATCTCGTGATAATTCACTCACTATTTTTTTTTTTTTTTTTTTTTGAGACGGAGTTTCGCTCTTGTTACCCAGGCTGGAGTGCAATGGCGCGATCTCGGCTCACCGCAACCTCCGCCTCCTGGGTTCAGGCAATTCTCCTGCCTCAGCCTCCTGAGTAGCTGGGATTCCAGGCACGCGCCACCATGCCCAGCTAATTTTTTGTATTTTTAGTAGAGACGGGGTTTCACCATGTTGACCAGGATGGTCTTGATCTCTTGACCTCGTGATCCACCCGTCTCAGCCTCCCAAAGTGCTGGGATTACAGGCTTGAGCCACCGCGCCCGGCAATTCACTCACTATTAAGAGAACAGCAGCTTGGGGGAAACGGCACCCATAATCTAATCACTTTCCTTCCTTCACCTGTGGGGATTACAGATCCCTCTGTCAACACATGGGGATTTGCAATTAAAGATGAGATTTGGGTAGAGACACAGAGCCAAACCATATCAGATCCTGTCTCAAAAAAGAAAAATACGTTAATTATTCACCTGCAGTGTGACCTAACCATTCCACTCCTATTTACTCAAAAGAAATGAAAGCATATGACCATACAAAGACTATACGTCAATGTACATAGCAGCTTTATTAGTAATGGCCCCAAACTGGAAATAACCCAAGTGTCCATCAGCAACTGGGTGGTAAGCAAATGGTGGAACATCCACACAATGGAATACTACTCAGCAATATGGATCACGAAGTGAATGAATCTCAACAATTATGTTAAGTAAATGAAGCTAGACCAAAACAAACAAACAAACAAACAAACAAACAAACAAACTTATCCTGTATAATTCCATTTATATAAAATCCTAGAAGTGGGAGGATCGCTTGAGGCCAGGAGTTTGAGACCAGCCTGAGCAACATAGCAAGACCCTGTCTCCAAAAAAAAATAGGAAAAAAAGTTAGCCAGATCCTTGTGCCTGTAGTCCCAGCTACTTAAGAGGCTGAGGCAGGAGGATCACTTGAGCCTAGGAGTTTGAGGCTGCAGTGGGCTGTGATGGCACCACCGCACTCCAGCCTGGGCAACAGAGCAAGACCTCATGTCTAAAAGTAAATAAATAGGCCAGGTGCAGTAGCTCACACCTGTAATCCCAGCACTTTGGGAGGCCGAGGCTGGTGGATCACAAGGTCAGGAGTTCAAGACCAGCTTGGCCAGATGGTAGAACCTGTCTGTACTGAAAATACAAAAATTAGCTGGGTGTGGTGTAATCCCAGCTCTCAAGAGGCTGAGGCAGAAGAATCACTTGAACCTGGGAGGTGGAGATTGTAGTGAGCCACTGTACTCCAGCCTGGGAGACAGAGCAAGACTCCATCTCAATAAAAGAAAATAATTTAAAATCTAGAATTTTGCATTATTTGGTAAAAGTGAACATTTCCGCACCCTGTGATCCAGCAGTTCTAATCCTGGAGACATGGACAGAATAGTCACAGAGCACTTTTATTAGATCAGAAACAAAATAGCCCACATACCCGTTACAGTCGAGTGAATAAATGAATTGTGGTTCGATCACACAACAGAATACTATATTGTAGTGAAACAGGAAACTGTAGCTCCATGCATTAACATGGATGTAGCTGATGATATTTTCCAGACGGCCACCACAATATAGCCCATCTCATGTGCTCTTCTGACCTTTTGAGATGCCAGGGACAGGTTACATCTTTCTTGTAGTCCCACAGGTCCCTGAAACTGCTTTTTTTTCCCCTTCCAGTCTATTTTCTTTCTGGCTCAGTTTCAGTCTATTTTCTCTGTGATTCGGATTGGGTAATTTCTATTCTGTGTTTCAGTTTACAAATTCTTCTGTTCCCCCCCACCACCCCTCAGTTCTTCTGTTGCACACATCCACTGACCTTTAAAATTTAAAATTGCGAGGCCGGGCGCGGTGGCTCAAGCCTGTAATCCCAGCACTTTGGGAGGCCGAGGTGGGTGGATCACAAGGTCAAGAGATCGAGACCATCCCGGTCAACATGGTGAAACCCCGTCTCTACTAAAAATACAAAAAATTAGCTGGGCATGGTGGCACGTGCCTGTAATCCCAGCTACTCAGGAGGCTGAGGCAGGAGAATTGCCTGAACCCAGGAGGCGGAGGTTGCGGTGAGCCGAGATCGCACCATTGCACTCCAGCCTGGGTAACAAGAGTGAAACTCCGTCTCAAAAAAAATTTAAAATTGTGATCATTGTCTGTTTCAGTTCTAACATTCCCATTTGGTAGTACATATGGTAATTATCTTGGTTTAGCCATTTCCCATGTCTACATGTATCAAAACATCATTTGTATACCATAAGTATATAATTTTTGTTTGTCAACAAAAATAAAATTTCTGTTTGGTTCTTTTCTCTCTGTCTCTCTCTTCCGCTGTCCTTCTGCGCCTGTTTTAATTTTTTTTTTTTTTTGACAGGTCTTCCTCTGTTGCCCAGGCTGGAGTACAGTGGTGTGATTACAACTCACTGCCGCCTTGACCTCTCAGGCTCAAGCAATCCTCCCACCTCAGCCTCCTGAGTAGCTGGGACCACAGGTGGGCACCACCACACCGGCTAATTTGTTGTAGAGACAAGGGTTTGCCATGTTGCCCAGGCTGCTCTCAAACTCCTGGGTTCCAGTAATCCACCCACTTTGGCCTCCTAAAGTGCTGGGATTACAGGCACAATTTACTGCACCTGGCCTGTATCTTCTATTTCTTTCCTGAGACTTCCCATGTTTTTGTTTCAAGTGTGTTAGCAATTGCTCATGAAGCATTTTATGATGGCTGCTTTAACCTCTTCATCAGAAAACTCTTAAGTCTCCATCATCATGGCATTAGCATCTATTCATTGTCTTTTCTCATTCAGTGTGAGATCTTCCTGGTTCTCTGCATGACTGGTGATTTTCTGCTGAGACCCAGTCATGTGAGGTATGACGCGACTCTGGGTCTTACTGAAACCTTCTTGCTTCCCATGATGCTACTCCAGCACACGAGGGGAGCTGCTGCCTCCTCAGCACCCATGGACTCTAGAGAACAGGGCACTGTGCCTTACTTTGGAGGGTATGGGAGCCCTAGATTCCTCTAGACCACCACTGGCTGTGCAGGGTGGGGGTATCGCCTGTTAGGGTCACAGGAAGACAAGCCCATAGACCCCCTCTCCATTCTCCCCTGCAAAGCCAAACTCACAACAAACAAAAACGGCCTGAAGCCTTGCAAACAGGGCACCTGGGTTCTAGGATGTGGTCACTCCCAGCTCTTGAACCCAGGATGGTGACCCAATTAAGCAGAATGTTAGCACGTAAGAACCAAGAAGCAGTTTTTCTTAGACTAGCACCTGGCTACCTGCAAACCCCCTATGTAAGCCCCATAGTCTGTAAGCCAGGCTGCTGCCTTCACTGACTGTGGGTGAAAAAAACTTGCCAAACCTGACCCTGGGTTTGCCTCTCTGCTTACATTGCCTTATTGCTTCTTCATGGCCTCCATTTTCACCATATTCTCGGGACGGCAGTGACCTTAGAGTGGACAAAGGAGATGTGATTGGGGAGGAGACACAGGAGGCTTCAAAGAAACTGGGAATGTTTTATTTTGTATTTGGGAAGTAGGTATATAGGTTTTGTTCTTTTGTTTTTTGAGACAGAGTCTTGCTTTGTCGCCCAGGCTGGAGTGCCGCAGCGCGATCTCAGCTCACGGCAACCTCTGCCTCCGGGGTTCAAGCCATTCTCCTCCCTCCTAAGTAGCTAGGATTACAGGCATGTGCCACCACACCCGGCTAATTTTTTGCATATTTGGTAGAGACGGGGTTTCACCACGTTGGCCAGGCTCGTCTCAAACTCCTGACCTCAGGTGATTCATGGGCCTCTGCCTCTCAAAGGGCTGGGATTACAGGCGTGAGCCACTGTGCCCAGCCAGAATACAAGTTTTAATTTTATTATTATTACATGTTACAGAAAGTTTTAAAAACAGAAAAACCTAACCCCAACAGAGCAGAAATATGCCGTCTGTGCTTAGAATATTTGTAACACAGTTAGCTAAGCTCCTCAGACATAGGATATCCATTGTCTATAGTATTAAGCACTGTCTATGTGCCAAGCACTTCCCACACATCATCTTACTTATCCCTCACCATACTCCTAGGGGATAGATACTAACCCGTTTTACAGACCAGGAAGCTCAGGCTCAAAGAGGTTAAGTCGCTTGCCCAGAATCACAGAGCAATATGTGGCTGAGATGGGACAGGAACCCAGGCCTGTCTGCAGAGCCTGTATTCTTCAACCCACAGCACCCGAACAAGGTTAAAACCAGTTAAATGCATGCATCATAATCATCACATGCCATGTCCCAGCCACAGCTGATACAATCTGACAGAAAGCACTGGACTCCCACAGGATGGGTAATGCGTCTTGGGAGGACCTTGCGGGCAAAGTGAATATAAGTAGCAGCCGCATCCAAACAAGCCCAGGGTCAGGACTCACCCAGGTGAGCAGGGCTTAGAACTAGCCAGTGAGGCAGGAGCTGTGGCTGAGGCCTGTCCAGCCATGTGGCAGGGTCGGGAAGGCAGGCAGAATAGCGAGGAAGGCATGCCAGAGACGGGGAACCTCAAAGGATGTCTCGCCTCCTGTTTCAGAGAGACGGATCCGACCGGCAGGGCAGGAGCGGCTGGAATTGGAGGGAGAGAATAGTGTCTGCAGGAGCAGAATACCAGACATCAGAGCTAGCAATCGAGGCAGGGGCCAGAACCTAGGGCCACAGAGATCGTGGTCTGCCTCATCCCATCGCTTTCTCTGTGGCACAGGGGAAAGAGGACATAGAAATTGAGTGAAATTGGCTAAGGAGAATCAGCCGAGAACTGTAGCCCTCTCAGGAGCTGCAGGTGGTGTCCTACCCAGCCTGCCGTATACTGGTGGGTGGCAAAGACCTGCCCAACCACTGGGGCGGGGGAAGAGGCAGAGCTGCCAGTTAGGAGCTCACTAGGTCACTGTCCATGGGAATGGAGGTTCAGGCCAACAAAACGGAATTGTCGGGACGGGCGTGGTGGCTCACACCTGCAATCCAAGCATTTTGGAGGCCAAGGCTGGCAGAGCACCTAAGGTCGGGAGTTCAAGACCAGCCTGACCAACATGGCGAAACCCCGTCTTATTAAAAAACAAACAAACAAACAAACAAAAACAGAATTGTCCAGGGACAACTGTCGACTCCCACTGCAAGGCCACAGCCCTGGATGGGAATTCTGGTTGGACCACAGCTCACAGTCATGCTTGGAGTATTTGCGCAGCCAGATTCAGGCTGAGTCCCTAGCAGCTGAGAGCCTGTCTAGGATACAGGAAGTATAGTCTGGCATCTCTGGGTTTAGATATACAACAGGGAAGGGCAGGAGCAAATGAGGAAACGTGACCAGGATGGCAAGGGACCCACCCTTTCCCCTCAGAGCTGCTGCAGGAGCAGCTCTCCCAGCCCTAGCACATTCTGGGCACCGATTCACAGCTGGTAGGTGCCTGTGACCTGGACTGGCTGGACAAGTTGGTCCAAATCGATTGTTCCTTCGGAGTTTGATTATTCTGAAATATTCCACTTTTTCTCTCGTAACACTTCTTCATTTAAGGTTTGTATAATAGATTGATATTAGCTTTCTTGGGAATAATGCTGACATGAAACACTGCTTGCTTTCTTTTTTTCTGAGACCGAGTCTTGCTCTGTTGCCCAGGCTGGAGTGCAGTGGCGCAATCTCGGCTCACTGCAACCTCTGCCTTCCAGGTTCAAGCGATTCTCCTCCTCAGCCTCCTGAGCAGCTGGGACTACAGGTGCGTGCCACCACGCCTGGCCAATTTTTTGTATTTTTAGTAGAGACGGAGTTTCACCATGTTAGCCAGGATGGTCTTGATCTCCTGACCTTGTGATCCACCTGTCTCAGCCTCTCACAGTGCTGGGATTACAGGCCACCACACCTGACTGAAATACTGCTTTCTAATTTTTTACTTTCACCTTTTTATGTCCTTATGTTTATTTTATTTATTTATTTTTGAGACAGTCTTGCTAGGTTGCCCAGGCTGGAGTGCCGTGGTGCAATCTCGGCTCACTGCAACCTCCGCCTCCCATATCCAAGCAATTCTTGTGCCTCAGCCTCCCGAGTAGCTGGGACTACAGGCATGCACCACCTTGCTAGCTAATTTTTGTTTTTTTAGTAGAGAGGGGGTTTCACCATGTTGGCCAGGCTGGTCTCAATCTCCTGACTTCAAGTGATCTGCCTGCCTTGGCCTCCCAGAGTGCTGGAATTACAGGGGTGAGCCACTGTGCCTGGCCTATGTCCTTATATTTAAAGTGTGATTTTAGTAAACAGCAGAGTTGGAGTTATTTAATCTAATCTGACAATATTTGTTTGTTTGTTTTTTTGAGACAGAGTCTCGCTCCGTTGCCCAGGCTGGAGTGTGATGGCATGATCTCGGCTCACAGCAACTTTCGCCTCCTGGGTTCAAGCGAGCACATCCAGCTAATTTTTTTTTTTTTTTTTTTTGAGACAGAGTTTTGCTCTTGTTACCCAGGCTGGAGTGCAATGGCGTGATCTCGGCTCACCGCAACCTCCGCCTCCTGGGTTCAGGCAATTCTCTTGCCTCAGCCTCCTGAGTAGCTGGGATTACAGGCACGCGCCACCATGCCCAGCTAACTTTTTGTATTTTTAGTAGAGACGGGGTTTCACCATGTTGACCAGGATGGTCTCGATCTCTTGACCTCGTGATCCACCCGCCTCGGCCTCCCAAAGTGCTGGGATTACAGGCTTGAGCCACCGCACCCGGCCTTCCTGCTTCCCTTTGATTAGTCAATTTTTAAAAACTAATTTCATTTTGTTCTGTTAGCTTTTTTTTTTTTTTAAATGGAGTCTCGCTCTGTCCCCAGGCTGGAGTGCAGTGGCAAGATCTCTGCTCACTGCAGTTTCCACCTCTGCGGTTCAAGCCATTCTCCTGCCTCAGCCTCCTGAGCAGCTGAGATTACAGGGGCCCACCACCACACTCAGCTAATTTTTGTATTTTTAGTAGAGATGGGGTTTCACCATGTTGGCCGGGGTGGTCCCAATCTCCTGAACTCGTGATCTGCCTGCCTCTGCCTCCCAGAGTGCTGGGATTACAGGTGTGAGCCACCTCTCCCGGCCTACTGTTAGCTTTTTAATTGCATTTTCTTTTACTATTACTTTAGTGATCATTTTAGAGATTATAATACGCATCCTTGATTTATTTCAATCTACATAGTTAGTGCATTTACAATTTATACTTAAATGATGCAATAACTTTATAATAGTTAACTCCCATTTAGTTCCCTTCCCTCTTTGGTGTTATCGTTGTCATATATTTACTTTTTTTTTTTTTTTTTTTTTTTAAGACAGGGTGTTGCTGTGTTGCCTAAACTGGAGGGCAATGGCATGATCTTGGCTCACTGCAACCTTGACCTCTGGGCTCAAACGATCCTCCTGCCTTATTGGGAGGTCTCAGTAGCTGAGACCACACACATGCACCACCACGGCTGGGTAATTTTCTTTTTTAATTAAAAAAAATTTTTTTATCGAGATAGGGTCTTGTTATGTTGCCCAGGCTGGTCTCAAAGTCCTGGTCTCAAGCAATCCTCCCACCTTGGCATCCCAAAGTGCTAGGATTATAGGTGTGAGCCACCACACTGGGTCTCATATATTTCATGTAAAAAGTCTTATGAGATGTTGTTTTAAATAGCCCATATTTGATTCTCATTAGACACATTTTTACTCTTCACCTGTGCTCTTCATTCCTTCTTGCAATACCATCAGGGATCATTTTCCACCAGCCTAAAGTCATGATCATTTTCCATCACTCCCTCAGCCTGGGCAACACAGGGAGACCCGGTCTCTACAAATACTTTTCTTTTTTCTGGAGACGAATTCTCACACTGTCGCCCAGGCTGGAGTGCAGTGGCACGATCCCAGCTCACAACAACCTCTACCTCCTGGGTTCAAGTGATTCTCTTGCCTGAGCCTCCCAAGTGTTGAGATTACAGGCGGGTAACACCACGCCTGGCTGATTTTGTATATTTAGTAGAGACGGGGGTTTCACCATGTCAGCTAGGCTGATCTCAAACTCCCGACACCAGGTGATCCGCCCGCCTGCCTTAGTCTCCCAAAGTGCCTGGGATTACAGAAGTGAGCCACCGCTCCCAGCCTATACTTTTTTTTTTTTTTTTTTTTTTGAGATGGAGTTTCACTCTTGCTACCCAGGCTGGAGTGCAATGGCACAATCTCGGCTCACTGCAACCTCCGCCTCCTGGGTTCAGGCAATTCTCCTGCCTCAGCCTCCTGAGTAGCTGGGATTACAGGCAGGCACCACCAGGCCCAGCTAATTTTTGTATTTTTAGTAGAGACGAGGTTTCACCATGTTGACCAGGATGGTCTCAATCTCTTTTTTTTTGTTTGTTTTTGTTTTTTGAGACGGAGTTTCACTCTTGTTACCCAGGCTGGAGTGCAATGGCGCGATCTCGGCTCACCGCAACCTCCACCTCCTGGGTTCAAGCAATTCTCCTGCCTCAGCCTCCTGAGTAGCTGGGATTATAGGCACACACCACCATGCCCAGCTGATTTTTTTTTTGTACTTTTAATAGAGACGGGGTTCCACCATGTTGACCAGGATGGTCTCGATCTCTTGACCTGGTGATCCACCCACCTCGGCCTCCCAAAGTGCTGGGATTACAGGCGTGAGCCACCGCACCCGGCTATAAATACTTTTAAAAAATTAGTTGGATGTGGTGGTTCACGTGTGGTGCGGTCCCAGCTACTTGGAAGGCTGAGGCAGGCGGATGGCCTGAGCCGGAGAGGCCAAGGCTGCAATGAGCAGTGATAGCGCTCCTGCACTCTAGCCTAGGTGACAGAGCGAGAGCAAGACCCAGTCTCAAAAATTTAAAAGCAGGCCGGGCGCGGTGGCTCAAGCCTGTAATCCCAGCACTTTGGGAGGCCGAGGCGGGTAGATCACGAGGTCAAGAGATCGAGACCATCCTGGTCAACATGGTGAAACCCCGTCTCTACTAAAAATACAAAAAATTAGCTGGGCATGGTGGCGCGTGCCTGTAATCCCAGCTACTCAGGAGGCTGAGGCAGGAGAATTGCCTGAACCCAGGAGGCGGAGGTTGCGGTGAGCCGAGATCGCGCCATTGCACTCCAGCCTGGGTAACAAGAGCGAAACTCCGTCTCAAAAAAAAAAAAAAATTAAAAAGCAAAAGCAGACCGGGCGCGGTGGCTCACACCTGTAATCCCAGCACTTTGGGAGGCCAAGGCGGGCAGATCATGAGGTCAAGAGATCGAGACCATCCTGGCCAACATAGTGAAACCCCGTCTCTACTAAAATATAAAAATTAGCTGGGCGTGGTGGCACGTGTCTGTAGTCCCAGCTACTCAGGAGGCCAAAGAAGAATTGCTCGATCCTGGGAGGCAGAGGTTGCAGTTAGCTGAGATCGCGCCACTGCACTCCAGCCTGGCGCCTGGCAACAGAAGGAGACCCTGTATCAAAATAAAAATAAAAAATAAAGAAAAGAAAAGAAACCTCCTCAGGTTTTTCTTTTCTTTTCTTTTCTTTTTTTTTTTTGAGATGAGACTGAGTCTTGCTCTGTCACCCAGGTTGGAGTGCAGTGGCACAATCACAGCTCACTGTGGCCTCACTGGAGATGGCTCCAGTGTCGCTGGAACTACAGGTGTGCACCACCACACCTGGCTAATTTTTTATTTTTTTTAAGAGATGTGGTCTCACTCTGCTGCTCATGTGGTCTTGAACTCCTGGCTTCAAGCAATCCTCCCAAAGCGCTGAGACTAGAGGCCTGAGCCACTGGCCCACGTCTTACAGTGCAGACGTGCATGAGTAACAAAGCAAATTCTTTCTGCTTTTGTCTGTCTGACAAGATGTTTCTTTTACTTTATGTTTTAAGGTGGACACAGATTGCAGCGTGGGAGGTATTTTTACCATTTTATCTTATTTTTCTCTTTTATTTTATTATTATTTTTTGAGAGAGAAGCCTGCTCTGTGGCCCAGGTTGCAGCACAGTGGCACGATCTTGGCTCACTTCAGCCCCACCTCCTGGGTTCAAGTGATTCTTGTGCCTCAGCCTCCGAGTAGCTGACATTACAGGCGTGCACCACCATGCCTAGCTAACTTTTGTATTTTCAGTAGTGATGGGGTTTTGCCATGGTGGCCAGGCTGGTCTCAAACTTACAGCCTCAAGTGATTTGCCTGCCTCGGCCTCCCAAAATGTTGGGATCACAGGCGTGAGCCACTGCGCCCAGTCCTTTTAGCATTTTAAAGACGTCATTTCATTTTTGTCTGGCTTCCATAGTCTGCCAATCAATTGTATTGGATTTTCTCTCTCTCTCTCTCTCTCTCTCTCTCTCTCAAAATATGGTTTCTTTTAGCCAGGCACAGTGGCTCACGCATGTAATCCCAGCATTTTGGGAGGGTGAGTTGGGTGGATCACAAGGTCAGGAGTTCGAGACCAGCCTGACCAACATGGTGAAACCTTGTCTTTACTGAAAATACAAAAATTAACAGGCGCGAGAAAAGAAACCATATATATATGATTTCTTTTAAGACTTTCTACTTTGTCTTTGATTTTCAGCAATTAGCTATGTATCGGGAGCACGTCTGCCAGGAGCTCTTGACCTGCAAGAGGATTCCAACTTGGATGGGGGGTGCGCGGAAGATAAAGATGACAGAACAGAACGGGGTCGGGAGGGTTGAAAAGCATATGCTGGCCGGGCACGGTGGCTCAAGCCTGTAATCCCAGCACTTTGGGAGGCCGAGGCGGGTGGATCACGAGGTCAAGAGATCGAGACCATCCTGGTCAACATGGTGAAACCCCGTCTCTACTAAAAATACAAAAATTAGCTGGGCATGGTGGCGCGTGCCTGTAATCCCAGCTACTCAGGAGGCTGAGACAGGAGAATTGCCTGAACCCAGGAGGCGGAGGTTGCGGTGAGCCGAGATCGCGCCATTGCACTCCAGCCTGGGTAACAAGAGCGAAACTCCGTCTCAAAAAAAAAAAAAAAAAAAAGAAAAGCATATGCTTTACCAACAAATTTATTCGTGCTCAGGGTCAGTATATATATCTTTCTTAGGTATGTGCCTACGTGAGACAAAGGGGTACAAAAGTCTTAAAGTAGAAAAACCAACATCATAGGGTAAGAACAATGGAAAGGTGAGATACACAATTAACCAGAACAGGTGGTCACACTGTCTCATCTAAGGGTAAGTCATTTATCTTCTAGAGAAAATGAGCAAAGTCGTAAAACATGTCTTAGTAGAAAACTCAATTATCACATACGTAAAACATGTCTTAGTAGAAAACTCAATTATCGTACACAATGCATCTTGTGACTGCATGGCCATCTGGCAATTGCCCACAAGTTTAACTTTAACCTAAGTCTCTCTCTGTTCCTGCTTTCTGATAGCTCGACTCCCTCAACTGGAGACACCATGTCTGGGCTTGAGTCCTCCGTATTGTGAAGCCCATTTTCGGGGGGCCTCCCACGGGAGCCTTCCCCACAACTATGATAAGCCTAAGGGTAGTTTACTTTATGCTTACTCTGCTTGGAGCTCATTGATATTCTTGATCTATGGCTTGATGCCTTTCATCATATGCGTGGAATTCTCAGCCATTATTTCTTTTTCTTTTCTTTTTTTGTTGAGACACAGTCTCACTATGTCATCCAGGCTGAAGTGCAGTGGTGCAATCTCAGCTCACTGCAACCTCTGCCTCCTGAGTTAAAGTGATTCTTGTGTGTCAGCCTCCCAAGTAGCTGGGATTACAGGCACATGTCACCATGCCTGGCTAATTTTTAGGTACATGTCACTATGTCTGGCTAATTTTTAGTTTCACCGTTTTGGCCAGGCTAGTCCTGAACTCCCAACCTCAGGTGATCCCCCCTCCTTGGCCTCCCAAAGTGTTGGATTTACAGGCATGAGTTGGCCAGGCTGCTGGAGTGCAGTGGTGCAGTCCTGATTCACTGCAGCCTCACTCTCCCAGGCTCAAGTGATCCTGATCCTCCCACTCGAGTAGCTGGAACTACAGCTGTACATCACCATGCCTGTCTAATTTTTGTATTGTTTGTAAAGACAGGGTTTTCCTGTGTTGGCTAGGCTAGTCTTGAACTCCTAGGCTCAAGTGATCCTCCCACCTCAGCCTCCCAAAATGCTTGGAATACAGGCACGAGCTACCATGCCCAGCCCATTATTTCTTCAAATACTGCTTCTCTCCTATTCGCTCTCTTCTCTCCTTGAGAAATTCCAAACACATGTATTAGATCTTCTGAGCATGTCCCATGTATCTCTCATACTCAGTTCTGGTTTTCCTTCGATTATTCTGCTTTGCTTTGTGATTCAATGTGAATCATTTCTCTTGACGGGTCTTTAAGTTTCCTAATCTTGCCTCCTGCTGTGTATAGTGTCTTGCTAAACATGTCCAGTGAGTTCTTAATTTCAAATATGTTTTTGCAGTCCAAAATGTCAGTTTTTGGCTGGATACAGTGACTCACGCCTATAATCCCAGCACTTTGGGAGGCCGAGGCAGGTGGATCACTTAAGCTCAGGAGTTTGAGACCAGCTTGGGCAACATGGTGAAACCGCATCTCTACAAAATATATAAAAATTAGCTGGGTGTGGTGGTGCATGCCTATAGTCCTAACTACTCTAGAGGCTGAGGTGGGAGGATCACTTGAGCTTGGAAGGTCAAAGCTGCTGTGAGGCAAGATTTGCACCACTGCACTCTGGCCTGGGCAACAGAGCTAGATCCTGTCTAAAATTTTAAAAATTAGATTTTCTGTTTAAGTACTCAGTCTTTTAAAATGTTTTGTCCATCTGTTGCTCTATTTGCCTTAACATATTAATTTTACTTATTTTTAAACCCTTGTTTATTAAATCCACTATCTGGGTCATCTCTGGGTCTGTTTCTGTTACCTCTTTTATCTTTCGATTGTCACTTTTTTGTGCTTCACATATCTAGCAATTTTTTATTGTAGTTGCTACATTTTAGAATCTCTGAATTACGTTATTTTCCTCTAAAGTATGCTAAAATGTTAAGTTTTGTTTTGGCGAGCATTTAAATTACCAAGGGGTCACCTGGAGCTATAGAGGCTTGGTTTTAGGCTTTGTTAGAGCGGTCATTTCAGTTTTTCCCTTTCTCCTAGGGGACAGCCTTTACTCCTGGGGTGTATGCAGCTGTTCCAAAATCCTAACCGAAGCTCTGAGGTATTCACAAAGGTCTCTCCCCTTTGCCTGGGCTTGAATTCCAAAGTCCTCCAGCACTGTTTGGCTGCTGAAGTCATGGCCAGCTCTCCAGCTTCTCCGTGGCTGTTCTCTGCTGGATCTTTCAGAGACTCATCCTGAACACTTAGAGGTTAGGAGTCAGCCAAGGAACCAGATGGGATCTTTTTTTTTTTTTTTGAGATGGAGTTTCGCTCTTGTTACCCAGGCTGGAGTGCAATGGCGCGATCTCGGCTCACCGCAACCTCCTCCTCCTGGGTTCAGGCAATTCTCCTGCCTCAGCCTCCTGAGCAGCTGGGACTACAGGCACGCGCCACCATGCCCAGCTGATTTTTGTATTTTTAGTAGAGATGGGGTTTCACCATGTTGACCAGGATGGTCTCGATCTCTTGACCTCGTGATCCACCCGACTCGGCCTCCCAAAGTGCTGGTGTGAGCCACCGCGCCCGGCCCAGATGGGATCTTTACACAGATTTTGTACCTGCACTCCAGAGTCAATTTCAAGTATTTATTTTCTTGGCCCATTAAGACTGTCACTTCCTGCTTGGTCCACTTCCTCATATCTGAGTTTGGGAAACCGCTTCATGGAGAAAGCAATTTAAATGTGGGGCTTGCCCAGGGGAGACGGCTAACGCCTATAATCCCAGCACTTTGGGAGGCTCAGGCGGGCGGATCACCTGAGGTCAGGAGTTTGAGACCAGCCTGGCAAAACCGACATGGCAAAACCCCGTCTCTACTAAAAATACAAAATTAGCTGGGTGTGGTGGCGCAGGCCTGTAGTTCCAGCTACTTGGGAGGCTGAGTCAGGAGAATCGCTTGAATTCGGGAGGCGGAGTTTGCAGTGAGCCAAGATCCTGCTACCGCACTCCAGCCTGGGAGATAGAAAAAACCTAATCAAGCCAAACAATAACAAAAAAGTGAGGCTCACCTCACTCCTTCTCCAACGATCGCAGCCCTGCATTGGCTGCTGTCCAATGCCTACAAACTCTTGTTGGATATTCTATTTTGCCCAGTTAAAATTTATGGTTGTTTATCATGGTCGGGTAAATCTAAGATCACTGAGTCTGCCATGGCTGGAATCAGGTTTCTCCCTCAGGGGTTGAGTGGCTGAGGCTAAGTTGAAAGGGTGTGTTTCAGAGCAGCCACAAAGCTGTCTGGACTCTGAGGTCATGCCCAGGAAGCTGAAAGATGAGGAAATGGAAGGAATGAGTTTGCGGAAGCTGGGAGGACGAGAAACGGCTGAACAAATGCGAGGTGGTGGTGAGGGAAGGCAGCGGATGCTGACGGAGCTGAGGAAGTGCCATGGAACCATGCATCACGCCCTGTGTCCTGACCCCTAGTGCCCACACCCAGCCCCAGGGTCCGTGTCTGGACAAGTCCAGATCCTTGGAGTCCTGTGAGGGTCTGTCTCCCTTACTGATCATAATCCCCCAGACCCAAGGGAATCCGAGGGAACTGCTGATCTGGCGTCCGAAAGGACTCAACCTCCCACCACCGCAACAGGTAAAGAAACCAAGGCACAGAGAGGTTAGGCTCCCTTCTGAGGGCCACACAGGAACAAGTCGCACAGCCGGGATAAGTACCCACACACTGTAAACTCCTGAGCCTGAGCTCTTAACAATTAGGTTCTCCTACTTCCCATGAACAAGTACAATGACAGTCTCTTCTCATGAAAGGGAACCTTCTGAATGCAAGCCCCCACAGTGTCCCATGAGCTTAAGTAGCCTGTGCCCCCAGCACCCTTGGATGGCATGAGCTGCCTTGGGCCCACAGAGAGAAGGCAAGGCTCTGAACAGGCAGCAGAAGGTCTGGCTATGATCCCTGTTCTGGTGATGATTTGCTAGGCAGCCCCAGGCCAGTCACCGTCCTTCTCTGAGCCTCAGTTTCCCCCAATACTTGTAATGCTATTGTAAATTGATGAATAAACCCATGAGGGAGGCTGGGCGTGGTGGTTCACACCTGTAATCCCAACACTTTGGGATGGGTAATGGACCCCGAAGGTATATTGAGAGTTAAAATGAAATTTCCCAAGGAGCTTAGTGCTTTGGATGGGGTCTCAGTCGATGTCACAGTCTCTACTTTTTCTCCTTACCTGGGCACAAGGACAGGTGGACTTTCAGCTAAGTGCTCCTTGGGGGATTTCGTTTTAAGTCTCAGTATACCTTCAGGGGCCTCAGTTAGACGGATCACTTGAGGTCAGGAGCTGGAGACCAGCCTGGCCAACATGGTGAGACCCCGTCTCTACTAAAAGTACAAAAATTAGCCGAGCATGATGGCACGCACCTACAGTCCCAGCTACTCGGGAGGCTGAGGCATGAGAATGGCTTGAACCTGGGAAGTGGAGGTTGCAGTGAGCTGAGATTGCACCACAACACTCCAGCCTGGGCGACAGAGGGAGACTCTGTCTAAAAACAAAACAAAACAAAACAAAACAAAACAAAACAAAACCCCGTGTGGGAAACAGACCTCGGGGCTCCCAGCACTCAGCAGGGCAGGGCCTGCCGCTGACCCTGCTCTAGGATGATTCACAAGGACTTTGTGGGTGGCCAGAGGCCCCTTGCTTGCAGCAATGACAGCAGAATGGCTGGTGTGCCAAGCCTCAGGGCTCCAGTGGGCAACAGGAGAATTCTGTCAGTGCTGGGAAAAGGAGCAAAGAAGCAAAAGCAGCCTTCAGGCCTGGGTCTCCCAGCCAGAGGGGCTGGAGGGGACACCCGGAAGAAGGATGGGGTCGCTGTCTTGGAGCTACCCATCACCCAAAGGAGCCCGTATTCTATGTTTACCAGGGGTACCAGGGTCCTCAATATCATCCTCACTTGCACTTATTTGCATTTCTTGCTTATAATTTGACATTTGGGTGGGGTCTCGTTGAATGTCACAGTCTCTACCATTTCCTCCCTCCTTGGGCACAGGGAGAGGTGGGCCTTCAACTAAGTCCTCCTTGGGGAATTTCATTTTAATTCTCAATATACCTTCAGGGTCCATTTGACACAATTTTTTTTTTTTTTTTTTTTTTTTGAGACAGAGTCTTGCTCTGGAGTGCAATGGTGTGATCTTGGCTCACTGCAGCTTCACTGAACCCTCCTGGGTTCAAGCGATTCTCTTGCCTCAGTCTCCTGAGTAGCTGGGACTACAGGTGTACACCGCCTTGCCTGGCTAATTTTTGTCTTTTCGGTAGAGACAGGGTTTCACCATTTTGGTCAGGATGGTCTCAATCTCCTGACCTCGTGATCTACCTGCCTGGGCCTCCCAAAATGCTGGGATTACAGGCGTGAGCCCCTGTGCTCGGCCCTATTAGACCCAAATTCAATTTTAATTTTAAGTTCCTTTCTTTTCTTTCTTTCTTTCTTTTTTTTTTAAAGATGGGCTTTCACCATGATGGCCAGGCTGGTCTTGAACTCCTGACCTCAGGTGACCCACCCACCTCGGCCTCCCAAAGTGCTAGGATTGCAGGCATGAGCCACAGCGCCCAGCTTCTTCTCTCTCTCTCTCTTTTTTTTTTTTTTTTTTTTTTTTTTGAGGCAGGGTCTCACTCTGTTTCCCAGCTAGAGTGCAATGGCATGATCTCAGCTCACTGCAACCTCTGCCTCCCAGGTTCAAGACATCCTCCTGCCTCAGCCTCCCAAGTAACTGGGACAACAGGTGCGTGCTGCTAATTTTTGTATTTTTATTTTTAGTAGAGGGGGGTTTTGCCATGTTGCTCAGGCTGTTCTTGAACTCTTGAGCTCAGTGATCTGCCTGCCTCAACCTCCCAAAGTGCTGGGATTACAGGCATGACCCATCCTGCCTGGTTGAAGTTTCTTTTTTGAGCAGTTCAAATGATTTATGAGGATTATTTTCTGAGTTTTGTTTGTTCACAGAGGTCTCCCAGAAACCAAAGAGAACTTTTAGTTTTTTGTTTTGTTTGTTTTTTTTTTTTTTTTTGAGATGGAGTTTCGCTCTTGTTACCCAGACTGGAGTGCAATGGCGCGATCTCGGCTCACCGCAACCTGTGCCTCCTGCGTTCAGGCGATTCTCCTGCCTCAGCCTCCTGAGTAGATGGGATTACAAGTGCCTGCCACCACATCCAGCTAATTTTTTTATTTTTTACTTTTAATAGAGATGGGATTTCACCATATTGGCAGGCTGGTCTCAAACTCCTAACCTCAGGTAATCAATCCGCCTTGGTCTCCCAGGTGAGCCACCACGCCCAGACACTTTTTTTTTTTTTTTTTAAATAAAAAAGCATGAAAGGCTGGGTGTGGTGGATGATGCCTGTAATTCCTGAACTTTCAGAGGCCGAGTAGGGTAGATTGCTTGAGCCAGGAGTTCGAGACCAGCCTGGGCAACATGGTGAAACCCTAAACACAAAAATTAGTTGGGCGTAGCAGTGCACCCGTGTTCTGCCAGCTACTTGGGAGGCTGAGGTGGGAGGATTACTAATTACTAAGCCTGGGAGGCAGTGAGCTGTTGCACTCCAGTCTAGATGATAGAGGAGACCCTACCTCAAAAAAAAAAAAAAAAAAAAAAAAAAAAAAAAAAAAGAAGCTTATTTTATTTTGTAATTATCCCAGCTACTTGAGAGGCTGAGCAGGAGAATTGCTTGAACCAGGACCCAGGAGGCAGAGGTTGCAGTGAGCCAAGATGGCGCCACTGCACTCCAGCCTGGGTTACAGCTCGAGACTCCATCTCCAAAAACAACAACAATGAAAAAAAAAAAAACGTTTTGCTATTGTATTCTCTCAGGAACTATTTCTTCTTTACTCATCAACTATTCCCAACCATGCTTCGAAAAAAAAAGACTAAACTAGTAAGAAAACCGAAGAATGATGAAATTGCCTGAGAGAAATGACTCAGTAGCGACATGAGTCATTGCTAGTCCACCAATTTTCAGTTTTCTTACTGCCTGGTCCAAAGCATTAGGCCATCTTTCAAGAAAGTGTAAAAATTATACACTGGAGGGCCAGGCGCGGTGGCTCAAGCCTGTAATCCCAGCACTTTGGGAGGCCGAGGCGGGTGGATCACAAGGTCGAGAGATGGAGACCACCCTGGTCAACATGGTGAAACCCCGTCTCTACTAAAAATACAAAAAACTAGCTGGGCATGGTGGCGCGTGCCTGTAATCCCAGTTACTTAGGAGGGTGAGGCAGGAGAATTGCCTGAACCCAGGAGGCGGAGGTTGCGGTGAGCCGAGATCGCGCCATTGCACTCCAGCCTGGGGAACAAGAGCGAAACTCCATCTCAAAAAAAAAAAAAAAACTATACACCAGAGATATCATCTTTGAATATTTTTGTTTTAGCTTTCATTGCACACAGTTAACTCAGAATTGTTTGTTTTCCTACAAAGAGCAAAGAGAAGGAAACTGACAGACATTTCACAGCTATTAGAGGAACCAGTAGATGAACGCAACGTGACGAACAGCAGCACTCCAGACTGTAATGATGATGGGGAAAGCATCGCACCTTCAGATGATGATATCATAGATGAATGTTTTCTTTTTCTTTTTCTTTTTTTTTTTAAGACAGGGTTTCACCATGTTGGTCAGGCTGGTCTTGAACTCCCGACCTCAGGTGATCCACCCGCCTTGGCCTCGCAAGTGCTTGGATTATGGGAGTGAGCCACCACACCCAGCCATGAATGTTCCCAAACCCAAGAATTGTCCCTATTTTCCCAGGGTTCGGGGAGAGCCAGAGGGGGATGGTGTTGGCCCAGGGTCACTCAGCTCTTGCTCTGTCCTGGGCTCAGAGATCTGCCACTGAGTTAGCCCCTCCTGTAGCATACAGCAGGTGCTGCCCCTGCGGGATGGGACAGGGCTGGGCCTTGAGGTGAGGTGGCTGTCTGGATACCTGATCCTGTCTGGTTAGTTCCTGGCTCAACTCACCTGCCACCTGTCCTTTGTCGTTGGGTTCCTGAGGCCGTGGTTTTCCTCTGGGTGGTGACTCAGTGCCCAAGGCCCACCTTGCATGTGATCTTCCCCTCTCCTCGGCCTCACTGACTGCCCCAGCAAAGGCAGCTGTGGTTTCCCCTGAAGCAGCAACCACGGACTGCCAAGCCCACCCCACCCCTCTGTGTCCTCGTCTAACCTCGGAGGCCTTAACTGAAAGCAGGGGAGGCCTTATAGGCCCATGGCACTTGGTGTTTATGACAAGCTTGGCCATTACAGCATCAGCATGGAAAACATTACCGCCATTCAATAGA
Organism: Saimiri boliviensis; assembly: GCF_048565385.1. Lineage (NCBI taxonomy): Eukaryota > Metazoa > Chordata > Mammalia > Primates > Cebidae > Saimiri > Saimiri boliviensis. The sequence goes on from NC_133450.1 coordinate 3,872,060, forward strand.
CGAGGAAAGTGAGACCAGCGTGTGTGAGGGGCTTATTTCATTCATACATTCATTTATCTACCAAGTGTTTCTCAAAAGCCCACTAAAAAGGATGGGTGTGGTAGCTTACACCTGTAATCCCAGCACTTTGGGAGGCCGAGGGAGGTGGATCATGAGGTCAGGAGTTCAAGACCAACCTGACCATCATGGTTTTAGCTGGGCATGGTGACAGGTGCCTGTAATTCCAGCTACTCAGGAGGCTGAGGCAGGAGAATTGCTTGAACCTGGGAGGTGGAGGTTGCAGTGAGCCGAGATCACGCCACTGCACTCCAGCCAGGGTGACAGTGTGAGACTCTGTCTCAAAAAAAAGAAAAAAAGAAAAAGAAAAAAGCCCACCGAAACCCAGAACAGCAGACACAGAGACACAATGTCCAGATGTGCCTCAAGAAGGACTTGCCCCGGCGGCGGGAGGGTTGTGAGCGCTCAGCTCTCCAGGGATTGCCTCGGCTGCAAAGATTTGCCTCCTCCTAGGTCATGCCTTTCTCTGAACAGCCTCATATTCAAGGACTGATCCGGCTGGGTATTAATTCAGGCCCGGCTATTTAAGCGCGATGGGGGGCAGTGACAGGTCATTCGAAGCTCCCAGTGAGGCGGCTGAGGCTGGGGTTGGGCCTGTTGCAGCTCGACTTCTCCCTCTGCCCAGTTTGGCCTCTTCGCCCTCCCTTCTCCAGGCACTGCCTGCAAGGTCTCCCCAGTAGACATCCTCATACTAACTCCAAGTCCGAATCCACTTCCCAAGCACCCAGCCTGCAATGCTCAGCTTTCACAGAGCGGCCAGCTTCGTGGCACAGAGACATGTAAACAACCAGGGTGGGGAGAGAATAGGCCCAGGGAGACACAGCCACTGGGGCCAGAAAGCTGGCTTTGGTTTTGTGGGGTGTGTGGTCCCCGGAGTTCAGCCGTGGGGCACAGCGCCAAGGCAAGGGCCCAAGTGCCTGAAAACCACAACCCACCCCGTTGGCTTGGAGAAGAGCGGGGTCCCCACCTGTCTATGATTATTTTCTCAGAGCCACTCTGCTCCGATAAGCAGCCCCCCTTGGCTGGACCCTCTCCCAATTTACCTCCCCAAAGAGATACTCTGCTGTGGGTCTACGTCCTCAGTGCCTGTGGCCTCTGAGTGCCTCTGAGCCCTGGAGCTGCCCAGAGGAACTGTGCTGGATCTGGGGCGTGTGGAAGGGAGAACAGGCCTTTCTGGAACCCCAAGATCCCGTGTGGGGAACACATCTGGGTTCCAAACCCACAAAAGGGAATGTGGCCAAGAGAGAAACCCACCTCCATCCCTGGCAGCGTCGGGCTGCACCACATGCTATGACTGTGTTGGCAGCAGTCCTCTGGCGATGCGGAATCGCTGTCCCGCACCCTCCAACCAGAGGTCCCTGGCCTGGGCAACTTCGATAATTAGGAAGGTCTTCCTTCCCATACGGTCCTCCTCTGGCCTCTGGAGCTATGGGGTCTGCTGTTCTTTGGTATCAGGAATCCACACGTGAGGCCCCGTTCTTCTCCTAAGTCACTGTGGGATCTTGGACCTCAGTTCTCCGTCTAGCTAGCATGGGAGAGCAGAAGAACCAGTCCTTCTGCTTCCCACCTGCCCTGACCTTTTTTTTTTTTTTTTTTTTTTTTTGGAGATGGAGTCCCGCTCAGTTGCCAGGCTGGAGTGCAGTGGCGTGATCTCGGCTCACTGCAACATCCGCCTCGCCGGGCTCAAGTGATTATCCTACCTCAGCCTCCCAAGTAGCTGGGACGACAGGCACACGCCCAGCTAATTTTTGTATTTTTTAGTGGAGATGGGGTTTCATCATGTTGGCCAGGATGATCTCGATCTCTTGACGTTGTGATCCGCCGGCCTCGGCCTCCCAAAGTGCTGGGATTACAGGTGTGAGCCACCGTGCCCGGCCTGCCCAGATATTTCATGGCTCAGTGATACGCTGCCCCCTGCCCCTTCTGCCTCCTTGCTTTCTCCCCTCCAGCTCCAGCGCCCTCTGCTGCCCTTCCCTTAACCTTCCACCTCTCCTGGGCTGACAAGAGCCGAGAGTGGTCAGAAGTCGGCCCTGCCTCCCACCTGACACAGAGGACTGCTCGAAGGAGATGCTGGTCACTGAGAGCAGGGCAGCAGCTGTAACAAGCCAGCATTCTGGGAGCTCCTGGTAATCATATTGGAGAATGCTGTCCTGGCTAGGGCTGGGGGGAAGGGTCTAGGGTGGGGAACAGTGAGTTCTGTAGCCAGGACAAGTGCTGTCCATGCTGGACTGTTTCGTTCTGAGCAAGAATGACTCATCACCGACGACCCCTGCTCCGTGCATATTACCATGGGCTGCACGAATCCCCAGCTACACAAGTAGGGCAGTGGGAGGGGACAGAAATGAATGGGCACAAGCTGTGTCAGAAATTCTGGTCCAGGATGGAGAGAAACGACACCAGAGCAAGCTAGCCAGGCCACAGCCACACCAGCTCTGTCCCTGAGACAGGATTTCTGCGGCAACGGAGAGAGACGGTCCCAGCCATCCATGTCTTCTGCACCAGGCCTGACTTGTGTTTAATTGTATATATTATTAAGGGAGCTTGTGGCAAGGGGTTGGGTCTCAGTCTGTGGCCACATTAGGGCTCAGTCTATGACCAGGTTCAGTGCTTTACCTAGGACCAGGACCAAGACTCATTCTGTGGCAGGATCAGGGCTTAGTGAGTGATCAGGATGAGAGCTTAGTCTGTGACCGGATCATGGGCTCAAGGATCCCCTCCGGGTGGGGCCCTGAGCCAGGGATGTTGTGGAAAGGGTCTGAAGGCAAGGTGGGGCCAGCTGGGGGAGAGGGGAGAAGTGGCCAAGAGGCCCCTGGGCCTGAGGCCAGCTGTGTGGAAACAGGACAGGGAGTCAGGTCTCCGGCTCTGCCACTGATTGGCTGCGTGATTTTGGAGAGTTACTTTCTTTTTTGAGGTCTATGTTGTCTTGTGTGTAAAATGGGAATATTAGTTATGCCGCTAATCCAGTACCTTGGGAGGCTGAGGCGGGAGGACAGGTGGAATCCAGGAGTTTGAGACCAGCCTGGGCAGCACAGTGAAACCTTGCCTCTACAAAAAATTTAATGCGCCTATAGTCCCAGCTACTTGAGCGGCTGAGGCGAGGGGCTGGCCTGAGCCCAGGAATTCAAGGTTGCAGTGAGCTGTGAGTGAGCTGCTGAGCTCCACCCTGGGTGACACAGTGCAACCTCGTCTCTGAAAAATAATAATAAAAGTTTTTAAGCCGGGCGCGGTGGCTCAAGCCTGTAATCCCAGCACTTTGGGAGGTCGAGGCGGGTGGATCACGAGGTCAAGAGATCGAGACCATCCTGGTCAACATGGTGAAACCCCGTCTCTACTAAAAATACAAAAAATTAGCTGGGCACGGTGGCGCGTGCCTGTAATCCCAGCTACTCAGGAGGCTGAGGCAGGAGAATTGCCTGAACCCAGGAGGCGGAAGTTGCGGTGAGCCGAGATCACGCCATTGCACTCCAGCCTGGGTAACAAGAGTGAAACTCCGTCTCAAAAAAAAAAAAAAAAGTTTTTAAAATGGGAATTGTTACTTCTATTCTGCCTGATAACAATCATATAACCGATATGCAAGCTAATATTTCACAAAGCACCAAGAACTGTTATCAATACCTGTCTCCCAAGATCACTTACAGGAGTGAGACAACAGAGGAAATGAGGAGGGGTGGTTTGCTCAATTTCCAAAGGAGAGTTGCTTGAGACAGGAACACCTCAAAAGGAAACAGGCTTATTGTCATGGTTTCTTCTCATAGGTCTTCAGGTCAGTTTTTGTTCCCCAAAATAATGTGTACAGAGTGTTTACACAGTCATAGAATGCTAAAGGAGTACAACAAAAATAGCATGCTTTTTACCCCATGTCAGCCTGGCCGCCAAAAGCAGCCATTTCAACTCATTCTGTTGTTTCTTCTTCTTCTTTTTTTTGTTTTGTTTTGTTTTTGAGACGGAGTTTTGCTCTTGTTACCCAGGCTGGAGTGCAATGGTGCGATCTCGGCTCACCGCAGCCTCCGCCTCCTGGGTTCAGGCAATTCTCCTGCCTCAGCCTCCTGAGTAGCTGGGATTACAGGCACGCGCCACCATGCCCAGCTAATTTTTTGTATTTTTAGTAGAGACGGGGTTTCACCATGTTGACCAGGATGGTCTCGATCTCTTGACCTCATGATCCACCCGCCTCAGCCTCCCAAAGTGCTGGGATTACAGGCTTGAGCTACTGCGCCCGGCTTTTTTTCTTATTTTATTTTTTAAGATGGGGTTTTGCCATGACGACCAGACTAGTCTTGAACTCCTAACCTCAGGTGATCCACCCACCTCGGCCTCTCAAAGTGCTATGATTACAGGCGTGAGCCACCCTGCCCGGCCATCTTCTGGATTTTACTTCCTAAAGAAAGCATTGATTTCAATTCCGGTTATCTCCCGTGAGGTCCAATTTAGATGCTGTCTCTTGGCTTCCTATTGTGACAGAGGAGGGTCACTTACACGCTTTCTCCTCTCCTTTCAATGGCATAACACCACAACTCTTGGTTACATTCACAGTCACTGGAAGGTATTTATGGCTGAGCCAACTAATATACTATCTTTTTCAACCTCCTTTCCCCGACAGAGTTAATAATCATCCTCTTATTTTCTCACTTACTTACTTTCTTTGACCCATGATTAAATCTTCTGCAAAAGCCTACTAAGAAGATTCTCAATACTCATTTTCACTCTCAGTTCCAGTTCCTTAATTTTGTTTCCTTGAGACACCCTTTCCTGAGCCCTCAGTTCTCCTGCCTCCATCCGAGCCGGAAGCTCTCTCCAGATCAGCAGCGTATTCATCATCCTGGGGCTTCCCTTTGCCAACATCCTGCAACGTCATTTCTTCTCTTTCCTCTATGGATCTCTGATTTTCCTGGATTTCGATGCTGTCTCTTGGCCCTCCTATTGTGACAGAGGAGGGTCACTTACACGCTTTCTCCTCTCGGCTCACTGCAACCTCTGCCTCCCAGGTTCAAGTGATTCTTATGACTCGGCCTCCCGAGAAGCTGAGATTACAGGAACCTGCCACCATGCCTGGCTAATTTTTGTGCTTTTGGTAGAAGCAGAGTTTCGCCATGTTGGCTGGGCTGGTCTCAAACTTCTGACCTTAAGTGATCTACCCTTTCGACTTCCCAAAGTGCTGGCATTACAGCTGTGAGCCACTGTGCCCAGTCCATTTTACACTTCTTTAACATATTAAAATATTTTTTCTTTTCTTTTTTTTTTGAGATGAAATTTCACACTGTCACCCAGGCTGCAGTGCAATGGCATGATCTTGGCTCACTGCAATCTCCGCATCCCGATTCTCCTGCCTCGGCCTCCTGAGTAGCTGGGATTACAGGCGCACACCACCACACCCAGCTAATTTTTTTTTTTTTTTTTTTTTGTATTTTTAGTAGAGACGGTATTTCACTATGTTGGCCAGACTGGTCTCGAACTCCTGACCTGGTGATCCACCTGCCACAGCCTCCCAAAGTGCTGGGGTTACAGATGTGAGCCACCATGCCTGGCCCTTAAAATATTTTTTTTCTCTGTGTGTGTGTGTGTGTGTATTTTTTAGAAAGACAGATGGGGTTGGTCTGGGCACGATGGCTCATGCCTGTAATCCCAGCACTTTGGGAGGCCGAGGTGGGTGGATCACAAGGTCAAGAGATCGAGACCATCCTGGTCAACATGGTGAAACCCCATCTCTACTAAAAATACAAAAAATTAGCTGGACATGGTGGCGCGTGCCTGTAATCCCAGCTACTCAGGAGGCTGAGGCAGGAGAATTGCCTGAATCCAGGAGGCGGAGGTTTTGGTGAGCTGAGACCCCGCCATTGCACTCCAGCCTGGGTAACAAGAGTGAAACTCTGTCTCAAAAAAAAAAAAAAGAAAAAAAAAGAAAGAAAGATGGGGTCTCACTATGTTGCCCAGGCTGGTCTCGAACTCCTGGGCTCAAATGACCCTCTTGTCCAGACCTCCCTAAGTGCTGGGATTACAGGCAAGCACCCGACCTAAAACACTTATTTTCTATCCTGCATCTCATCATTCAATTTTATGCAGTATTTGTGGGTCTCATCTTGTTATTCGTTGTTTCTGCTGACTCATGCTCCTTGTGGTTTGTTTCCTTAAGAGTTTATTGATGTTTAATTATGAGCTGATGTTCCTTGAAATTCTTTGTGGGAAGTCTGAATCTGTGTTTAAAATATATTCTTCCAGAAAGGATTTTTGTTAGCCTTTGCCAGTAGCCTAGGGATACTTCCAACTCAGATCCACTGAAAAATTGCTTTTGGCTTCGTATTTTTCCAATCACGTAGGAAATATGATTTTGGGCTTTCCTCTATGTGAATATTAGCTTGCTATGCATTTTCCTGAATTTCTTTTTTAGCCTGTGTTGCTTCTCCAGCACCGCTAACTGGCTACATCGAAGTCTTCTGCGGCTGACTTGTTTTTCCCCCCATTTCTCCCCTGGGGAATTGGCTTTTGAGAAGTCCCAAATTTGGGAGAGGAAAGATATTTGATAACCTACTTCCCAGGAGCCAGACCTTAGGTCTTTTCTCGTTCTGGTTCCCCTGAAGTCGAGCCTCAGACAAAGGTTTCTGTGGAATTAATCAGGGAAATAATCCCAGGGAGCAGGAGTGAGGGCTGGAGAGAGAAGCAAAGAAAAAGGTAAGCCCAGGATGAGGTCATGCTGTCAAGGGGACCCCGATAGGTGCTTGATTCCCATAGGATCCTCTGAGGAGTCTCATGAAATGGGAGATAAAAAAAGAAACATTCGGCCGGGCGCGGTGGCTCAAGCCTGTAATCCCAGCACTTTGGGAGGCCGAGGCGGGTGGATCACGAGGTCAAGAGATCGAGACCATCCCGGTCAACATGGTGAAACCCTGTCTCTAATACAAATACAAAACATTAGCTGGGCATGGTGGCACGTGCCTGTAATCCCAGCTACTCAGGAGGCTGAGGCAGGAGAATTGCCTGAACCCAGGAGGCGGAGGTTGCGGTGAGCCGAGATCGCGTCATTGCACTCCAGCCTGGGTAAGAAGAGCGAAACTCCTCCTCAAAAAAAAAAAAAAAAATTATTATTATTATTATTGAGACAGTTTCACTCTTGTTGCCCAGGCTGGAGTGCAGTGGCGTGATCTCAGTTCACCAAAACCTCTGCCTCCGGGTTCAAGTGATTCTCCTGCCTCAGTTTCCCCACTTGCTCGGATTACAGGCATGCACCACCATGCCGGACTAATTTTTGCTTTTTTTTTTTTTTTTTTTTTGTAGAGATGGGGTTTCTCCATGTTGGTCAGGCTGGTCTTGAACTCCCGACCTCGGGTATTCTGCCTGCCTCGGCCTCCCAAAGTGCTGGGATTATAGGTGTGAGCCACTGCACCTGACCTATTATTATTTTTTTGAGACAGAGTCTTGCTCTGTTACCCAGGCTAGACTGCAGTGGCATGATCTTGGCTCACTGCAACCTCCGTCTCCTCGGTTCAAGTGATTCTCCTGCCTCAGCCTCCCAAGTAGCTGGGACTACAGGCGTGTGCTAACACATCTGGCTTATTTTTGTATTTTTAGTAGAGATGAAGTTTCACCAAGTTGGCCAGGCTGGTCTCAACTCCTGACCTCAAGTGATCCTCCCACTTCGGCTTCCCAAAGCGCTAGGATTGCAGGCATAAGCCACCGCACCCGGCCTCAAAATGTTTACGTATACTTTAGTATTCCTTTTGTTATTATTTGCTGAGTATTGAAATCAAGCATTTCTTTCTGGAGCTCCCATAACCCACATTTGTGCCCTCTTTTGAAAAACAGGCCAGTCAGTAACGACAGCAGCAGCACAACAGCTCCCAGCATTCGGACACCTGCTGTGTGACAGACACCTGCTGTGTGACAGACACCTGCTGTGTGACAGATGCCTGCTGTGTGACAGACAGACACCTGCTGTGTGACTGACAGACACCTGCTGTGTGACAGACGCCTGCTGTGTGACAGACAGACACCTGATGTGTGACAGACACCTGCTGTGTGACAGACGCCTGCTGTGTGACAGACACCTGCTGTGTGACTGACAGACACCTGCTGTGTGACAGACGCCTGCTGTGTGACAGATGCCTGCTGTGTGACTGACAGACGCCTGCTGTGTGACAGACACCTGCTGTGTGACAGACGCCTGCTGTGTGACAGACGCCTGCTGTGTGACTGACAGACGCCTGCTGTGTGACAGACACCTGCTGTGTGACAGACGCCTGCTGTGTGACAGACACCTGCTGTGTGACTGACAGACACCTGCTGTGTGACAGACGCCTGCTGTGTGACAGATGCCTGCTGTGTGACTGACAGACGCCTGCTGTGTGACAGACACCTGCTGTGTGACAGACGCCTGCTGTGTGACAGACGCCTGCTGTGTGACTGACAGACGCCTGCTGTGTGACAGACACCTGCTGTGTGACAGACGCCTGCTGTGTGACAGACACCTGTTGTATGACAGACGCCTGCTGTGTGACAGACACCTGCTGTGGCTTTGTAGGCATTATGTCAGGGAATTCTCAAAATTACCTTAATACAGTCACTCTGGTTCCCTTTTGCATTTTTTATTATTATCGTTTTATTTATTTATTTATTTATTTTTTGTAGAAATGGGGTTTCACCATGTTGTCCAGGTTGGTCTTGAACTCCTGACATCAGGTGATCCTCCCACCTCAGCTTCCCAAAGTGCTGGGATTACAGGTGTGAGCCACCACCCTCAGCTTGCATTTTTTATTTTTAAAATTGAGACAGGGTTTTGCTATGTTGCCGGGGCCGATCTTGAATTCCTGTGCTCAGGTGATCCTCCCACTTCGGCTTCCGGTTCCGTTTCCCCAGCCACTGGTTTCCTTTTCACAAAAGAGGAAACCATGGCCTAAAATGGGGCCAAGGCCACATAGCATTTAAGTCAAGCTTGTCTAGCCCACAACCCACGGGCCGTATGCGGCCCAGGACAGCTTTCAATGCAGCCCAACACAAATTCGAAAACTTTCTTCTTCTTCTTTTTTTTTTTTTTTTTTTTTTAAAGACAGGGTTTCACCATGCTGGTCAGGCTGGTCTTGAACTCCTGACCTCAGGTGATCCGCCCGCCTTGGCCTCCAAAGTGCTTGGATTATAGGTGTGAGCCACTGCACCTGGCCAACTTTCTTAAAATATTATAATTTTTTTTACAAAAAATTAGCTAAGTGTGGTGGTGTGTGCCTATAGTCCCAGCTACTTGGGAGGCTGAGGCATAAGAGTAGCTTGAACCTGGGAGGTGGAGGTTGCAGTGAGCTGACATTGCACCACTGCACTCCAGCCTGGGCAAGAGAGTGAGATTCTGTCTCAAAAAATAAATAAAAATAAGCAAATAACTATATAATGAATTTTTTTTTTTTGCATTTTTTTTTTTAAGAGCTCATCCGCTATCATTAGTGTTAGCGTTTTTTTTTTTTTCTTTTGAGATGGAGTTTCGCTCTTGTTGCCCAGGCTGGAGTGCAATGGCACAACCTTGGCTCACTACAACCTCTACCTCCCAGGTTCAAGCGACTCTCCTCCCTCAGCCTCCTGAGTAAGTGGGATTACAGGCATGTGCCACCACGCCCAGCTAATTCTGTATTTTTTAATAGAGACGGGGTTTCTCCATGTTGGTCAGTTTGGCCTCAAACTCCTGACCTCAAGTGATCCGCCCACCTCGGTCTCCCAAAGTGCTGGGATTACAGGCATGAGCCACTGTACCCAGTCAGTGTGAGTGTATTTTATGTGTGGCCCAAGACAATTCCTCTTCTTCCAATGTGGCCCAGGGAAGCCAAAAGATTAGACACCCCTGGTAAATTGTTGAGCCGAGATTCTGTCCAAAGCTTCCCCACTTTCATTACATCGTGTGCCTTGCTATGGAAAAAAGCCTTCCCTTCGTCCCTAGTACTTCTCCCAAAACACACACTCATATAGAGTGGCACTTGAGATCCAGCGCCCTTTGGCAGCCGACTGCAGTGGGTAAGCTGAGCTGGAGTTGGGGGGCTGCCAGCACACAAGAGCTTTCCTATCCCCCCAGGAAACCTGCAAGGACCCCAGTAGGCCTTAGATGGCCAGTGCTGGCAGATCCGAACTGGGAGGCAAATTGGGAGAGCCCACTGCCCTTGCAGACTGATGACTGTGGTGCCCTGCTGGTGCCCTGTGGAAGGGAATAGAAATCCAGGCCCAAGGAGGTTGCCAAGCCAGAGCCTCCTGCCCCCTAGTACTCTAGCCGAGGGCGATACAGTGAAGGTAAAAAGCAAGTTGCAACCTGAAGGCTGGGCATTCCAGGTGTAGGGCTTTTTCTGGTTAAAATGTGTGGGTACCGAGACTAGGGAAGGTCACTCAAAGAATCTGGAGCATCAGTAGCAGAATCCTTTGGTTCGGGAGGGGGTTTTTCCAGAGTTCTATGAGTGTGTATATACTTTGAAACACTTAGAATCTTATTGTCAGCATGGACAGACAGAGACCATGGGGACAGAGGGACATTAAAGCCAACATCTTGTTTTACAGATCAGTAAACTGAGGTCCAGAGACCCGTGGCCTAGTGAAGGAGTGCAGGTTCAGGGGCAGGGCTTCTTGCCCACAGCGCACTGCCAGGGTGCCTTCTCTGCACCACTGTGTGTGTGCGCGTGCGTGGGCAGCTGCACACCACCGTATACAGAAACGTACTTACGCACGGAGTGCATGTGCTTTGTGGTCCATGGGTGAAGGCACAAAGGCCTGGGGGTTATATTAGCACACTGAGCAGACTGTAACACGGGGACACACATCTCTCTTTTGGACCAACCCGTGTTTGGAGAAGACAGGAGCTTTCTCACGCAGAGGGGTCAAGGGAGGAAAGTAACCCTGGCTTTAGGCATCTGTGCTGACTCCTGCCGAGGACCATGTGGAAGCCTGAAGATGCCTGGGGCCTTCGGAGTACCATTGTGTTTAGCCACGCATGGCCACCTGCAGCAGCGGCCATCACCCTTACTGTGGGATGGTGCTGCACAAAGTCCCCAAGGCCTTGTGGGATGGCCAGAGATGTCTGCCCTTGCCCCACTACCCTCTGTCTTCCCTGACCACTCTGGTCTCCCAACCTCAATGTCGACCCCACATCTGCAAGTGACGTCACTGTCCATGCAGCTCTGTTAAGTCTTCAAACTGGGCATCAACCTACCTCCCACCATCACTGACCTTCAATCAATCCAGATGAAAAATGCCTCTGGGCATTTTGGGGACAGGAGATATAAGGAATGAGTCATAAATATCCTGTCATATTAGAAAACAGGAGGCTATGAAACACCCCTGGGGTTGGCTGGGTGTGATGGCTCATGCCTGCAATCCCAGCACTTTGGGAGGCTGAGGCAGGCAGATCACAAGATCAGGAGTTTGAGACCAGCCTGGCCAACATAATGAAACCTGGTCCCTACTAAAATTACAAAACTCAGCCGTCCCAGCTACTTGGGAAGCTGAGGCAGGAGAATCACTTGAATTCAGGAAGCAGAGGCTGCAGTGAGCCAAGATTGCACCACTGCACTCCAGCCTGGGCAACAAAGCATGATTCTGTCTCAAAACAAAAACCAAATAACAAAAAAAGCATCCCAGGGTCATGTCAAATGGACACAGTAGACAATCTGAATACACTTCTATTAGCCAAAGGAAGGATTTTTTGAACATCAGTAAGATTAATAACTGCAATGGACTGACACCTGTCATTGATGTTTAAATCCACGGATTCACACATTTAAAAATAACTCATTTTTCACCTTAGGGGGATTCTAGGCAGCTGGTAAATAAAGAGAAAGGAGTAAATATTTTTTCTGTCTTTTTTTTTTTTTTTTTTTTTTTTGAGATGGAGTTTCGCTCTTGTTACCCAGGCTGGAGTGCAATGGCGCGATCTCGGCTCACCGCAACCTCCGCCTCCTGGGTTCAGGCAATTCTCCTGCCTCAGCCTCCTGAGTAGCTGGGATTACAGGCATGCGCCACCATGCCCAGCTAATTTTTTGTATTTTTAGTAGAGACGGGGTTTCACCATGTTGACCAGGTTGGTCTCGATCTCTCGACCTCGTGATCCACCCGCCTCGGCCTCCCAAAGTGCTGGGATTACAGGCTTGAGCCACCGCGCCCGGCCCTGTTCTGTCTTTTGCATATGATCTCTCCCTCAGGGTAACTAAACAATCAATGAGGGCAAGTTTCACTTTGTAGAAATATGCAGGTTAATAAAAGAAGAATAAATAATATGGTTACAATGTCACTTTTTTTTTTTTTTTTGAGACGGAGTTTTACTCTTGTTACCCAGGCTGGAGTGCAATGGTGTGATCTCAGCTCACCATAACCTCCACCTCCCGGGTTCAGACAATTCTCCTGCCTCAGCCTCCTGAGTAGCTGGGATTACAGGCACAGGCCACTATGCCCAGCTAATGTTTTGTATTTTTAGTAGAGACGGGGTTTCACCATGTTGACCAGGATGGTCTCGATCTCTTGACCTCATGATCCACCCGCCTTGGCCTCCCAAAGTGCTGGGATTACAGGCGTGAGCCACCGCGCCCGGCCGTCATTTTTTTTTTTTTTTTTTTTAATATTTTTAAAAATAAAGATGGGGTTTCACGACGTTGGTCAGGCTGGTCTTGAACTCCTGACCTCAGGTGATCTGCCCACCTTGGCCTCCAAAGTGCTTGGATTACAGGCGAGAGCCACCAAGCCCGGCCCATAATAAAACTTTTTTTTTTTTTTTTTTTTTTGAGATGGAGTTTTGCTCTTGTTACCCAGGCTGGAGTGCAATCTCGGCTCACCACAACCTCCGCCTCCCAGGTTCAGGCAATTCTCCTGCCTCAGCCTCCTGAGTAGCTGGGATTACAGGCACGTGCCACCATGCCCAGCTAATTTTTTGTATTTTTAGTAGAGACGGGGTTTCACCGTGTTGACCAGGATGGTCTCGATCTCTTGACCTCGTGATCCACCCGCCTTGGCCTCCCAAAGTCCTGGGATTACAGGCTTGAGCCACCGTGCCCAGCCTAATAAAACTTTTTTTAATGCTTCCATATTAGTCTGTCATTGCTACAGTGTAACTGCATAACAAATGACCCCCCAAATTCAGAAAAGGCATTAAACTGACTTGGTCATCTACATCAGCCAGCTTCAGCCCTTGACCACCCACATGCTAGTACAAAGGACACGTGAAGTAACTGATCACAGTTGGAGAGATGGAGGCTATGCGTGGGCCCAACAAACAGCATAGGCTCCCACTAACCAAGGCTGAGTGAGCTGCTGGTGCCGCTGCACGTCCAGCCTGCCAGCAACAGAGAGGAATGCGGAATTCCCCATAGAGCACCATTCCTTAAGGACGCCAATTGCCTTTTTGGGGGTAAGTTAACTATTTTGGGTCCCTTCTATCCTGCAAAGGCCAGTGATTCATTATCATAGGCTAGTATATATCTATCTATACATTTTTTTTGAGACAGAGTCTTGCCGTATTGCCAAGGCTGGAATACAGTGGCATGATCTCTGCTCACTGCAACCTCTGCCTCCAAGGTTCAGGCAATTCTCATGCCTCAACCTCCCAAGTACCTGGGATTACAGACATGCGCCACCACACCCAGCTAATGTTTGTATTTTTAGTATAGACAGGGTTTTGCCATGTTGGCCAGGCTGGTCTCAAATTCCTGACCTCAGGTGATCCACCAGCCTTGGCCTCCCAAAGTGCTGCGATTACAGGCATGAGCCACCATAACCATGCTTGGCTTTTTTTTTTTTTTTTTTTTTTTTTTGAGACAGAGTCTCACTTTGTTACCCAGGCTAGAGTGCAATGGCACGATCTCAGTTCACTGCAATCTCCGCCTTCCGGGTTCAAGCAATTCTCCTGCCTCAGCCTCCCAAGTAGCCGGAACTATAGGCGTGCAGCACCACACCCAGGTAATTTTTGTATTTTAGTAGAAATGGGGTTTCTCCATGTTGGCCAGGATGGTCTTGATCTCTTGACCCTGTGACCGCCTGCTTCGGTCTTCCAAAGTGCTGAGATTAAAGGTATGAGCATGGCCCTTTTTTTTTTTTTTTTTTTTTTAAAAGACAGAGTTTCACTCTTATTGCTATTGCCCAGGCTGGAGTGCAATGGCATGATCTCAGCTCACTGCAACCTTCACCTCCCAGGTTCAAGCAATTCTCCAGCCTCAGTCTCCCAAGTAGCTAGATTACAGGCTAATTTTTATATTTTTAGTAGAGACAGGGTTTCACCATGTTGATCAGGCTGGATGGTCTCGAACTCCTGACCTCTGGTGATCCATCCGCCTCCAAAGTGCTGGGATTACAGGCGTAAGCCACCATACCTGGAGGAAATTGATAGTGATGCAATCCATAGATCTTGTTCAGATTTCAGCAGCTTACATATTCGAAGTGACATTTTAAACAAGCAAATCTGATCATATCACTTACCTGCTTAAAACTTTTCCACGGATATTCATTCATTGCATCACTGTTTGAATTTGTTAAAAAATTATAAACATTGTTCTTGACAGCCGGTTAAAAAGAAAAAAAAAATAAAACGGAAAAAAAAATTAAAAATAAATTATAAACAACCTACATGTACAGCAACAGCAGGATGGATGAATAGATTATATTTTGTTCATTCAATAGGCACACAATGCAGCCAGGAAAATAGTGGCAGCAGCTGTATGTGTACTGATATGTGTCGGGAACCAACCCAACCCAACCCTGTACATGGGTGCCCTGAGTCCCGGCGGTGACTAGGGAGTCAGAAAAGAAGTAAGACAGAGACAGAAGTAGTTCACAGCCTGGATCCAGGGGTCCAACACACTCTCTCGAGGACCTGGCCGTTAGCGTTGTCCTCCACAGGCTTTTATTAGGTGCATTATCTTGTTAATCTTGCAGGCTGTGGGGAGGGGAGATGAGACGGAAGATGGCTGGGGGAGGGGCAAGTGTCTGCGGCATTCAATAGCAAATGTGGTTCTTCTAAGAAATGCTAACTAAGGACTCTGAGTTTTTACCACCCATTGTCTATCAGGTGCATTTGCAAAGAGGCATAGTGGATAAGGCGGCATAGGTCTGACCACACACAATGCATCAAGGGGTTTTTATCTCCCAAGCATTGCGGCCACCGAGCAATCAGAATTACTCCATATGCTGAGAACATAGGCAGAGGCTGTGGCATTCTGGTTATCTCTGCCCTACAAGGCTTTCCTGTCCTACAAGCTCCCATCTGCAAAGACTCTCCCTAGTCTTGAGAGCAGAGGTTGCATTCCTTCCCAGAGTTCTTGCTACCAGACCCTCACACAGACTCTGTTGGGAAGTGATATGGGACCAAAGCAGTTCTTCCTGCTTTGCAGCCACACCGCAGCATTCCACCGTTATAAAGCGCTCTCAGATGGCTTTGCGATGGACCTCCTGTTACCGCTTGATCTCTGCTTTTATTTTACTGCACCATAATTTGGAGTTTTCTTAATTCAATATTTGATCCGTGGCAACAATCTCAGTGTATAAAAAGCAAAGCAGGGCCAGGCATGGTGGCTCACGCCTGTAATCCAAGCACTTTGGAGGCCAAGGTGGGCGGATCACCTGAGGTCGGGAGTTCAAGACCAGCCTGACCAACATGGTGAAAACCCATCTTTAAAAAAATAAAATAAATTTTAAAAAAATAAAATAAATTTAAAAAATTAAAATAAATAAAAAGAGCAAAGCAAACTTGTAATCATTTCACTATAATTAACACCGGTCTGCCCCTGGCTGTCTTTTCCTACAGATATGTGCTGGGTTCCAGGGTCCATTTTTTTCCTACTGAAAAGACCCTGATGCAGAACTGTGAATACCTTTTGGTATAGAGGCATAGAACAGAGGGAAGGGTAGGTAGCATACTGGCCACAGGAGTGGTCTCAGTAGGCTGAGATTCTGTAGTGGGATGGAAAGTTAATTCACTCTGTTTTGCAGTGGTTCTCAAAGTTCTGGGTTTGAAAAATCCCTCAAAGTTCAGGACCCCTCTCCATTCTAAAAATTACTGAGGGCCCCTCAAAACACTTTAATTAATGAGGGTTATTAGAAATTAAAGCTAAGAAATTGTAAAAATATTTACATATTAGTTCATTTAGAAATAACAACACTAGGCCGGGGGGCTCATACCTGCGATCCCAACATTTTGTGGGGCTGATGCAGGTTGATCACTTGAGCTCAGAAGTTTGAGACCAGCCTGGCTCTCTACAAAATATGCAAAAATTAGCCGGATCTGGTGGTGGTGCATGCTGGTGCTACTCAGGAAGCTGAGGTTGAAGAATTACTTGAGCCCAGGAGGCAGAGGTTGCAGTGAGCCAAGATTGTGCCACTGCACTCCAGCATGGGCAATAGAGTGAGACCTGTCTCAAAGAAGAAAGAACAACAATAAAGCAATTATAGGGTTAAGATAAATAACAGTTTTATTAAAAGTAACTGTTCTTTCCAAAACAAAAACACATAGTGAGAAAAATGACTTTGTTTTGCATTTTTGCAAATCTTTTTATTATCGACTTAATTTAAAAATCTTCGTTCTGGCTGGGCGCTGTAGCTCACGCCTATAATCCCAGCATTTTGGGAGGCCAAGATGGGTGGATCACCTGAGGCCAGGAGTTTGAGACTAGACTGGCCAACATGGCAACACCCCACCTCTACTAAAAACACAAAAATCAGCCAAGCATGGTGGCGAGCACCTGTAGTCCCAGCTACTTGGGAGGCTGAGGCAGGAGAATCGCTTGAACCTGGGAGGTGGAGGTTGCAGTGAACTGAGATTTTACAACTGAACTTCAGCCTGGGTGACAGAGCAAGACTCTGTCTCAGACAACTAAATTAAAAAAACAAAAACAAAAACAATTGTTCTGCCTTGTCCTTTTTTTTTTTTTTTTTGAGACGGAGTTTTGCTCTAGTTACCTTGTTACCCAGGCTGGAGTGCAACGGCGCAAGCTCGGCTCACCGCAACCTCCGCCTCCTGGGTTCAGGCAATTCTCCTGCCTCAGCCTCCTGAGTAGCTGGGAATACAGGCACGCGCCACCATGCCCAGCTAATTTTTCGTATTTTTAGTAGACGGGTTTCACCATGTTGACCAGGATGGTCTTGATCTCTTGACCTCATGATCCACCTGCCTCGGCCTCCCAAAGTGCTGGGATTACAGGCTTGAGCCACCGTGCCCAGCCTTTTTTTTTTTTTTTTTTTTTTTTTTAAAAAAAAAAAACAGGGTCTCGGCCAGGCGTAGTGGCTCACACCTGTAATCCAAGCACTTTGGAGGCCAAGGCAGGCGGATCACCTGAGGTCAGGAGTTCAAGATCAGCCTAACTAACATGGTGAAACCACGTCTAAAAAAAAAAAAAAAAAAAAAAGAATTAAGAATAGTTTTGGCCGGGCGCGGTGGCTCAAGCCTGTAATCCCAGCACTTTGGGAGGCCGAGGTGGGTGGATCACGAGGTCAAGAGATCGAGACCATCCTGGTCAACATGGTGAAACCCTGTCTCTACTAAAAATACAAAAATTAGCTGGGCGTGGTGGCACGTGCCTGTAATCCCAGCTACTCAGGAGGCTGAGGCAGGAGAATTGCCTGAACCCAGGAGGTGGAGGTTGCGGTGAGCCGAGATCGCGCCATTGCACTCCAGCCTGGGTAACAAGAGCGAAACTCCGTCTCAAAAAAAAAAAAAAAAAAAAAAAAAGAGATTGAGACCATCTTGGTCAACGTGGTGAAACCCCGTCTCTACTAAAAATACAAAAAAATCAGCTGGGCATGGTGGTGCGTGCCTGTAATCCCAGCTGCTCAGGAGGCTGAGGCAGGAGAATTGCCTGAACCCAGGAGGTGGAGGTTGCGGTGAGCCGAGATCGCGCCATTGCACTCCAGCCTGGGTAACAAGAGCAAAACTCCATCTCAAAAAAAACAAAACAAAACAAAACAAAAACCAGGGTCTCACTCTGTTACCCAGGCTAGAGTACAGTGGCTGGATCATAGCTCATTGCAACCTCAAATTCTGGGGCTCACTCCATCCTCCTGCCTCAGCTTCCTCACTAGCTGGGATTATAGGTGTGTGCCCCCATGCCTGGCTAATTTTTTTTTTTTTTTTGAGACGGAGTGTCGCTCTTGTTACCCAGGCTGGAGTGCAATGGCGCGATCTCGGCTCACCGCAACCTCCGCCTCCTGGGCTCAGGCAATTCTCCTGCCTCAGCCTCCTGAGTAGCTGGGATTACAGGCACGCACCATCACGCCCAGCTAGTTTTTTGTATTTTTAGTAGAGACGGGGTTTCACCATGTTGACCAGGATGGTCTCGATCTCTCAACCTCGTGATCCACCCGCCTCGGCCTCCCAAAGTGCTGGGATTACAGGCTTGAGCCACCGCGCCCGGCTAATTTTTTATTTTTAAAAATAAAGACGGGATCTTGCAATGTTGCCCAGGCTAGACTCAAACTCCTCAACTCTAGTGATCCTCCCACCTCTAACTACCAAAGTGTTGGGATTGCAGGCATGAGCCACTGTCCTCAGGCTCGTCTGGAACCTTAAATGAATCGTTTAGGTGAGTGTAATTTTGTAACATTATGCATTTGTCATTTGGAATGTACTGATAGAGTTATGCAGATCATCCAACTTTTGACACATTTCCGTGGACAATATTAAAAAATTACCTTTGTTAATATCACTATTAATCTCATAAGAAAAGTGTTGAAGTAAGGCTGGGCACGGTGGCTCATGCCTGTAATCCCAGCACTTTTGGAGGCTGAGGTGGGTAGATCAGCTGAGGTCTGGAGTTCGAGATCAGCCTGGCCAACATGGTGAAACCCCATCTCTACTAAAAATGCAAAAATTAGCCATGCATGGTGGTGCATGCCTGTAATCCCAACTACTTGGGAGGTTGAGGTAGGAGAATCGCTTGAACTGGGAGGCAGAGGTTGTAGTGAGCTGAGATTATGCCATTGCACTCCAGCCTGGCAAGACTCCATCTCACAAAAAAAAAAAAGAAACAAAAAGAAAAAAAAAACTGTTTAAGTACCAGGAAGCTTGTCAAGCTCACAATGGTGGATTCACATTTTCCAAAATTCTAACTTTTGCTTGAAAGCTCAAATTTTATCATTGGTAACAAATGCTGCCAGCTGCTTCTATGGAGTGACAGTTTCACTTTATTTATTATTGAGAAACGTCTGCTAAATACCAATTGGAATAATCACAGTTTGTCAGTCTTTCAAGTAAAAATGGCATTCTGTTAAAAAAGCAGCTAGTTTGATTGACAACTCAATCACACAAGCATTCATCCTTAAAGAAACCCATCATCCTTTGGTACGAAGCAGAAGTGCTTTCTACATGCTCCCCTTTCATAACACAAAATATCAAAAATATGAAAGATATATACTACTCATAGATTGACAGTTAATACAAATATTTTTTACTATTCCATCAAGGTCATTCATAAATTAAATGTTTTTAAATTGCAAATACACGGCAATGAAGAATACAATGCTAGCCTGGGGAACATACTGAGATGCTGTCTCTACAAAAAAAATAAAAAATTAGCTGGGCGTGACGGTACATGCTTGTAGTTCCAGCTTCTTGGGAGGCTGAGGTGGGAGGATGGTTTGAGCCTGGGAGGTCAAGGCTGCAGTGTCAGGGAGGAAAAACTTTTCCTCTGCTTTTTCAGGTTCATTGATTAGAGGTCTGTAAATTAAACTGACAAAGGACAGAATAACAGGAGAAAAGGCACACAACTTTTATGAGTTTTTACATGCATGGGAGTTCACAGAAAAGAAATGAAACTCAAAGAATTAGATATGGGGATTTACATACCATTTTAACAAAGAAAAAAGGGTTTGGGCATCAAGATCAAGGGTGACAAATTGTGGGGAAGTGGCTAGGAAATATATGGGGAATGAATGGACGATAAAGGTTATTTTAGTAAGGTCTGTTTATGCAAACTCATCTTGGTGTTCACAAAGAGAAATCGACGCTTTGTTTTTTGCAGCTAAGAGGAAAGCAGAGAACTCTTCCTGCAACTGTTGATTCCCAGTTGCATTCCGCTCAAAATAGTCCTTCTGCCAAAGTGGCTTATTTTGGAGTGGCATATTTTGATCCTCTCGGGCACTACTGCCTTAACTTGTACCAAAGCAATGACAGATTCACTTGCCATTGCTTTCGAGCAGTCTCAGTCATAATAACACAGCATTTGAATGAAAAGGGCATAGAAGCTGGGTATGGCGGCTCATGCCTGGAATCCTAGAACTTTGGGAGGCCGAAGTGCACAGATCACCTGAGGTCAGGAGTTCGAGTCCAGCCTGACTGATATGGAGAAACCCTGTCTCTACTAACAATACAAAAATTAGCTGGGTGTGGTGGCGTTTGTCTGTAGTCCCAGCTACTCCGGAGGCTGAGGCAGGAGAATTGCTTGAACCTGGGAGATTGCAGTGAGATGACTCTGTGCCACTGCCCTCCAGCCTGGGTACAGAGCGAGGCTCCATCTCAAAAAAAAAAAAAGAAAGGAAGAAAGAAAGAAAAGGGCATAAAATGTCTTAGTATTAGGCTGGGCGCGGTGGCTCACACCTGTAATCCAAGCACTTTGGAGGCCAAGGCAGGCAGATCACCTGAGGTTGGGAGTTCAAGACCAGCCTGACCAACATGGTGAAACCCTGTCTTAAATAAATAAATAAATAAAAGAAAAAAAAGTCTTAGTATTATCATAAACATAGTTTCGACCTTGCAGATCTCTAAGTATCTTGGGGACCTCCAGGGTCCATAGGCCATACTTTCACAACACTCCTCTTCTGTATTGTATTGCTTGTTTGTTTACTTTAACCAACAAATGAATAATTTTTTTGAGACAGGATCTTGCTCTGTTACCCAGACGGGAGTGCACACCACCATGCCCAGCTGATTTTTGTATTTTTTGTAGAGATGGGGTTTCACCATGTTGCCCAGGGTGGTCTCAAACTCCTGAGTTCAAGTGATCCTCCCACCTTGGCCCCCTAAAGTGTCAAGATTACAGGTGGGAACCACCATATCCAAATAAACAACTTTAAAGCACCCCTTCCATGGCTCCCCACTGCTGAGTGTAAGTACAGATGCCTTGGCCTAAGATCCAAAGCCTTATTAAGTGACTGGCTAAGTTACAAAAGCTACCGGGATTCTCAGGCATATTTGCATGCATTTCTGTCCCTGCACATCCATCTCTATTTTCTCCCAAGCATTCTTTTTGTTTGTTTGTTTTTTTGAGAAGAAGTCTCACTGTTGCCCAGGCTGGAGTGTAGTAGTGCGATCTTGGCTCACTGCAACCTCTGCCTCACTGCAACCTCCGCCTCGTAGGTTCAAGTGATTCTCCTGCCTCAGCCTCCCGAGTAGCTGAGACTACAGGTGCGTACCACCACCCTGGCTGATTTTTTGTATTTTTAGTAGAGATGAGGTTTCACCTTGTCAGCCAGGATGGTCTCGATCTCCTGACCTCGTGATCTGCCCGCCTTGGCCTCCCAAAATGCTGGGATTACAGGCATGAGCCACTGTGCCCGGCCTCTCCTAAGCATTCTTTAAGTCCAAGCCCTACAATCAATCTCCCTAACTCCTCCAACTAAAGGCCATTGTGACTCTGATTAATGAAGGGCTGCAGATACACATGTGGGGTGGGACGCATGGCAACTCACCAGGCATCCTCCCAGGGCTTAGTCTGCCATATGATCTCTGGTGCCAGACCTAAAAATGTGTGTGGGAGCAATGGCGGCAGGTGCTGGGGAGAGGGGAGGTCTCCTAGGAATTCTGGAATGCACCAAAAAAGGCCACTCCCTTCTGTTGCCAAGGTACTATCTCTCTCTATGCTCTAGGCCAGGGGTGTCTGGGGATGGTTCTTGTGAGGGGTGACTGGGAACCCTAGTGGGGCAGGCCTAGTGCTGCCAGATAAAATACAGAAAGCTTAGTTAAAATTAGATTTAAAATAACAACTACTCTTTTAGTGTAAGCATATCCCAAATATTGCATGGGACCTCCTCATTCTAAAAAAAAAATTAAGTGCTAGGCTGGGCGCGGTGACTTACACCTGTAATCCCAGCACTTTGGGAGGCCAAAGCAGGTGAATCATGTGGTCAGGAGTTCAAGACCAGCCTAATCAACATGGTGAAACCATCTCTACTAAAAATACAAAAATTAGCCGGGCACAGTGGCGGACCCCTGTAATCCCGGATATTCGGGAGGCTGAAGCAGGAGAATCACTTGAACACAGGAGGCAGAGGTTGCAGTGAGCTGAGATCCGTCATTGCACTCCAGCCTGGGCAGCAGAGTAAGACTCCGTCTCAAAAAAAAAGGCCAGGAGCTGTGGAGCACGCCTGTAATCCCAGCACTTTAGGAGGCCAAGGCAGGCGAATTCACGAGGCCAGTTAGGAGTTCAAGACCAGCTTGACTAACATGGTGAAACCCCCGTCTCTACTAAAGGTACAAAAACATTAGCTAGGGCCGGGCGCGGTGGCTCAAGCCTGTAATCCCAGCACTTTGGGAGGCCGAGGCGGGCGGATCACAAGGTCAAGAGATCGAGACCATCCTGGTCAACATGGTGAAACCCCGTCTCTACTAAAAATACAAAAAATTAGCTGGGCATGGTGGTGCGTGCCTGTAATCCCAGCTACTCAGGAGGCTGAGGCAGGAGAATTGCCTGAACCCAGGAGGCGGAGGTTGCGGTGAGCCGAGATCGCGCCATTGCACTCCAGCCTGGGTAACAGGAGTGAAACTCCGTCTCAAAAAAAAAAAAAAAAAAAAACATTAGCTGGGCATGGTAGCGCGCCTGTAATCCCAGCTACTTGGGAGGCTGAGGCAGGAGAATCACTGGAACTCGAGAGACGGAGGTTGCAGTGAGCAGTGATCGTGCCATTGCACTCCAGCCTGGGCGACAGGGAGAGACTATGTCTCAAATAAATAAAAAAATAAATAAATAAAAATTCAATGTTTATCTGAAATTCAAAATGGAGTTCTGTTCCAGGCATGGTGGCTCGGGCCTGTAATCCTAGCACTTTGGGAGGCCGAGGTGGGTGGATCACCTGAGGTCAGGAGTTCAAGACCAGCCTGGCCATCATGGTGAAACCTCATCTTTAAAAAAATAAATAAATAAAAATAAATGGAGTCCTGTATTGTTTGCTAAATCTGGCGTCCCCACGCAGTCCATTGCTCTTCAGCTCGGCGAGCAAAGTGGTCCCTCTTCACTTACCTGGCCACCTACTAAACCTTCCCGGACCTGGTCCTGGCTGCCTCTAAGCAGCACAGCCCGCTGAAAGGAACCCTTCCCAACCCAAAGCTGCCCAGAGCCTGGGAGCAGAAGCAAACTGCACGCTGGGACGGGGATGGCAGATTCGGCTATGCCTTTGGACAACTAACTTCTCTCGGAGAAGGGGCTGTCTCTCACAGCCAGGACTTCCGGGGCCACCTACGCGGACACACCCTCCTTCCTTGACCCACTTCTTCTCCCCACTCCCCGCTCCTGCCCAGCCCTCTCTCTAGCCTTTCTGGGTTGCCGTCTCTACAACTCCCCTGTGCCAGGACTGGTTGTCAATCCTGCAGAAACTAAAGCCCAGTCCTGCCCCTGGGAGGCCTGGGTGTCTGGGATTCCCGTGGTGGGATGGGTCTGGCCCGAGGTTGGAGGCAATGATGGCTCTCCCTCCCACACAGAGGCTTCTCTACCAGCAGCCGCTTGGCCTTTTCTCCTTTCAAGTACCCCAGGGCAAACTCTCCTTCCCTCTGGGAAGACTTCTTCCTTCCAAAGGTCCCAGAGGCGGATGTGTCCTCCAGCCTGAAGCCGTCACTTTTCTCCATTCTCATGACCTTGCCCCCTTCCCTGTGAAGGGTCTTGTTATGCTGAAGGCACCTTTCCCTCCTTCCAGGCTGGCGTTTCCAGCATCCCCACGGAAACTGAAAATGCCTGCTGCTGAACCGTCTGGCCACATGGCTCCAATCTGCCCTCTCTCCCACCCGCAGATTCCCCTCCCGGAAGGAGCCACAGGGAAAGAGGGTTAGGCAAGGTATCCCTGGCGTGATAATGTAATAGTGGCTGTGTTTCATGCCACTAAGTCTTGGGGTGTTTTGTTACATAACTGGAACATGTTTGATCACAGGCTCCATCATCCTGCCCCAGGCACAGCCTCGGGGTGGTGTGTGGGAGCTGCTGAACGCCTGTCCAAACTCTATGCTCCCGCCATGTCCCTCTGCACAGACAGCCCCCATTGGCCATCCTTTGGGCCTAGAAGTGCCTATCCTGCTTCCCCTGGGAAGCAATATGGGGTGGAGGCCAGCTCAGGTCTGGAAAGTGCACTTGGGGCCTTGTGGGCAGAGGACCCAGAGAGTGGTCTAGAAGAAGGCTCCACGTGGGTTGAACCCTTAGTCCCAGTGGGCCAAGAAGCAGGCAGCAGAGGACCAGAGTGAGGCTGTCTAAAGCATACGGTTAGACAGGAGCCCCATGCCGCAGCTAAGGGCAGTACTGGCTGAGCACTTCATATCTTTCATCTCTTTTTTTATTTTTCTTCTTTTTTTCTTTTATAAAGACAGGGTTTCATCATGTTGGTCAGGCTGGTCTTGAACTCCCGACCTCAGGTGATCTGCCCACCTTGGCCTCCAAAGTGCTTGGATTACAGGCGTGAGCCACCACGCCCTGCCTTTTTAATTTTTTTTTGAGATGGAGTCTCGCTCCGAAGCCCAGGCTGGAGTGCAGTGGTGTGATCCAGGCTCACTGCAACCTCCACCTCCCGGGTACCAGTTTGAGCAATTCTCCTACCTCAGTCTTCCAAGTAGCTGGGATTACAGGCACGAGCCACCATGCCCAGCTAATTTTTTTTTTTTTTTTTTTTTTTTTTTTTTTTTTGAGACGGAATTTCGCTTTTGTTACCCAGGCTGGAGTGCAATGGCGCGATCTGGGCTCACCACAATCTCCACCTCCTGGGTTCAGGCAATTCTCCCGAGTAGCTGGGATTACAGGCACGCACCACCATGCCCAGCTAATTTTTGTATTTTTAGTAGAGACGGGGTTTCACCATGTTGACCAGGATGGTCTCGATCTCTTGACCTCGTGATCCGCCCGCCTCGGCCTCCCAAAGTGCTGGGATTACAGGCGTGAGCCACTGCGCCCAGCCAATTTTTGTATTTTTTAGTAGAGACAAGTTTTCACCATCTCTGGTCTTGAACTCCTGACCTTGTGATCCGCCTGCCTCAGCCTCCCAAAGTGCTGGGATTACAGGCGTGAGCCACCGCACCCGGCCTTCATCTCTTGTTTGTTTGATTGAGAGATAGGAACTTCTTCGGTTGCCCAGGCTGGAGTGCAGTGACTCTTCCCGGGCACAATCACAGCTCACTGCAGCCTCAAACTCACCTCGGGTGACTGTCCCACCTCAGCCTCCCAAGTAGCTGGGACTACGGACATGAGTGACTGCATCCAGCACTATCCATCATTGCTTGATCCTCACCCAGTCCTGCTCCACTGGGCTCATCTTCATTGCCCCAATGAGAGCACCACGCCTTGTAGAAAGCCAGCCGCCTGCCCAGGGTTCTTGGACTGGGTGAAGCCAAGGCCAGGAACTCTCCATTATACCACGCGGCCTCAAAGACCCTGTCATTGGTTCAAAGATACTTGATTGAGCATTTTGTAGAATGGCTTTAGTTTTGTTTAAAATCAACATCACCATCCCCCAACCCCCCACCACACACACACACACACACACACACAAAGATGACTGGGCACAGTGGCTTACACCTGTGATCCTAGCACTTTGGGAGACCAAGGCAGGTGGATTGCCTGAGCTCAACAGTTCGAGCCCAGCCTGGGCAACATGGCAAAACCCTATCTCTACTAAAAATACAAAAATAGGCCGGGCGCGGTGGCTCAAGCCTGTAATCCCAGCACTTTGGGAGGCCGAGGCAGGTGGATCACGAGGTCGAGAGATCGAGACCAACCTGGTCAACATGGTGAAACCCCGTCTCTACTAAAAATACAAAAAATTAGCTGGGCATGGTGGCATGTGCCTGTAATCCCAGCTACTCAGGAGACTGAGGCAGGAGAATTGCCTGAACCCAGGAGGCGGAAGTTGCGGTGAGCCGAGATCGCGCCATTGCACTCCAGCCTGGGTAACAAGAGCGAAACTCCGTCTCAAAAAAAAAAAATATATTAGCCATGCATGGTGGCGTGCACCTGTAGTCCCAGCTTCCCGGGAGGCTGATTCAGGAGAATTGCTTGAACCTGGGAGGCAGAGGTTGTGGTGAGCTGAGATCGTACCACTGCACTCCAGCCTGGGCGACAGAAGGAGACTCTGTCTCCAAATAAATAAATAAATAAATAAACGTCAAAACTAAAACAACTTTAGGCTATAACTGGGGAGCCTGAAATAGGAAGACCTGGCCTTGATCCTAGGGGATGAGGCCAAAACACAGAGGCTGTAGGGATCCAGCTACTTAACTGCTGTCCAGCCAGGAGCACAGTTCCTTTGCAGGTCCCCAGACCACACTGGTGGAGCCTTATCTATCTCTATAGCTCCCCATCAAAGGGATCACTTTATCAGCTGCGCAGTCTTTAAGCCCAACGTCCACACCAGGACTCTCTTTTAAACCAGTTTGACCTTGAGGGGGCAGTCCCGCTTCTTATCTATGTTTTGTTTCGTGTTGGCTTCCTGGCGGGTTATCAGGGAGACTTTGGTTTCTCTGTCTTCTGTTATCTCCCTGCTGGGTTTCAAAGCTGCCCCCTCAGCTACTCCTAGCCTGAGCTGTGTCTTCTGCAGGGACAGAGAGCTGGAGGGGGAAGGGACCGCAGCTGGACTCTGCCAGAGCCTTCCCTTCCAGCCGCTGTCTCCTGGGCACCTACCCCCAACGCCTGGAACTTGCCAGCTGTCATCAAGGCTGGCTGGGTGTCACTTGTGCCTTCTCCAGGGACATATAATGTCTAGAGAGTGGGCTTCATAGGGCCAAGATCAGGGGGAAGGAGAGGGGTTCAAAACCCCCTTTACAAAAATTATAACTGAGGAAATTATGACAGTAAAAGATCAGACCTGACCGACTCCACCTTGCTTCTAACCTTTAAGCTGTCCTGGTTCATTCCTGGGCACAGGCCAAACTAACTTTGGGAAGGAATTCGGTTTATGGTTTGACTCTGAAACAAAATTGATAATAGATCTTTCCTGTAAAGACTCCCTTCTTCCCTGAGGACCCGCCTGCCTTTGCAGAACTAACAAATTAGCTGCGAGATTAGAAATTACGGTTTAAAGCTGGGGGCATCCTGGGTGGGATGGCAGAACTGGCTGAGCCAGATTACCGGTCTGGGTGATGCCAGCTGATCCATCCAGTGCAGGGTCTGCAAAATGTCTCAAGTGCTCACCTGGGTTTTACAATGACGATATTATCCCCAGGAGCAATTTGGGAAGGTTCAGTTTGGAGCCAGAGGCTGCATCTGCATGACCCTTAAACTGTAACTCCTCATCTTGTAGCTTGTCGCTATGTTGGAAACCAAGGAAATGACAGGCATGCTATTGCTACAAATTTACTTACAAATACCAAGGCACACTTTACCTGTCTGGGATGAAGTTTCACTCTGTCGGCCTGGCTGGAGTGCAGTGGCACCGTCTTGGCTCACTGTAACCTCTGCCTCCCGGATTCATGAGATTCTCCTGCCTCAGCCTCCTGAGTAGCTGGGACTTCAGGTGTGCGCCACCACGACCAGTTAATTTTTGTATTTTTAGTAGAGATGGGGTTTCACCATGATGGCCAGGCTGGTCTCGAACTCCTGACCTTGTGATCCACCCGCCTCAGCCTCCCAAAGTGCTGGGATTACAGGCGTGAGCTACTGTGCCCAGCCCGTCTGTGCTACTCTTTTTTTTTTTTTTTTTTTTTGAGACGGAGTTTCGCTCTTGTTACCCAGGCTGGAGTGCAATGGCGTGATCTTGGCTCACTGCAACCTCCGCCTCCTGGGCTCAGGCAATTCTCCTGCCTCAGCCTCCTAAGTAGCTGGGATTATAGGCACGCGCTACCATGCCCAGCTAGTTTTTTGTATTTTTAGTAGAGACGGGGTTTCACCATGTTGACCAGGATGGTCTCGATCTCTCGACCTCGTGATCCACCTGCCTCGGCCTCCCAAAGGGCTGGGATTACAGGCTTGAGCCACCGCGCCCGGCCACCCGTCTGTGCTACTCTTAACTTTCCAGTTTATATATATATATTGAGACAGAGTCTCGCTCTGTTGCCCAGGCTGGAGTGCAGTGGGTCGGTCTTGGCTCACTGCAACCTCTGCCTCCCAGGTTCAAGCAATTCTCTTACCTCAGCCTCCCAAGTAGCTGGGAGTACAGGTGTGTACCACCATGCCCAGCTAATTTTTGTATGTATATATATTTTCTGCTTTCTTTTTTCTTTTATCTTACTTAAAATTCTTGGAGTATAATTTTTGTATTTTTAGTAGAGGCGTGGTTTCACCATATTGGTCAGGCTGATCTTGAACTCCTGACCTCATGATCCACCCGCCTTAGCCTCCCAAAGTGCTGGGATTACAGGCGTGAGGCACTGTGCCCGGCCTCTCCATTTCTTAAGTCTGGCAGCCATGCTAGTTACTTTTAATTGGCTGACAGAGACCTTGTATTTTTTTTTTTCATTTTGGCTATTGTGGAGTCTGAAAAAAGGATAGAAAGAGCAGATTCAGCCAGGCACGGCTACTCATGCCTGTAATTCCAGCACTTTGGGAGGCTGCGGCAGGCAAATCACTTGAGGTCTGGAGTTTGAGATTAGCCTGGCCAACATGGCAAAACCCCATCTCTACAAAAATTAGCTCGGTGTGGTGGTGCATGCCTGTAATCCCAACTACTTGGGAGGCTGAGTCAGGAGAATTACTTGAACCTGGGAGGTGGAGGCTGCAGTGAGCCAAGATCACGCCACTGCCCTCCAGCCTGGGTGACAGAGTGAGACTCCATCTCACACACACAAAAAAGAAATAAAGAAGAGATCCATTTTTATTCATACTTCCACAGATCCTGGATGAGCCCCCAAAATGTTACAGGATCCTTGGGATGTCACTTTGCCAGCTGGAAACCTCTGTGGCCAGTGGCACCTTTGCCTGAGTTTTGCTCTGGCCTGCTGGGCTCATTTTGCCCACTCGCCCTGGCAGGCTGCCCTCGGCTCATGCTACTGGCCTGGATCCCACACCTGCCAAGGGTGAGTCAGGCGTAAAGTAACGAGGGGTGTGTGAGTGAAAATGAGGTTCAGCCACTGTGCACAACCAGACACTGGCTGCTGCAGAGTAGGAAGCTTCAGGTGCTGACACGGGCAATGGCTCCCGGCAAGGCTGCAGCTGGCCCAGGTGTGCCACAAGGAGCTTCCACAGCTGACATGGAGAATGTGGTGGTGCCTGGAAGCTTGGCGATGCCAAGAACCACAAAACCCTAAAGAGGGTGTCACGGCCCTGGCTTGGGGAGCTCCTCAGTCTAGGCTCCCTGAAGGACTGCAGCTCTTCTCTCCTTCTCTCTTCTCTCCTTCTTGTCATGTACAACACGATGAGCAAGAGCCACGTGGCAGCCCTGTTGGTGATAGAGCTCTTTTAGCCCTGCCATTTGGCCGGTCCCAAGTTCTTGTCCTGCATCCAGGAAGAAGGAGGTATACAGACAAGTGGAGGGTGAGCAAGACCAAGGGGAGCTTTACTGAGTGACAGAACCGCTCAGAGGAGACCCGCAGTGGGTAGCTCTTCCCTGAAGCTACTGAGTGTTCAGCTCTCAGGAGAGAGGGTGGGTCCTTTTTGCGCTGGTCGTCCCGTTGTCTCTTCAGCTCTCAGCAGAGAAGGTAGCTCCTCTCTGCAGCTGTTGTCCCATTGTCTTCTCAAGTCTGGCTGAATCCAGGGCTTTTTTTTTTTTTTTTTTTGAGACAGAGTTTCGCTCTTGTTACCCAGGCTGGAGTGCAATGGCACGATCTCGGCTCACCGCAACCTCCACCTCCCGGGTTCAGGCAATTCTCCTGCCTCAGCCTCCTGAGTAGCTGGGATTACAGGCACGCGCCACCATGCCCAGCTTATTTTTTGTATTTTTAGTAGAGACGGGGTTCCACCATGTTGACCAGGATGGTCTCAATCTCTTGACCTCGTGATCCACCCGCCTCGGCCTCCCAAAGTGTTGGGATTACAGGCATGAGCCACCGCGCCCGGCCTGAATCCAGGGCTTTTATATGTCTTAGAGGGGAGGAAGCATGTGTCGACCGGTCTGTGGGCAGCCATGTGCAACCCCAGAAAAAGCACCACAAGTTCCCACTCTGGTTTGTGAGACCAGCAGCCTGGCCCCCAGCTTCACGTCCTCCCCAGCTTGAAGGTGGGACTTCACTGGGGAACCTTCCGTTTCTGCCGAGGAGCCTGTCTCCTGCCTCTGTTCCTGATGCCCACGCTGTTCAAGCCAAGGCGTATCTGGAGGCCAGTGCCAAGCGGCCCTCAGTGCCCCCTCAGCCTCCCTCTGGTGCTTATCAGTGCCCAAAGTCAGGAGGGGACCGAGGTGGCAGGGGGCAGGCAAGTCAGCACTGCCCCAAGTGTGCACACAGCTGACCAGACTGTGACAGTGCCCAGGCTTGGCCCCAACCTTGCTCTGAGATTGGAGCAGGTGCCAGGAGTGGAGAGAGGCCAGGTAGTGAGAGAAGACACCTCTGAGCCTACAGGGGCAAGACACCTCAGAGCCCCTTCCTGGGTCTCCAAGAGTACAGAGATGCCTGAGTCCACGGCTGCAGCTGCTCCTGGAAATGTGGGGCTCCTACCTGCTCCTGGCCCCCAATAACACAGGGAGGCCTGGGTCCACAGCTGTGACTTGGGTGGCTGCAACCATGCCCAGTACTGCCAGGCTCCTGCCTGCTCCTGGCTCTTGCTGGCTCCTCGGAGTGTGGCACCAGCCTGGGCCCAGCTCCATGTTAGAGCCCCTTTTTGCCCGCCCCTCCATGCTCAATTACACTGCTCCCCAGCCAGTGAGTGACTCAGCCCAGCCCCATTGCAGTGGCTCCCAGAGTGGTGGGCTCTAGGGGGCTCCCAGGGGGCGGCTCCAGGGACTGCCCAGCTCCCCTCTGTATTTTCCTTGCAGCAGCCATGGGCAAGGTGCAGGTGGTGCTGTGGCCCCAGCCAACCCCACATATACAAACCCAAGGCTCTTGGGGCTGGCCCCATAAGTCCCAGCTGTGCCTTTGGCTGAGTGTGTGTGGGCTCACAGGACACAGTGGGTAGCAAGGTTGAGGCCGAGGTGGAGGCTCTGGGTCTGGGAGCAGGTTCTGTGCAGCTATGAGAGGATGGGGTGGTGCAGTCTACTGTCTCACGGATGCAAGGAACAGGGGACATGGGCCACAGGGGTCACACCACTGCCACTGCTGCTCCCACAGCTGCTCCTGCCACCACTGCCCATGCCTCACACTGCTGCCAGTGTGATGGCAGCAGCCACTTCAGATGGCTCACTGCTGCCATCAGAAGCACAACAGAGGTTTTTTTTTTTTTTTTTATGACACTGTTCTGTTCTAAAAACAAACAAACAAACAAACAAACAACTGTAGCCAGGTGCAGTGGTTCATGCCTGTAATCCCAATACTTTGGGAGGCTAAGGCAGGTGGATCACAATGTCAGAAGTTCAAGACCAGCCTGGCCAAGATGGTGAAACCCCATCTCTAAGAAAAAAATATATATATAAACATTGCTGATCCTTTTCGTTTTTCACAGCCAAGAAAACTTCTTCTGAGCTATTTTCAGCTTTTAGCAATTGAGTATATTCCTGTGAACAAAATTTGAAGCATATTTGTTTCTCTTTACCTAATTTTGCCAGATTTTGGAAACTATTTGTGAGTATTCTTAATTTATGGCAATATCATTATTTGCATAAGTGCAATAAGAATGTTTTCTTTTGCAGGCCAGGCGCGATGGCTCATGCCTGTAATTCCAGAATTTTGGGAGGCCAAGGCAGGTGGATCATGAGGTCAAGAGATCGAGACCGTCCTGGTCAACATGGTGAAACCCCATCTCTACTAAAAATACAAAAAATTAGCTGGGCATGGTGGCGCGTGCCTGGAATCCCAGCTACTCGGGAGGCTGAGGCAGGAGAATTGCCTGAACCCAGGAGGCGGAGGTTGCGGTGAGCCGAGATCGCGCCATTGCACTCCAGCCTGGGTAACAAGGGCGAAACTCAGTCTAAAAAAAAAAAAAGAATGGCCGGGCGCGGTGGCTCAAGCCTGTAATCCCAGCACTTTGGGAGGCCGAGGCAGGTGGATCACAAGGTCAAGAGATCGAGACCATCCTGGTCAACATGGTGAAACCCCGTCTCTACTAAAAGTGCAAAAAATTAGCTGGGCATGGTGGCACGTGCCTGTAATCCCAGCTACTCAGGGGCTGAGGCAGGAGAATTGCCTGAGCCCAGGAGGCGGAGGTTGCGGTGAGCCGAGATCGCGCCATTGCACTCCAGCCTGGGTAACAAGGGCGAAACTCAGTCTCAAAAAAAAAAGAGTGTTTTCTTTTGCAACAGGACACAGTTGGAGAAACTGGTTATTTTGCCAAAACTTTGACTGGAATCACGTGCTTTCCTTTAAGGAATTAAACTTGACTTGTAGAGCCAGTAAAAGCCCCTTGGGAAAACTGGCCTTGTACCTTGCCTATATAGTCTGTGTACCGGGTTCCTGATTTGTGATAAGTAAAGAATGTCACTTTCCGACAGTTCCAGGAACCCCGAGTTATCTAGGGACCTCAAGAGGAGAGGAATTTACCCAACATATAGGCATTTGAGGGTACAAACCCATGGCTGGGCTTGGCTTTAAAAAAGTCTTATCTAAGATTCCTTATGGAACACAGTTCATCAAAGCCAATTTTATTTTTAAAATTTATTTTCATGTATTTATTTATTTATTTATTTTTGAGACGGAGTTTCGATCTTGTTACCCAGGCTGGAGTGCAATGGCGTGATCTCGGCTCACCGCAACCTCCGCCTCCTGGGTTCAGGCAATTCTCCTGCCTCAGCCTCCTGAGTAGCTGGGATTACAGGCACGTGCCACCATGTCCAGCTAATTTTTTGCACTTTTAGTAGAGACGGGGTTTCACCATGTTGACCAGGATGGTCTCGATCTCTCGACCTCGTGATCCACCCGCCTCGGCCTCCCAAAGTGCTGGGATTACAGGCTTGAGCCACCGCGCCCGGCCTTCATGTATTTATTTTTTTGAGATGGAGTTTTGCTCTTATTGCCCACCCAGGCTGGAGTGCAATGGCACAATCTTGGCTCACTGCAACCTCCACCTCCTGGGTTCAAGGGATTCTCCTGCCTCAGCCTCCCGAGCAGCTGGGATTACAGATGCCTACCACCACTCCCACAAAGCCAATTTTAAAAGCCTATGTGAAAAATAATTATTCAGTCTGTGCTGGCCAAGTATATTCTCCAAATGAATCAGTCCTGCTATAATTTGTTTTTAATAAAACTAAGAACTAGAGGCCGGTGCCATGGCTGACACCTATAATCCAAGCACTTTGGGAGGCTGAGGCGGGTGGATCACGAGGTCAAGAGATCGAGACGGTCCTGGTCAACATGGTGAAACCCCGTCTCTAATAAAAATACAAAAAAATTAGCTGGGCATGGTGGCACGGGTGGCGCCAGTAGTCCCAGCTACTTGGGAGGCTGAGGCAGGAGAATTGCTTGAAGCCAGGAGACAGAGGTTGCGGTGAGCCGAGATCACATCATTGCACTCCAGCCTGGGTAACAAGAGTGAAACTGTCTCAAAAAAAAAAAAAAAGAAAAAAAAAAAAGAAAAGAAAAAGAACTAGAGAGAGAAAAATTATGTTCCAAAAACTATAGTATACCTGTTGTTGTCTTTGAGTTTTCATTTTGATTTTTCTTCAATTTAGATCAAATCCTAATTTTTTTTTTTTTTAGACTACAAGTCCCCAAACTAATGCTTTCAAATCTTTACTTTTAAAACTGGATATTGCACTCCTCAACCTAGAATTCATTATTTATTTTATAGTACACTGTCCATTTAAATGCTGTACTGAAACTACAGATGATGAAGCCACCATGGCAAAATTACAACTGAGATAGTGAAAGAGATCTGACCCAAGTCCCTCTTGCTTCTAACCTCCAAGCTGTACTTATTCATTCCTGGGTGTAGGCTTAGCTGACTTTGGGAGGGACTTGGTTTATAGTTTATAGTTTTTTTTTTTTTTGAGACGGAGTTTCGCTCTTGTTACCCAGGCTGGAGTGCAATGGCACGATCTCGGCTCACCGCAACCTCCGCCTCCTGGGTTCAGGCAATTCTCCTGCCTCAGCCTCCTGAGTAGCTGGGATTACAGGCAAGCACCACCATGCCCAGCTAGTTTTTTTTGTATTTTTAGTAGAGACGGGGTTTCACCATGTTGACCAGGATGGTCTCGATCTCTCGACCTCGTGATCCACCCGCCTCGGCCTCCCAAAGTACTGGGATTACAGGCGTGAGCCACCACGCCGGGCCTTATAGTTTATAGTTTAAAACAAAGATGATGACAGGCCTTTCCCAAGGGAAATCCCTTTCTTGCCTGGGGACCAGACTGCCTTTGTAGGACTGACGAATTAGCCACAAGATTAGGAATTGTGGTTTAGGAGTTGTGCAGCTGGAGGCTACAAGATTCTGGCCCTCCAAAAACTGCTCTTAAGATCGGTGCTTGAGATATTTTACAGACCCTGCACTTGATCGATCAGCTGGCACCACCCAGATCCATAAACTGGTTCATCTGATCTTGTGGTCCCCACCCAGGAACTGACTCAGTGCAACAACTGTCTCTGACTTGACCAATCAGCACTCCCGGCTCACTGGCTACTCCCCATCCACCAGTTGTCCTTAAAAAACTCTGAAACGGGCCCGGCGCGGTGGCTAACGCCTGTAATCCCAACATTTTGGGAGGCTGAGGTGGGCGGATCACCTGAGGTCAGGAGTTCGAGACCAGCCTGGCCAACATGGAGAAACTCCATCTCTTAAAAACAAAACACAGCCGGGCGCGGTGGCTCAAGCCTGTAATCCCAGCACTTTGGGAGGCTGAGGCGGGTGGATCACGAGGTCAAGAGATCGAGACCATCCTGGTCAACATGGTGAAACCCCGTCTCTACTAAAAATACTAAAAATTAGCTGGACATGGCGGTGCGTTCCTGTAATCCCAGCTACTCAGGAGGCTGAGGCAGGAGAATTGCTTGAATCCAGGAGGCGGAGGCTGTGGTGAGCCGAGGTCGCGCCATTGCACTCCAGCCTGGGTAACAAGAGAGAAACTCCGCCTCAAAACAAACAAACAAACAAACAAAAAAACAAAACCAAACCTCTGAACCCTGCTGGGCATGCTACCTCACACCTGTAATCCTAGCACTTTGGGAGGCTGAGGCAGGTGGAATCACCTGAGGTCAGGAGTTTGAGACCATCCTGGTCAACATGGTGAAACCCCGTCTCTACTAAAAATACTAAAAATTAGCTGGACATGGCGGCGCGTTCCTGTAATCCCAGCTACTCAGGAGGCTGAGGCAGGAGAATTGCTTGAATCCAGGAGGCGGAGGCTGTGGTGAGCCGAGGTTGCGCCATTGTACTCCAGCCTGGGTAACAAGAGAGAAACTCCGCCTCAAAACAAACAAACAAACAAACAAACAAACAAAAACAAAAACAAACCTCTGAACCCTGCTGGGCATGCTACCTCACACCTGTAATCCTAGCACTTTGGGAGGCTGAGGCAGGTGGAATCACCTGAGGTCAGGAGTTCGAGAACAGTCTGACCAACATGGTAAAACCTCGTTTCTAAAAAAACAAAACAAAACAAAAAAACTCTGAACCCAGAATGCTCAGGGAGACTGAATTGAGTAATAAAACTCCAGTCTCCCGCACAGCTGGCTCTGTGTGAATTACTCTCTCTATTGCAATTCCCCTGTCTTGACAAATCGTCTCTGTCTAGGCAGTGGGCAAGGTGAACCCATTGACTGGTCACCATGAGAATACTAATGCCTTTGCCATGAAAGCGGTGGAACCCCAGCCACCCTGTGAGAGTGTGCTCAGACAGCTCAGACAGCTGCAAAGCAGGTCCACTCCTCACCTTGGGGTCAACACCTACCTCCCCTGTCAGCAGGAAGAGCGATCGATGGGTTTTTCTCATGTTCATAGCCCACACCTTAAGAATAAGGTGCTATAAGAAAAACAGAAAAGAGAAAAAGAAAAAATAATAATAATAATAATAAGGTACTATGAAACCCAAAGGGAGAGACTGAAACTGCCTTTGCAAAAATAGTAACTGAGAAAATTATGACGGTGAAAGAGATCAGATCTAATCAACTCCATCTTGCTTCTAATCATCAAGCTGTCCTGGTTCATTCCTAGGCATAGGCTGAACTAACTTTGGGCGGGAATTCAGTTCTTGGCTCGACTCTGAAACAAAATTGATAACAGCCCTTTCCCAAAAAAACCACCTTCTTGCCTGGGACCAGTCTGCCTTTAAAGGACTAACAAATTAGTTGCAAGATTACGGTTTAGCCGGGTACGGTGGCAGGTGCCTGCAGTCTCGGCTACTTGGGAGGCTGAGGTGGGAGGATCACTTCAGCACAGGAGTTCTGGGCTGTAGTGTGCTATGCCAATCGGGTGTCTGTACTAAGTTCGGCATCAATATGGTGACCTTCCAGGAGCGGGGGACCATCAGGTTGCCTAAGGAGGGGTGAACTGGCCCAGGTCGGAAGTGGAACAGGTCGAAACTCCTGTGCTGATCAGTAGTGGGATCGCACCTGTGAATAGCCACTGCACTCTAGCCTGGGCCACATAATGAGACCCTGTCTCTTAAAAAACAAAATTATGGCCGGGCGCGGTGGCTCAAACCTGTAATCCCAGCACTTTGGGAGGCCGAGGCGGGTGGATCATAAGGTCAAGAGATCGAGACCATCCTGGTCAACATGGTGAAACCCCGTCTCTACTAAAAATACAAAACATTAGCTGGGCATGGTGGCGCGTGCCTGTGATCCCAGCTACTCAGGAGGCTGAGGCAGGAGAATTGCCTGAACCCAGGAGGCAGAGGTTGCGGTGAGCCGAGATCGTGCCATTCCACTCCAGCCTGGGTAACAAGAGCGAAACTCCATCTCAAAAAAAAAAAAAAAAATTATGGTTTAAAGCAGGGTGAGGTGGCTCACCTCTGTAATCCCAGAACATTGGGAGGCTGACTGCTGGGGAATTGCCTGAGGTCAGGAGTTCGAGACCAGCTTGGCCAGCACTGTGAAAACCCATTTCTACTAAAAATAGAAAAATAAGCTGGGCATGGCGGTATGCATCTGTAATCCCAGTTACTCGGGAGGCTGAGGCAAGAGAATTGCTT
Organism: Saimiri boliviensis; assembly: GCF_048565385.1. Classification (NCBI taxonomy): domain Eukaryota; kingdom Metazoa; phylum Chordata; class Mammalia; order Primates; family Cebidae; genus Saimiri; species Saimiri boliviensis. Next base: position 3,909,365 of record NC_133450.1, read on the forward strand.
GAACCCAGGAAGCAGAGGCTGCACCGAGACTGCACTCCAGCCTGGGCAACAGAGCAATACTTCCATCTAAAAAAAAAAAAAAATTATGGTTTAGGGGACATGCGGACTCTGGTTCCAAGAGTCTGAACCTCGCCAAATTCCTCCTGAGAATAACATCACTGTTGTAAAACCGAAGATCAGTGTTTGAGATATTTTGCAGACCCTGCGCTGGATGGATCAGCTGACACCACCCAGACTGGTAATTAGCTCAGTCAGTTCTGCCATCCCACCCAGGAACAGAAGACAAGGAGAAAAAACTCAATTCGACCCCCCGTGATTCCATCTCCAATCCAACCAATCAGCACTCCCCACTTGCCTAGCCCCCGCCCACCAAATTATCTGCCCCACAGCTGGCTCTGCATGAATTACTCTCTCCATGGCATTTCCTCTGTCTTGTTAAATCAGCTTTGTCTAGGCAGTGGGCAAGGTGAACCCATTGGATGGTCACAGGTTCACAGAGCGGCCACTTTTTTTTAAAAATTAAGGAAACCACCATAGACTTCTCACTTCATCTTTGTATGTTTGTTTACCAACCACAATATAAAAAGCAACTTTTTGCTTATAAAAACACAGGATAGGCCGGGCGCGGTGGCTCACGCCTATAATTCCAGCACTTCGGGAGGCCGAGGCGGGTGGATCATGAGGTCAAGAGATCGAGACCATCCTGGTCAACATGGTGAAACCCCGTCTCTACTAAAAATACAAAAATTAGCTGGGCATGGTGGCACACATCTGTAGTTCCAGCTACTCAGGAGGCTGAGGCAGGAGACTTGCTTGAATGCAGGAGGCAGAGGTTGCAGTGAGCCGAGACCGCGCCATTGCACTCCAGCCTGGGTAACAAGAGCAAAACTCCATCTCAAAAAAAAAAAAAAGACAGGATATTTTAACTCCCAATGAGTAGGAAAGATGTAATGTCAGATTAAAATGACTGTGTTCTCGTCGAGCGAGGTGGTTCATGCCATTAATCCAAGCACTTTGGGAGGCCGAGGCAGGTGGATCACTTGAGGTCAGGAGTTCGAGACCAGCCTCCCAACATGGTGAAATCCCGTCTCTACAAAAATGCAAAAATTAGCCTGGTGTGGTGGTGCATGTCAGTAGTCCCAGCTACTCTGGAGGCTGAAGCAGGAGAATCACTTGAACCAAGGAGGCAGAGGTTTAAGTGAGCTGAGATCCTGTCACTGTACTTCAGCCTGGGTGACAGAGGGAGACTCTGTGTCAAAAAAAAAAAGATTGTGTTCTCCAACTCCCAGCCCCACCTCTCCCACAAAAGGGCAGCTGACAATCTTGCATGATTTCCAAAGCCTGGATTACATCAGCCCGAGTTGAAAAAATTTATAGACAAGGAGTTATCATTGAGATTAAATGGTGGCAGACATGTCCAAGGAATATTGCGGGGATTTGATTCCTTATGAATCTTGTGATCGATGAATGTGTGGAGATGGTGACTAGCGGACAACAGAACAATATTGGGGGGCCGGGCGCGGTGGCTTAAGCCTGTAATCCCAGCACTTTGGGAGGCCGAGGCGGGTGGATCACGAGGTCAAGAGATCGAGACCATCCTGGTCAACATGGTGAAACCCCATCTCTACTAAAAATACAAAAAAATTAGCTGGGCATGGTGGCACACGCCTGTAATCCCAGCTACTCAGGAGGCTGAGGCAGGAGAATTGCCTGAACCCAGGAGGCGGAGGTTGCGGTGAGCCGAGATCGCGCCATTGCACTCCAGCCTTGGTGACAAGAGAGAAACTCCGTCTCAAAAAAAAAAACAAAACAGAACGATGTTGGAATGGTGGTAATACGAGGAAATAGTATCATCATGTTAGAAGCCTTGGAATGAGTATAAATAATGGCTGTTCAGCGGAGAAACCCATGTCCTCTCTCCATAGGGTCTGTTTTACTATGATGTAAAAATTAGGTCATGTACATTTTCATATTAGACTTTTTGTTAAATAAACTTTTGTAATAGTCAAAAAAAAATTTTTTTTTTTTTTAAAGGACCCAGATCTGAGGAAAGGAGAGGTTCTTGGAATCCCACAGGGCTGCCCAGTCCTCACACACATCTGGATGTTTGCTCACCATGCTTCCCATGGCACTCTGACACTCACACTCATCCTTCACACTCAGGTCAGGCATCTCCTTCCAGCAGGGCTGGCTTCATGGGGGGAGACCTGTGAGGGCACAGAGCCCTGTGCTCCGTAGGGCCCTGTGCTTGGTTTAATGCTCTGCTACTGCCATCTTGAAATCTGAACAAGAAGCCTTGCATTTTTGTTTTGAACTGGGCCGTACAAATAATGTAGCATGATTCCATAACATCTTTTTTAAAGAATTTTATTGGCCTGGAGTGGTGGCTCATGCCTGTAATCCCAGCACTCTGGGAGGCTGAGGCGGGTGGATCACCTAAGGTCGGGAGTTCAAGAACAGCCTGACCAACATGGTGAGACCCTGTCTTTAAAAAAAAAAAAAAAAAAAAAAAAAGGGGGGCCAGGCACGGTGGCTCAAGCCTGTAATCCCAGCACTTTGGGAGGCCGAGGCAGGTGGATCACGAGGTCGAGAGATCGAGACCATCCTGGTCAACATGGTGAAACCCCGTCTCTACTAAAAATACAAAAAATTAGCTGGGCATGGTGGCACGTGCCTGTAATCCCAGCTACTCAGGAGGCTGAAGCAGGAGAATTGCCTGAACCCAGGAGGCGGAGGTTGCGGTGAGCCGAGATCGCGCCATTGCACTCCAGCCTGGGTAACAAGAGCGAAACTCCGTCTCAAAAAAAAAAAAAGAATTTTATTAACTGTACTACTCCCTGCAAAGCAGGATGAATTCATAGGCAGTGCTCCCGGAGTTGGCCCATAATATCTTTTTTTTTCCACTCAGAAAATGATTCGGTTCCAATGCACATAATATCTTTTTGATGTCACCTTTCAACCTAAGCTGAATCTGATGACTCTCATGGCTTACACAGCTCCTCTGTGCACTCTCCTCCCTAACAGCCCTGATCTCTCTCTGAACTGTAAGCCTTTACTCACTTATCTGTCTCCCCTCTAGACTCTGAGCCCCTTGAGGGCTGGGGCAGTCTAGCTGCACCCACACCACACTTAGCACACAGTAGGTACTTATTAAATGTGTGCTGAAATGAACAGAAATGGGAAGGCCTGATCCAGTTCCCTACATGATTCTGGCCAGAGCTGGGCTTAAATCATGTCTCTTGCTTTAGGGTGAAGACAGTCCTCCCTACCCTCTCATTCTCCTGATCAGTGGCCAAAGGCCAAAATCAACCCAGATCATAGCCAAATACAAATTTGTTTTTCTGATCTGGGACCCAAATTAATGTATTTTGTTTTTCTCAAAGGTACCCTGTTATTTTCTAGAACAGTTCAAGCCGACTAACCTAAAAATCTTAACACTCAAGGGAGACTGGGGGCCCTGCTGGATCACAGGGGGCTCAAACTGGATCCAGAGGTGAGGGACTGGTGAGCTGTGGGCAGTTCACATTCTTCCCTGTGTCGGGGGTGGGGGTGGGGGTGGGGGTGTTCAGTGGGGAACACTGAAGCTGGATTTTACAGGGGCCAGAAAAGGAAGGGAGGATATGGCTTACACTAGTTCTGCCAAATCTACCATGCAACCCCCTTACAGCCTTTCATTCATTCATTCACTCATTCATTTATTCAAGCAGGGGATGTGACCATGAGGCAGATCCACAAGGTCCCAGTCTTTATGATGCTTCTGTTCCAATCCACTTTGGGATAAGCAGAGTCCATTAGTAATATGAGGGGGTTCCAAGCGGAAAGGATCTCCCTGGCTCCCCATGCCAGACCGACATCACATAAGGATGCTCGGGGCTTCTGCTGTGTTTAATGGCAGCCCCTTCCTTGGCTCTGGGACTCAGGCCCAAGTCCAGAACTGATTTGAGACTGGTGGTTGATCTGAGAATGCAACAGGAAATGCTCTGTTGTGCTCCCCAACAGGGGCCCAGGGGCTCCTCAATTCTCTCTTCTCTCAGCCGAATTCTCACCCAGCAGGCTCTAGACCCCATCTAAGCAATTACTAGTTGAGACCAGACCCACAGCCACCAGGAGGTGTGTGAGGCCCAAGAGGCCATCAACTCCAACAAATACTTGCAAGATGCCCTCTGGGTAGCCGGCTCTGGGTCCGTTACCGTGAGGAGGGTGTGCCCAAAACCAGAAAGGAAGGGCACTCTTCTGCTTTCTAGAGCTGGGGTCTCCATGAAAGAGTTCTTGAAGGATGGAATGACCAGGCCTGGGCAAACTCTGACTTTTAGACAATTCTGGAGTGTGGGTTGTGGCTACAGATGATCAGTGCTTGGCTGATCAGAAAAGGGAAAGTCAGGAATGTGGGGGGAAGTGAAAATAAAATGTTTCTATTCTCTAAATTCACAGTAGGGTTGGGGAGGGAGCAGCCAGGCTCAGTGGCTCAGGTCTGTAACTCCAGCCTTTTGGGAGGCCATGGTGGAAGGATAGCTTGAGGCCAGGAGTTGGAGACCAGCCTGGGCAACATAGCAAGACCCTGTCTCCACAAAAAGTTAGCAGGGTGTAGGGGCACACGCCTGCAGTCCCAGCTACTACACTCGGGAGGCTGAGTTGGGAGGACTGCTTGAGCCTAGGAGTTTGAGGCTGCAGTGAGCCACGATCATGCCACTGCACTCCAGCCTGGGTAACAGAGCCAGACTCTGACTTTAAAAAAAAAAAAAAAAAAAAAGAAAGAGGGAAAAAAAACTGTTTTAGAAACCAGTCTGAAGTCAGGAACAAATCATACAGACTTATTTTCAACCTGGTCCAATCAGTCATTCATCATGTTACTTCGGGCCCCCTGAGAGCCAGCCAATCAGCAACAGCTTCATTCTAGGGACCATGCCTCTGAGAGCCGGCCAATCAGCAAGGGTCTTACTCCAGCGATTCGCTTCTGAAGGTCAGCCAATCCCTAACTGCCAAGGCTGAAAGTCAGCCAATCAGCACACAGTTCAGCTTTTGAAAATCAGCCAATTGCTGAATGCCATGCTTTCCATACCCTATGTCATATCAGCTCTAGGGTTGCTCCAGATCTGGGGTTTTTTGTAAGTAAAGTTTGCTTTTTGCTTTTTTTTTTTTTTTTTTTTTTTTTTTTTTACTGCAAGTACCGAATTCAGCCTCATTGTCTCTGAAATATATCCTGGAGAAGGAGGACTTGAACGCTTACATGTCCCAGCGGCCCATACAGGGTTCCGTGGTACTGCCCCCCCCACCACACGCACCCCCCAAAGGCTGGGCGGCTCCCTGGGCCCACTGGCTACAGCTACCTCACTGGCAGTTTCAGGGCCTCACGGCCACTTCTCTAAAACCCCGTCCTGTTCTTTCTCCTGTGGTTTCCTGAGAAGTAGGGAGGGAGGCTGTGGCTAAGGAGACTGGGTGGAGGGGGTTTCTCCACGTCTTTCGTGGGCCCCAGAGGCAAGGGGGAGGGGCTCAGTCTAAGGGGATAGACTGAAGAGGAGACAGCCTGCTCTCTAAGTGCCAGCCAGTCTGAGAGGGATACTGATGGATGGGGGGGCACATGCCAGGGCATCACATCTGACTGGGTCATGTAGTCTGATGGGAGAGGCAGGACGCCTGTGTGCCCAGAAAAGCAACTCACGATCGGACCACAGAGGGTCAAGTCTATCTTCCGGGGCTTGTACTAAGGACTGAGGTGGGCTGGGGATGGGGATGCAGTGGGTAAGTCAGGGAAGGCTTCCTGGTGGAAGTGAAGCTTAAGGGCCAGGGTGCCTCCCCAAGCCATGCTGCTGGGTCAGGGCATGGCAGAGGACAACAGGACTCACCCCTCTTTCTTCTCCCAAACCCCTCCTGCAATGTCCTACAGACCAGGCCTCCGATGAGGCGAGCCCAATGCTGAAGATCCTCTCAGAAGAGAGCTCCTGTGGGCTTCTTGGAAGAGAGCACCTGGGTTGGCCGGGAAGAAGGGTGGGATGGGCCACTTAGTGGCCGGCGCAGTAAGCGGAATCAGCTTGCTGTGAAGGTTCCGGGTCCTCTGCCGGGTCTGCCCGCCCCCTCCCCTTCCCAGACACCTTCTCCTTACTTCCTCTCCTCAGCAGAGCCCCAGGCTTCTCTGTGCAGTGAGCACCCACCCATGCCCCCTCCCTGCAGTCTGGCTGGGGTGCTCTGTCCTCGGCCTCTCCACCGCCACCGCCACCGCCACGCAAACCTCAGAGAGACTGATTTGCATAGCATTTGCCTGTGCCTTACCTGTGGCTTTTCTGTTTGGAGCCAGCCAGGAACTCCTGAGTTTGGTTTCAAGGAGCTCTACCCGTCCTGCCTGTCGGATGACTAGGTTCCTCAATCCTTCTGAGGTCAGGCTGGGACTAGGCATGCATCCCCAAACTACGGCTCGCGGGCCGCATGCGGCCCCTTGAGGCCATTTATCTGCCCCCCCCCCCCCCCGCCCGCCACACTTCAGGAAGGGGCACCTCTTTCGTTGGTGGTCCGTGAGAGGAGCACAGTATGTGGTGGCCCTCCAACGGTCTGAGGGACAGTGAGCTGGCCCCCTGTGTAAAAAGTTTGGGGACGCCTGAACTAGAGTGAGGCAAGCAAGGTGCTCAAGGCCAAAAAGTTTTAGGAGGCCCACCCCCTTAGGTGCACCTGAATGGCCCTGAGGGCCAGTGCCACCTTAAATTGTGGGTCCTCAGGTGCCTTATTGCCTTACCCCCAACTCCTCCAGCCAGCCCTGACCCTGCTTCAGTGTTCTGGCCTCGAGAGTCTGAAATCTTCTAAAATATGCCCTAAATATGGTAGTGCTGAGTCCTGGGGCTGGCCTGGGCAGCCAGGTGCCTGTCCCCCCACCTTCTGTCCTGGGCCCTGAGCCCTTTTGGGAGAGGAAGCCAGAAGCACTGAGGCCTGGGGTGGGTGGGACTGTGAGATCGGTATAAGGATGGGGGACCCCCACCCGCAAGGAACTGAAAACCATGTGGAAGGAGCAGAGTGGTCTGCCCGCAACGGGAACTAAGCAAACCAGGCCTTTGGAACCAAAGGCAGATGTGAAACCCAGGGCCCTGAGCTGACCTTGGTCCCACTGAGGCCTGCCCTGGGGATCACTGGGCCCTTCCAAGAGAGAGCTGAATGGTTCTGGGAGAGGCTAGGCTGAAACAGGGGCCTTAGACCCCAGGTATCTGATGGGAATTCACCGTGGAAGGCGACAGCTGTGAGCACCAGGAGAGATAAGGCAGTAAGAAACCCTGCCTGTGTGTGTCAGGAGCAGGGATCCAGGAGGGGTCTCCGACATCTCCATGCCCAGGCCTCAGTACCTGGGGGGCCTCTGGGGCCTGTGCCTTGGGTCCTGTCTGCAGGTAGCATGGTCACGCCTGAGTCCTCAGGCATCCCTCTTTTCGAAACTTGCCTTGAGCCAGGAGCCTCCCTGTTGAGATCTTTGTCTAATTGGGTCTTGGGGTCTCCCTTGGAGAGGTGCCATAAGCTGAGATTGCCACTCTCTAAAGGGCAGGGGAACACAGGGTGTGGTGGCTCACGCCTGTAATCCCAGCACTTTGGGAGGCTAAGGCGGGCAGATCACCTGAGGTTGGGAGTTCGAGACCATCCTGACCAACATGGAGAAACCTCCGTCTCTACTAAAAATACAAAAACTTAGCTGGGCATGGTGGCGCATGCCTGTAATCTCAGCTACTTGGGAGGCTGAGGCAGGAGAATTGCTTTAACCCGGGAGGCAGAGGTTGTGGTGAGCCAAGATCACGCCATTGCACTCCAGCCTGGGCAACAAGACTGAAACTCTGTCTCAAAATATAAATAAAGAAATAAGGCTGGGCACGGTGGCTCACATCTGTAATCCCATCACTTTGGGAGGCCGAGGCAGGTGGATCACCTGAGATCAAGAGTTCGAGACCAGTCTGACCAATATGGTGAAACCCTGTCTCTAGAAAAAAGAAAAAAAGATATGTAAAAAGAAAAAGGAAAACTAAATAAATAAATAAAAGGGTGGGGGGAGTTAGGACTGGGCGAGTGTCCGGTGAGACACAAGGAGTATCAGGAGCTCACAGTACTCACAGATCGTTGAGAGAAGTGAGTGCCAATGAGGGTCAACAGGAATCACGGAGACAGCACAGTGCTCAAGCAGGAGGTGAAGAGTGAGAGGGAGGTGGGGGACCTGTGGGACAAGGCCTTTATGCGGTCCAGGGCGTCACCCAGGCAGGTTTCCCAAGGTGGGTAATAATTGGTGGGTTTAGAACAAGCAGGGTCATGCTGTGGCTGAGAGAGGGTCACTGGCCGATCTGCAGAGTCCATGCGGGCTATGGGGTCAGCGGGACTAGTCAGGTGGGCTGTATGTAGCTGTCCCACAGGGAGGCAGTCACCAGGACACAACTGTCTAAGGTAGATATCTGGATTGAGCACATGGAGAAACTGGGAGGAGGCGGGGAGCTGGAAACGGTGTCAAGGGTGACTGAGCCCTGCTTCTGGTATAAGAAAGCCCAGCTTCTATTCAAAACGGATGCCAGGGCAGCATCAAAGTACAGGAATTCACTCCACTCCCTCTGTGCCTGGGTCACTGCTTGTGGTCTTCAGGGGGGTGAACCCTGCTCATTGGCCTCTTCTGGTACTCGGGTGGGGTTGGGGTGGTGGTAGCCCCATGAGGGCAGGATGAGCGCAAACCAAGTGCAGGGTGAGCATCCCCCGATGTCTGGGGAGGTGGCGAGCTACAGCTACAGTGTGTGGGTGGGGGGTGCTCCCAGTTACTCCAGGCTGCACCTCCTGCATTCCATTCTCTGCATGTCTGGAAGGCCTGAGCTCATGGGACAGACCCCACCCTGGCACCTGATGGGTGGGGCATTCCTCTCAGGAGGTGTTTCCTCACCTTTGTTTGGGAACAGAAAAAACAAAGGCGACACAGCTGGCTTGGTTCTGAGTCTCACCTCCCAGGGTGTGGAGTGAGCCCAAACTCCCTGCCTGCCACATCTCCGCCACCTCTCCCAGGGCTGAAGAACCCCAGGGAAGACTGAGACTCAGCTTCCACCCAACCCCTAGGTGACCTCTGACAGTCAGGCCTCCAGTCTTGGCTTACATCCCTCCAGTGATGGGTAGCTCTCTGTCTGCCACAGAGTATCAGGTGATTTAAAAAAAGAAAAAAAAAAAAAACATCGGAGAAGAGACTTTGGAGGTGAAGCTGAGAGGCAGTGGCCTGGGCAAGCTGGAGGGACTTGACCACAAACCGGAACTGGTGGGGCAGACACAACGCCACTGACCCCCTCATCTGGAACAGTGACTGGGTGTGTGTTAGTTAATGGGGTGAGGTTCCAGGGAAGCAAAATGCAGCTCAATAAGAAGAGCCAACCATGGTGGCTCACTCCTGCAATCCTAGCACGTTGGGAGGCTGAGGCAGCCAGATCACTTGAGCACAGGAGTTTGAGACCAGGCTGGGTAACATGGCGAAACCCCAGCTCTACAAAAAATATAAAAATTAGCTGGGCATGGTGGCGCACACCTGTAGGCGTAGCTGGGCATGAGGCTGGGAGACTGAGGCATGAGAATGGCTTGAACTCAGGAGGCAGAGGTTGCGGAGAGCTGAGATCATGCCACTGCACTCCAGCCTGGGTGACAGCAGGATCCTGTCTCAAAAAATAAAAAATGAAAAGAGGAAGGACTAAAGACTTCCTCTCAGCAGAGCCAGGAGCCAGTGATAAGGTGTTTGGGGGAGCTAATGAGCTCTCTGTCACTGGAGGAGTGCAAGTAGAGAGTAGCCCATCATCGGGACTGCCAGGGCTTCCGGAAGGTCCCCGGGAAAAGGACAGGACTCTACCTACTCTGGAAGGATGACCAGGAAGCGTGTCCTGGCCCGTCTGAGAGGGCTGGGAGGTGGGGAATAGAGAAATGGAGCCTGGGGGTTACCTGCACGTCTCACTCTCAGAAACACCCCACTCAGCCACATTTCTATCTCGGCCGGTCCCCTGACTCAACCCCTTTTCACAGACAGGTGAAGGCAGGACTGGGTTCAGATGCCAACTGTGCCTAGCATTGGATTAGGACACCCTGTGTCCCTCTCAGGCTCTTCAGGGCTGGACCTTGCCTCCTTCTGGTGCCTTTTGAAATCAGGTGGGTGGGGAGCGCTTCTCAGGTCCCTGGCTGCTGCTGGGGTAAAGTGGCTGAGGTCTGACAACAGACCTTCCCCTCCGGCCTGACCCTCCCGGGGAGAGCCAGGCTGCTTCACAGGCAGTGGGGCTGCACTCACAGGGAAGTGGGGTTTGGTGACACTGAACAGGGGAGGTGTTTGGGGCCAGAAGTGGATCTCCCTGAGCCCTAGGACCCTGCAGGTTGCCTGCTCTGGGTGTGGGGCAGCGAGATGCAAAGTCGCCCTGCAGTGCCTTGGCCAGCCCCTCGGGCTCCCTTCTCCCTCTTCCTCTTGTTTGATGGCCCAGGGAAGCCAAGGAGACACCTGCCTTCAGCTCACCCCCCAGGAAATGTGCCTTCCCTCCATCAGCCTCAGTTTCCCTACTTGAACCGTCTTTATGAGCCTGTCTCATGTGAACAGAGGCCCGGGAGGCTATCTACCACTCCTGGGAGTTGGGTTGGGGGTGGGTAGGTCTTGGAGGCTGCAGAAAGAAGGAGGCCATCTCAGCGCTGGGACCTGACATCAGCCATGGGGCACTCAGCCACTGGCTCAAGGGTGACAGATTCTTTCTTAATAGAATAGAATAAAGTCTATTTATCTGCCATTATTCTCACCATGTGCTGGTAATTCTGAACAATGTCAGTGACACAATACTTCTCTCTGAAAAAGTATTTTATTGGTCAAAGTTCTAAATGATTGCTAGAATTACTGTTGAATTTAAACAATTTATACAATGAGCTTCAAAGTAACATTTTAATTCTTTTTTTTTTTTTGAGACGGAGTTTCGCTCTTGTTACCCAGGCTGGAGTGCAATGGCACGATCTCGGCTCACCGCAACCTCCGCCTCCTGGGTTCAGGCAATTCTCCTGCCTCAGCCTCCTGAGTAGCTGGGATTACAGGCACGCGCCACCACGCCCAGCTAATTTTTTGTATTTTTAGTAGAGATGGGGTTTCACCATGGGTTGACCAGGATGGTCTCGATCTCTCGACCTCGTGATCCACCCGCCTCGGCCTCCCAAAGTGCTGGGATTACAGGCTTGAGCCACCGCACCCAGCACGGAAATAATAGTCTTTTAAACATCTTTTCAACAAATTGTGCTGGAAGAATTGAACATTCAATTTTTTATTTTTATTTTTATTTTATGTTTTGAGATGTGGTCTTGCAATGTTGCCAAAGCCAGTCTTCTACTCCCAGCCTCAAGTGATCTGCTCACCTCAGCCTCCCTAAATGCTGGGATTATAGGTGACTGCCTGGACTAATTTGCACATTTATCAGAACTATAGCTAGATTTGAGAGGGTCGTGAAGCCAACATATGCATTAATCCTAACAAGATCGACACCAGAAGTTTAGCTAATTTGCATATAGGCAATCATGTGAAGAAAAGAATGGTAACAGCCCTAGGGAACCTGTGGCATAGTCTGAGATATTATATAGATAAAATATTTCTGTATGGTATTTTATATTTTATATTAATATATAACATATAATGTGTGTACAACAATAGTGTACATGTAAGTCTTTGTCTCAGGTTCCTGGCACAGAGCTCCTGAAACCCTTGGCATTTTCTTTTTCTTTTTTCTTTGGATACAGAGTATCGCTCTGTTTCCCAGGCTGAAGTACGGTGGCTTAATCTCGGCTCACCACAACCTCAGCCTCCCAGGTTCAGGTGATTCTCCTGCCTCAGCCTCCCGAGTAGCTGGGACTATAGGCGCACACCACCATGCTGGCTAATTTTTGGTATTTTTAGAAGAGATGGGGTTTATCTATGTTGGTCAGACTGGTCTTGAACTCCTGACCTCATGATCTGCCCTCCTCGGCCTCCCAAAGTGCTGGGATTACAGGCTGGGATTACAGGCTGGGATTACAGGGGTGAGCCGCCACGCCCTGCCACCCTTGCCATTTTCTCAGTAATATAAGTGTGCTTGTTATTCCTAACGAGCCCCTTTGTTATACCTAAATTTATGCTAATGAAGTGACAGGGTGGGGCTCCTAGATAGCTACCGGGTGCTGCTTCACTAGAAAGAGGAAACATGTGATAAGAGGGTGAGAACAGGGAGGGACCTGAAGATTGGGTTATAAAAACAATAAGCTTTGGAATCTTCCAGGTCGGAGAATGGTTCTAAGTGCTGCAGGCGGGGGAGCGGGTGTGGCAAGTCCATCGGGGACACCCACATACCTTCCCCTGGGTATCTCTCCCATTTGGTTGTTCCTTTATGTGCTTTGTAATAAACCTGTAAATGTAAGTAGTGTTTTCCTGAGTTGTGAGTCATTCTAGCAAGTTACAGAACTGAGGGGGTTCTTGTGGGAACCTCCAATTTTTAGCCAGCCTAGTGGAAGTGTGGGTAGCCTAGGCAGCCCACTTGTGCTGGCATCTGAAGTAGGGGGCACTTTTGTGGGACTGGGTCCTTTAATTTGTGGGATCTTGGGCCAACTACAGAAAATGTCAGAATTTAATTGCTGGACACCTACTTCATGTCAGGGAATTTATTTTTAATGTAGAAAAAATCTCATAAGACAAAATTACAAAAAGAGGGGTCCCAACTTAATTAGTTAGGGCTACTATTAGGTTGATGCAAGAGTAATTGCGCTTTTGGGCCGTGAATTTTAAATTATTATTATTGTTATTTTGAGACAGAGTGTCACTCTTATTGCCTAGGCTGGAGTGCCATGGTGCGATCTCAGCTCACTGCAACCTCCTCTCAGCTCACTGCAAACTCGGTCTCCCAGGTTCAAGTGATTCTTCTGCCTCAGCTTCCCAAGTAGCTGGGATTACAGGCACACACCACCACGCCTGGCTAATTTTTGTGTTTTTAGTAAAGATGGGGTTTCATCATGTTGGCCAGGTTGGTCTCAAACTACTGACTTCAGGTGATCCACCCGCCTCAGTCTCCCAAAGAGCTGGGATTACAGGCGTGAGCCACCGCACCCAGTGAGTTTTAATTATAACTAGGCTCAAATACATCTTTATTAATCAAAGTAGGAACCATTACAATGAACACATTTTTGTGCATTTTCTGCATCCTGTTGGTTGTGGAAGTGTTTTCCATGCAAAAAGCTGTCGAAATGCTTGAAGAAGTGGTAGTCATCTGGCGAGGGTCAGGTGAATACGGTGGATGAGGCAAACCTTCATAGGAAGCCCAATTCATTCAACTTTTGAAGCGTTGGTTGTGCAACACGTGGTTGTCGATGTCGTGGAGAATTGGGTCCTTTCTGTTGACCAGTGCTGGCTGCAGGCATCAGTTTTCAGTGCGTCTCATGGATTTGCTGAGCATACTTCTCAGGTGTAACAGCTGTGTCGATTCAGAAAGCTGTAGTGGATCAGACTGGCAGCAGACCACCAAACAGTGACCATTCTAATTAAAGAAAGAGGAAGGAGACACAAAACATGAAACATGGCTGGCCATTAAAGACAGGTTTTCTTTAGATAAAACCTGAGGGGTGCTTCTGGCCAATTTTGGTCAAGAGCGCTTTCTCGACAGGTTGGCGGTCCCATGGATCTGTCTCTTGCTTCAACAGTGTTTGGATGGAACAGATCCTGGGGACTCTTAGGAAAAAAAAAAGAGCGCTTTCTTTTTTTTTTCTTTTCTTTTTTTTTTAAAGATGGGGTTTCAACATGATGGCCAGGCTGGTCTTGAACTCCTGACGGGTGATCCACCCACCTCGGCCTCCCAAAGTGCTAGGATTACAGGTGTGAGCCACCGTGCCCGGCCCTTTTATTTTCAGGAGTTTCCTCCGGTCGCCCAGGCTGGAGTGCAATGGTGAGATCTTGACTCACCACAACCTCCACCTCCCGGGTTCAAGCGATTCTCATGCCTCAGCCTTCTGAGCAGCTGGGATTACAGGCATGTGCCACCACGCCCAGCTAATTTTGTATTTTTAGTAGAGACAGGATTTCTCCATGTTGGTCAGGCTGGTCTCGAATTCCAACCTCAGGTGATCCGTCTACCTCAGACTCTTAATGGCTGGGATTACAGGTGTAAGCCACCACGCCCAGCCAAGAGTGCTTTCTCTTACAGACCAAGAGTATATATTGGTTTTAGGGTGAGGGGGCTCATCAGAAGCTTGGAATGTTTATGTGTGGGAAGAAGCTTATGGCAGGATTGGAATCTCTCTGGGAGGAGGGGAGGTTATCTTGGAGCAGACATCTTTATAGCCCAGAGCGGGGATTATCTAGGGGCTTATAGGTCTCTGGTCTGGGAGGAGTTTGGAATGTTTCCAGTTGGAGAAGTTATTTGTGGTTTATGGTCACGGTGACCTTAGCCATTAGGCTGATGCCCTTTGGATTTAGGTGGTTTGTTATTAAGGTGAACTTTAGAAGGAGGGGCTTGTCCAAGATGGCGATGCTCCTGCTCTGTGAAACATGACCTGTTACCGGTGCAAGTTTGGCTTTGGGAAGCGCTTTGGAGCTTCTTCTTGGTCCAATCACTGAGTTGGTCATCGCTGGTTGTATAAAATAAACTTTTGTTGAACGTCACAATCCAATCGAGAAATGGTTCATTGTTGTGTAGAATAAGAGAAGATGACACTTTACAACGATGATTTTTAGTTTTCATCAGCTCATGAGGCACCCACTTATAAAGCTTTTTCACCTTTCCAATTTGCTGCAAATGATGAATGATCATAGAATGGTCAAGGTTGGCCAGGCGCGGTGGCTCCCGCCTGTAATTCCAGCACTTTGGGAGGCTGAGGTGGGCAGATCACCAGAAGTCAGGAGTTCAAGACCAGCCTGACCAACATGGTGAAACCCTGTCTCTATTTTTTTCTTTGTTACCTCCAATAATGTGTATAAGCAATATATATATATATATATATATATATATATATATATATATATATACTTTTAATTTTTTTTTTTTTTTTTTTTTTTGAGACGAAGTTTCGCTCTTCTTACCCAGGCTGGAGTGCAATGGTGCGATCTCGGCTCACCGCAACCTCCGCCTCCTGGGTTCAGGCAATTCTCCTGCCTCAGCCTCCTGAGTAGCTGGGATTACAGGCACGCGCCACCATGCCCAGCTAATTTTTTGTATTTTTAGTAGAGACGGGGTTTCACCATGTTGACCAGGATGGTCTCGATCTCTCGACCTTGTGATCCACCCACCTCGGCCTCCCAAAGTGCTGGGATTACAGGCTTGAGCCACCGCGCCCGGCCTATATATACTTTTAAAAAAGAATGGTCAAGGTTGAGTTCCTCAGCAACCTCTCATGTGTTGTTGTAAGAGGATCAGCTTTCTTTCTTTTTTTTTTTTTTTTGAGACAGAGTCTTGCTCTTTTGCCAGGCTGGAGTGCAGTGGCACAATCTTGGCTCACTGCAACCTCCATCTCCCGGATTCAAGCGATTCCCCTGCTTCAGCCTCCTGAGTAGCTGGGGCTACAGGTGCGCAACACCATGCCTGGCTAATTTTTTTGTTTGAGATGGAGTTTTTGCTCTTGTTACCCAGGCTGGAGTGCAATGGCGCGATCTCAGCTCACCGCAACCTCCGCCTCCTGGGTTCAGGCAATTCTCCTGCCTCAGCCTCCTGAGTAGCTGGGATTACAGGCACACACCACCATGTCCAGCTAATTTTTGTATTTTTAGTAGAGACGAGGTTTCACCATGTTGACCAGGATGGTCTCGATATCTTGACCTCGTGATCCACCCGCCTCGGCCTCCCAAAGTGCTGGGATTACAGGCGTGAGCCACCTAGCCCGGCTGGCTAATTTTTTGTATTCTAGTAGAGTCGGGGTTTCACCATGGCCAGGATGGTCTCGATCTCCTGACCTCATGATCCACCCACCTCAGCCTCCCAAACTGTTGGGATTACAGGTGTGATCCACTGCCCCTGGCGAGGATCAGCTTTGATGACTGTTCTCAGTAGTTGTTCTTAGTCCGATAGCCAGCCACTATGCTCCTCATCTTCAAAGCTCTCATCTCCTTTGCAAAACTTCTTGAACCACAACTGCACTGTACATTCATTCGCAGTTTCTGGGCCAAATGCGTTGCTGACAGTGTGAGTTGTCTCTGCTGTTTTACAATCCATTTTGAACTCGAATAAAAAAACTGCTCAAACTTGCTTTTTGTCTAACATCATTTCCATAGTCTGAAATAACAGCAAGAAATAATAAGTCATAAGCAGAAAAACGTAAAGTGAGAAATGCTCATTAAAATGATGTATAACAGAACCATATTTATTTAAGAATGTATTCCAATATCAAACAGCAAATTCAAATTCAAAAACCACAATTACTTTTGCACTCACCTAATATAAAACAATATCTGAATAATTGATGAATAATAGAAATGTATTTCTCACAGTTCTGGAGGCTGGGAAGTCCAGTATCAAGGTGATAGCATAGTCACCATCTGGAAAGGGCCTGCTCCTCATAGATAGTGGCTTCTGTGTCCTTGCAGCCACCCAGAGGTTCACCTTGCCCGTTGCCTAGACAGCTGATTTATCAAGACAGGGGAATTGCAATAGCGAAAAAGTAATTCATGCAGAGCCAGCTATGTAGGAGAACGGAGTTTTATTATTGCTCAAATTAGTCTCTCCAAGCATTCAGGGATCAGAGTTTTAAGGATAATTTGGTGGGTAGGGCCTAGGAGTCTTGAGTGCTGATTGGGAGATAAAATCACAGGGAGCTGAAGCTGTTCTCTGGTGCTGAGTCAGTTCCTGGGTGGGGCCACAAGATCAGATGAGCCAGTTTATCAATCTGGGTGGTGGCCCCTGATCCATTAAGTGTTGGCAAAATATCTCTACCACTGATCTTAGGTTTTGCAGTATGATGTTATCCCCAGGAGTGATTTGGGGAGGATCCGAATCTTGGAGACTCTGGCTGCTGCTAAACCATGCTTTCTAATCTTTTGGCTAATTTGCTAGTCCTACAAAGGCAGTCTGGTCTCCAGACAAGAAGGGGATTTGTTTTGGGAAAGGGCTTAACTCTTTGTTTCAAACTATAAACTAAGTTCAACCTACATCCAGGCATGAACAGGGACAGCTTGAAGGTTAGAAGCAAGATGGAGCTGGGCGTGGTGGCGCGTGCCTGTAGTCCCAGCTACTCGGGAGGCTGAGGTGGGAGGTTCGCTTGAACCCAGTTCTGGGCTGTAGTGCACTATGCCGATCGGGTGTCTGCACTGAGTTCGGCATCAATATGGTGACCTCCCTGGAGCGGGGGACCACCAGGTTGCCTAAGGAGGGGTGAATTGATCCAGATTGGAAACGGAGGAGGTCAAAACTCCCATGCTGATCAGTAGTGGGATCGCACCTGTAAATAACCACTGCACTCCAGCCTGGGCAACACAGTGAGACCCTGTCTCTTAAAAAAAAAAAAAAGAAGAAGAAGAAGCAGCAGCAGCAGCAAGATGGAATTGGTTAGGTCAGAGCTCTTTCAATGTTTCAGTTATAATTTTGCAATGGCGGTTCATCCTCACCTGGCAGAAGGGGCGAAGAAGCTTCCTTGGGCTTGTTTTCTTTTTTTTTTTTTTTTTTTTTTATTTATTTTTTTTTTTGAGATGGAGTTTCGCTGTTTTTTTTTTTTTTTTTTTTTTTTTTTTTTTTGAGACGGAGTTTCGCTCTTGTTACCCAGGCTGGAGTGCAATGGTGCGATCTCGGCTCACTGCAACCTCTGCCTCCTGGGTTCAGGCAATTCTCCTGCCTCAGCCTCCTGAGTAGCTGGGATTATAGGCACGCACCACCATGCCCAGCTAATTTTTTGTATTTTTAGTAGAGACGGGGTTTCACCATGTTGACCAGGTTGGTCTCGATCTCTCGACCTCGTGATCCACCCGCCTCGGCCTCCCAAAGTGCTGGGATTACAGGCTTGAGCCACCGCGCCCGGCCCTTTGGGCTTGTTTTCTAAAGGCATGAATCCCGTTCAAGAGGGTTTTATCCTCATGACTTAATCATCTCCCAATTACAGTTCTGGGGACGCATTCACACCAAAATAGGTTCCCGCTGCAGAGTGTAATAATTCTGAACTTTCTTACTGAAACTGCCTTTGCAAAATTATGATTGAGACAGTGAAAGAGATCTAACTTAACTGACTCCATCTTGCTTCTAACCTCCGAGCTGTCCTTTTGTTATTCCTAGATATAGGCTAAACTAACTGTGAGAGAAAATGAGTTTAGAGTTTATGGTTTAAAACAAAGATGTTGGCGCTGTTATTCACATCCAATAGACCGAATATTAAACACATTTAATAAAGAGATCTTCCAAACAGGCTTTGTGTGAGCAACATGGCTGTTTATTCACCTGGGTGCAGATGGGCTGAGGCCGAAAAAGGTGTCAGAGAATGGCGGTGGGATAGGAGTTGGTTTGGTGTTACAGTGTAAGATCAGTTACAGTGCTGGCATTACCACTGTAGTGTACATTACCATAAATGGAGTATACATTACCATAAATTCAGTTACAATGATGGGTGGGGTAAGGCGTGAGAGTAGTTAAGATGGTAGGGTGTGGGGGAGGGATATTCACAGAGCAAGAATAGTTAAGATGGCAGGGTGGGGTGAAGAGTATTTACATTATCGTGAGAACAGTTAAGATGGCAGGATTGGGAGAGAAGCTTAATGTCTGAGGGAAGCTTCGCCGGGCGATCAGGGATAATGGCGAATGCAGGGGTTGGAGGTGGGGGCATTCAGCCGAGGCAGGCAGGACTTCAGACTTTCAGGGTCCAGGCTTGCACATGGAGGCCTGTCTTATAAAAAATAAAATACATGCCTGGAAATCGCTGTTTAAAAAAAAAGAAAGAAAAAAGAAAAAGAAAGAAAGAAAGAAAAAGCAAAGATGATAACAGCCTTTTCCAAGGACAGACCATCTTCTTGCCTGGAGACTAGACTGCCTTCGTAGGACTTACACTAGTCACAAATTAGAAATTATGGTTTAGGAGTCACGTAGCTGGAGGCCAGAAGAGTCTGAACTTCCCTAAACTGCTCCTAAGATCTCTGCCTGTTTTGCAGATCCTGCACTTGATGGATCAGCTTGCCCCACTCAGATCAATAAAGTAGCTCATCTGATCTTGTGGCCCCACCCAGGAATTGACTCAGTGCCAGAAGACAGCTTCAACTCCGTGTGATTTAATCTCTGACAAATCAGCGCTCCTGGCTCACTGGCTTTCCCCAACCCACCAAATTGTCTTTAAAGACTCTGCTTCCGGCTGGGCTCGGTGGCTCAAGCCTGTAATCCCAGCACTTTGGGAGGCCGAGGCAGGCGGGTCACAAGGTCAAGAGATCGAGACCATCCTGGTCAACATGGTGAAACCCCGTCTCTACTAAAAATACAAAAAATTAGCTGGGCATGGTGGTGCATGCCTGTAATCCCAGCTACTCAGGAGGCTGAAGCAGGAGAATTGCCTGAACCCAGGGGGCGGAGGTTGCGGTGAGCCGAGATCGCGCCATTGCACTCCAGCCTGGGTAACAAGAGCGAAACTCCATCTCAAAAAAAAAAAAAAAAAAAGACTCTGCTTCCAGGGCTAGGTGTGGGGACTCACGCCTGTAATCCAAGCACTTTGGAGGCCAAGGTGGGTGGATCACCTGAGGTCGGGAGTTCAAGACCAGCCTCATCAACATGGTGAAACCCCGTCTCTATTAAAAACAAAAAAACAGGGGCCGGGCGCGGTGGCTCACGCCTGTAATCCCAGCACTTTGGGATGCCGAGGCGGGTGGATCACGAGGTCAAGAGATCGAGACCATCCTGGTCAACATGGTGAAACCCCGTCTCTACTAAAAATACAAAAATTAGCTGGACATGGTGGTGTGTGCCTGTAATCCCAGCTACTCAGGAGGCTGAGGCAGGAGAATTGCCTGAACCCAGGAGGCGGAGGTTGCGGTGAGCTGAGATCGCGCCATTGCACTCCAGCCTGGGTAACAAGAGCGAAACTCCGTCGCAAAAAAAAAAAAAAAAAAAAAAAAAAACCCAGAAAACAGAAAAACTCTGCTCCCTGCAGGGAGCAGTGACTCATGCCTGTAATCTCAGCACTTTGGGATGCTGAGGTGGGTGGATCACCCGAGATCAGGAGTTTGAGACCAGCCTGGCCAACATGATGAAACCCCATCTCTAATAAAAATACAAAAAATTAGCTGGATATTGTGGTGGGCACCTGTGATCCCAGTTACTTGGGAGGCCGAGGCAGGGAGAATTGCTTGAGCCCTGGAGGCGGAGGTTGCAGTGAGCCCAGATCATGTCATTGCATTCCAGCCTGGGCAGCAAGAGTGAAACTCCATCTAAAAAACAAACAAGGTCAGGAAAGAGGGGGAAACAAAACAAACAAATAAACAAACAACAACAACAACAAGAAACACACAAAAAAAACTCTGTTCCCTGAATGCTGGAGGAGACTGATTTGGGTAATAATAAAATTCTGGTCTCCCGCACAGCCGGCCGTGCATGAATTACTCTTTCTCTTGTCAGTGTACTTTATTTAAAAAAAAAAAAAGAAAAGAAAAATTACTCTTTCTCTATTGCAATTCCCCTGTCTTGATAAATTGGCTCTGTCTAGGCAGTGGTCAAGGTGAACCCCTTGGGTGGTTACAAATTTGGGGACTTATCTGGAATTGCCCTTGTGGCTACCTGCCTGGGTTTGGTGGCCCCCCTCCAGTAATAAATCTAGAGGCCAGCCCAAGTGGCTGCCTAGCTCTTTTGGACTTGGGGCTGACTCTCGTACTCTCTCTACTGGTGGGCTGCTGCTCACCCAAAGTGCATGAATTTAATTGCAATAGAGAAATAGTCCTGGGGAGAGATCTCTCACTTGTATCCTTATCACAGGGTGTCTGTCTGTAGCCCGATTGTGGGGTATCTGGGTTGGTGAGTATCCTAGGCTCTGCCAACACCTCCTTCCTGCTCCTGACTGGTTCTGTAGTCCCATGGTGGGGCATCTGTAGTCCCATTATGAGGTGTGGTGTCTGTGTCCATGCAGCTCCCAGGGAGTGGTGGTTGGCTCTCCCTAACTAGCAGGAAGAGTCTTGGTTCAGGAGACTTTCCTCAGTCAGGAAGATTTCAAGGAGATTTATCAGATGGAGAATAAAAGGATAGTTTGGAAATGATACTCTTAGAGTTCTTGGTTAGGGAGCTGATTCAGAAGGCCTTCTGGCCTCGTCTTTGTGTGTGTTTGTACATGCGGAGGGGATCTCAGAAGGAATTGCCGATGAAGTCCAGCAGGCCTAACTCAGAGAACCCTCCTTATTCGTCTGGTCACATTCAGTGAGCCCTCAAGAAAGCTCAACAGGCCTGTCTTGGGTGACTATCTGCTCTTTGCCTTGCCCAGAGACCCCCTTGTGAATACCATTCGAAGGTCGCCCTTCCCCACCTGGAGTAGATAGAAGACAACAGGGACCAACCAACAGGAAGAACTTTGGGCACTGCCAAGGCAATATTGGGTGCCGAGGGAGGTGGCTAATGCCTGTTTTGTTGTGTGTATTTTGCTGGGATGGGATTCGGTTTGCTCCTCAAGCAGTGCCTCCCCTGTCTCTGCTCCAGGACAGAAACTTTTATCTAAAGAGATGGAATAATTCTATTATATACTGAGTGCCTTTATGTTTAATAATCCTATAACATGAATGATTTCGGAATGCCACCCACCTTAGCCCTGGGTCCTTTGAAAAGCAGAGTTTGGGTCAAGGATGAAGGTGGCTGTGGAGGCTAAAGCAACACCATCTTGGATGCCAACTTGCCATGTTGACTTCTGATTAACCCCTGCTCAAAGAATGCCTCTAAGACTTCTACATTATCTACTGTTACCATAAATCCTGCCCTTACGTCAGAACAATCTTGATCATAAATCCTCCCCTTCGGCAGATTCACATAGCATTTTTGCCTTTCCCTCAAGGGTCAACTTCAGTTGTCCTACACATTCTTTCTCTATATTGTATAAGCCCCTGGTCTGGGGGATAATGGCGGGGATTCACCGTCTCCACTTGCAGCTACTGAGACTGTGGCTTCTATGCCTAAATTCTTATTAAATATTTCTTTTAGAGAAACTGCATTTGTCAGCCTCTGTCTTTTTTTTTTTTTCTCTTTTTATAGACAGGGTTTCCTATGTTGGCCAGGCTGGTCTCGAACTCCTGACCTCAGGTGATCTGCCCATCTCAGCCTCCCAAAGTGCTGGGATTACAGGCGTGAGCCACCGCTCCCAGTCTGGTTTTTTTTTTTTTTTTTTTTTTTCAGACTCGCTCTGTCACCACACTGGAGTGCAATGGCATGATCTTTTCTCACTCCAACTTCTGCCTTTCAGATTCAAATGATTCTCCTGCCTCAACCTCCCGAGTAGCGGGATTACAGGTGCCCGCCACCATGACCAGCTAATTTTTGTATTTTTAGTAAAGATGGGGTTTCACCGTGTTGGCCAGGCTGGTCTCGAACTCCTGACCTCATGATTCATCTGTCTCGGCCTCCCAAAGTGTTGGAATTTCAGGCGTGAGCCACTGTACCTGGCCCTAGCCTCTGTCTTTGGCCTCTCAGCTTCCTCAGCCTTTAGGGATAGGTTTGCATAGGCCTGCTCCCGGGAACAGTGTCAATACTGTATCTGGGAGATGCCAGCCCAGGATGTCGAGTGAAGAATGAGGGAAGTAAGGCCAGGGCAGATGGAATGCACCGTGCCTGCCGTGCCACTGTGCTGGCCACAGCATCACGGCAAGCCTGGGTGAAACACAGCAGGTCGCTAAGCAGGCATGTTGCACTGCATGGGAACTTGTCCAGAGGGATGCAGGGAACCGCACCTTGGAGCCATTCAAGGAGAGTGAAAGGAGGGAGAATTTACCTTCCCATCTCCTTCCCGTTTCTCATTGCTTAGGTTTCACCTGGCGGGTTGGGGGAGCTCACTCATCCATGCTTTTGAGTTTCATTGCTCAACTCAGTGGCCAGTTTCATGCTTTGTGATGTGGAATTTTATCCAGTTCTGAAAATGGAGGAGTGACCTGACACTGGTGTTGTGCCAATCAAGAGAAATGAAGCAGATTGCCGGGGGAATCTGAACGGGCATCCAGGGTTTGCAGCTCCAGTTTTGGGGGCTCCAAAATTTTGGGGTTCCAAAACTTACCCTGAGGCCAGTAGGGGTTGGTGTAATGAGTTCACCATGGGTTGACACACAATTTCTCCATCCGTGAAATGAAGGCGCTGACTGAGGACGACCTTCCTTCACATCTCCCCTCCCCCACCCCCCACAGTCTTGTTTCCTGGGGAAGAAGGCCAGCAGAGGCCCAGCACAGTCACCTACCTTCCCCCACCACATCGCCACAAACCACTCTCTCAAACACAGCCCAGCCAAGGCTCAAGAGTTCCATCCACATTTCCCAGCACCACATCCTGTGTACCAGGCGCACAGAAGTGAGTCAGACCTTCTCTCTACTATTTGATTGCTAATGATAATAATAATCATAGCCACCCTGTTACCATCCGGTGGTACTGAGTGCCAGCTCTGTGTCCAACATCCCCACATGAACAGAAACACAGGCAACCTGCTTAATACTCACCTCAACCCTGAAGATATGCATCATGTTCCCATTTTACAAATGGAGAAAGTGAGGCTCAGATACGCCCTTGGATTTGCCCAAGATCGCTAAGGAGTACACAGGGCCTGGTTCAGACTCAAACAGCCTATGGTTTGAGTTTCTCTCTTATTTATTCATTTATTTTTATTTTTTGAGATGGAGTCTTGCTCTGTCATCAGTCTGGAGTGCAGTGGTAGGATCTTGGCGCACTGCAACCTCCACCTCCCAGGTTCAAGAGATTCTCCTGCCTAAGCCTCCCAAGTAGCTGGGACTACAGGCATGTGCCACCGTGCCCAGCTAATTTTTTTTTTTTTTTTTTTTTTGAGACGGAGTTTCGCTCTTGTTACCCAGGCTGGAGTGCAATGGCGCGATCTCGGCTCACCGAAACCTCTGCCTTCGGGGTTCAGGCAATTCTCCTGCCTCAGCCTCCTGAGTGGCTGGGATTACAGGCACGTGCCACCATGCCCAGCTAATGTTTTGTATTTTTAGTAGAGACGGGGTTTCACCATGTGGACCAGGATGGTCTCCATCTCTTGACCTCGTGATCCACCCACCTCGGCCTCCCAAAGTGCTGGGATTACAGGCTTGAGCCACCGCGCCCGGCCATAATTTTTGTATTTTCAGTAGAGACAGGGTTTCACCATGTTGGCCATGCTGATCTCGATCTCTTGACCTCGTGATCTGCCCATTTCGACCTCCCAAAGTGCTGGGTTTACAGTCGTACGGCACGGTGCCTAGCCTATGGTTTGAATTTCCGTGAGGAGACCCACAGAAGAACGTACTGGAGAAGGCCCACTGTTCCTTCACCAGGTGGCTTTTATCAACATGCTCTGAGGTGGTCTCTGTCCACTGCGCCTGCATACACTTCAGGACAAGGTTCCCAGATGCTTCCTGCCTGTATGTCTGTGTGTTTCTGTGAGTGCTGACCTGTCCCAGTGAGGCTCCTGCCCCCCTTTCATAATTCAGCACAGTCCTGAGAGCCGTGGGCTGGGCCTGGGCTCCCAGTGGGATGATCACCTGGACAGAGCAGGGGGCCGACCTTGCATCAACAGGCTACCGGAGCCTCTCATCCTCTGCCCACACTTGCAGCCCTCTTCCCTGGGGAGATGCTCCTCCCACTCCCAGCAGCTGGCCCAGAACATCTGGCCACTCCTGAGAAACGGAAATTCTACCTTTCTGGACTGGGGCCAGCGTGGTTCGAGAAGCACCCCTTTCAAATTCCCTTTGTCAGGAAGTTGATGCCTGGGCCACCGCAGTTATTCACCTCAAGGGACCAATTACCCTTGATACATGGAAATATTTCTTTCTTTTCTTTTTTTTGAGATGGAGTTTTGCTCTTGTTGCCCAGGCTGGCATGCAATGGCGCGATCTTGGCTCACCGCAACCTCCGCCTCCTAGGTTCAAGGGATTCTCCTGCTTCAGCCTCCCAAGTAGCTGGGATAACAGGCATGTGCCACCATGCCTGGATAATTTTTTAAAAATATTTTTAGTAGAGCCGGGCACGGTAGCTCAAGCCTGTAATCCTAGCACTTTGGGAGGCCGAGGCGGGTAGATCACGAGGTCAAGAGATCGAGACCATCCTGGTCAACATGGTGAAACCCCGTCTCTACTAAAAATACAAAAATTAGCTGGGCATGGTGGCGCTTGCCTGTAATCCCAGCTACTGAGGAGGCTGAGGCAGGAGAATTGCCTAAACCCGGGAGGCGGAGGTTGCGGTGAGCTGAGATCGCACCATTGCACTCCAGCCTGGGTAACAAGAGCGAAACTCCATCTCAAAAAAAAAAAAAAAAAAAAAATTTTTAGTAGAGACAGGATTTCTCCATGTTGGTCAGGCTGGTCCTAAACTCCTGACCTCAGGTGATCCTCCTGCCTCGGCCTTCAAAAGTGCTGGGATTATAGGCATGAGCCACCACTCCTGGCCAAAACATGGAAATATTTCTTAAGCCAAAAGCTGTTGTTCTAGATTTGCTAAAACTAGGTCAATAATTTGGCTTCAATCCCCAGGACAAATATCAGTGTGGAGAAAACTTTTATAGTTGTGGGTATTCTCTAGACCAATGAATGCAACAAATTGTTCGCTGCACAGATGGGCAGTGAATTGAGTGTTTGAAAATGTTATCTTTCACCTGTTTAGAAACAAAAGATCAATTTTTAGAAAGTATTTCTCAAAAAGAGAAAAGCGGCACCATGCAGATATAAAATGGAAGCGGTGATGCAGATGGTGGATGATAAATGTTCTGTAACAAAGGCTGTATTTTTTTGTTTGACAAGTTTTTGCCAAATTGTGTGCGTGCTTCCCCAAAGTAGGGGAGATTTCTGAGGAGGGAGGTGAGTCTCCTGGCCTCTGCTCCCCTCAAGGCACCCAGATTTCTCTGACGTGGGGACTGAGGAACTAAAGTTCCTGAGGAATCACTCTGCTGGGCCATTCTTTTTTTGTTTTCCTTTTTTTTCTTTTGAGACGGAGTTTCGCTCTTGTTACCCAGGCTGGAGTGCAATGGCGCGATCTCGGCTCACCGCAACCTCTGCCTCCTGGGTTCAGGCAATTCTCCTGCCTCAGCCTCCTGAGTAGCTGGGATTACAGGCACGCGCCACCATGCCCAGCTAATTTTTATTTTTAGTAGAGACGGGGTTTCACCATGTTGACCAGGATGGTCTCGATCTCTCGACCTCGTGATCCACCCGCCTCGGCCTCCCAAAGTGCTGGGATTACAGGCGTGAGCCACTCTGTGTCCAGCCAACCTGCCACACCATTCTTGTGTCACCTGGATAACACATAGTGAGGCCCACTTCAGTGCAGCCCACAAACAAGGCCCCACACTCGGCTTGGTTCAGTGCACTAGGACCAATCAGCACTTTGAAATTCTTCATAATTTTATCTTTGAATTTGTCTTTTTTTTTGAGACAGAGTCTTGTTCTGTCACCCAGGCTGGAGTGCAATGAGCCCACTGCAATCTCTGCTTCCTGGGTTCAAACAATTCTCCTGCCTTAGCCTCCTGAGTAGCTGGGATTACAGGCACATGCCACCATGGCTGGCTAATTTTTGTATATTTAGTAGAGTCGGGGTTTCACCATGTTGGCCAGGCTGGTCTTGAATTGTCACCCAGTCTCGTTCTGTCACCAGACTGGAGTGCAGTGTCACACCTCTGCTCACTGCAACCTCTGCCTCCCAGGTTCACCTCAGGTGATTCACCTGTCTTGGTCTCCCAGAGTGCTGGGATTACAGGTGTGAGCCACCATGCTCTGCCTAGAACTTTTTTTTTTTTTTTTTTTTTTTTTTTTTTAAAGATGGGGTTTCACTATGATGGCCAGGCTGGTCTTGAACTCCTGGCCTCAGGTTATCCACCCACCTCGGCCTCCCAAAGTGCTAGGATTACAGGCGTGAGCCACAGTGCCTGGCCTAGAACTTTTAAAAAATGTATTTAGAGCTGGTTGTTAAGCATTTACCAGCACACCACTGTACAGAGTACTCAATAAAAGTCGGAAACTTCTTACCCTTGTTAATTTAATTGGATAAATAGGGCAGGCCCAACCTTCTAGGAAGACAGTACAGAGGCATGGAAGGAAGGCTGGGGAAGAAAACGGCTTAGTGGGCTGGGCGCGGTGGCTCACGCCTGTAATCCCAGCACTTTGGGAGGCCGAGGCGGGTGGATCACGAGGTCAAGGGATCGAGACCATCCTGGTCAACATGGTGAAACACCGTCTCTACTAAAAATACAACAAAATCAGCTGGGCATGGTGGCACGTGCCTGTAATTCCAGCTACTCAGGAGGCTGAGGCAGGAGAATTGCCTGAACCCAGGAGGCGGAGGTTGCGGTGAGCCGAGATCGCGCCATTGCACTCCAGCCTGGGTAACAAGAGCGAAACTCCGTCTCAAAAAAAAAAAAAAAGAAAAAAGAAAGAAAACAGCTTAGTAAGTGCCAGGCACTGGTCCACACCATTTCACCACCTTTTCAGGAGTGAGGAAATAAGCTCAGAGGGGTAATGGGACTCACCCAAAACCACCATCAGGCCGGCTACTGTGCTAACATTTGGACCCAAAGTCCTAGCTCTTCTTGCAGCAAAAGGAGAGGCTTTCTTTTTAAAACTAGAGATAGGGCCGGGCGCGGTGGCTCACGCCTGTAATCCCAGCACTTTGGGAGGCCAAGGCGGGTGGATCACGAGGTCAAGAGATCGAGACCATCCTGGTCAACATGGTGAAACCCCGTCTCTAATAAAAATACAAAAATTAGCTGGGCACGGCGGCACATGCCTGTAGTCCCAGCAACCAGGGAGGCTGAGGCAGGAGAATTGCCTGAACCCAGGAGGCGGAGTTGCGGCAAGCTGAGACCGCGTCATTGCACTCCAGCCTGGATAACGAGTGAAACTCCGTCTCAAAAAAAAAGAGATACAAGGTTAGAAAGGATAATGGCGTAACAGTGTAAATCATGGTAGGGACCTTAAATCTGACTGTGATGGTGAGTGCTGGTAACGTAAAGTAGCCAGAGGTCCATCTCATTCCAAACTAAATTCAAACATTCATCCTTTCCTTGAGAAATCCAGTTGAGTCACAAGTAATACTGTGTATTTATAAAAAAAAAGAAAAAAAAAGAAAAAACTAAAAATAGGGTCTACTATGTTGCCCAGGCTGTTCTCAAACTCCTGGGCTTGGGCTTAAGCAATCCTCCCATCTTGGTCTCCCAAAGTGCTGGGATTACAGGCATGAGCCACTGTGCCCGACCAGAGAGGTTCCTTGGAGTCACATGTTCCTTTCTTTTTTTCTTTTTTTGAGACAGAGTCTTGTTCTGTCACCTAAACTAGAGTGCAGTGTTTCATCTCTGCTCACTGCAACCTCTGCCTCCCAGGTTCAAGCAATTCAGTTCTCCTGCCTTGGCCTCCCAAGTAGCTGGGACTACAGGCACATGCCACCACGCCCTTCTAATTTTTGTATTTTTAGTAGAGATGGGGTTTCACCATGTTGGCTAGACTGGTCTCGAACTCCTGACCTCAGGTGATCCACCCACCGCAGCCTCCCAAAGTGCTGGGATTACAGGCATGAGCCACCATGCCCTTCCAGAGAGGTTCTTTTTTTTTTTTTTGAGACGGAGTTTTGCTCTTGTTGCCCAGGCTGGAGTGCAATGGCGCGATCTCGGCTCACCGCAACCTCCGCCTCCTGGGTTCAGGCAATTCTCCTGCCTCAGCCTCCTGAGTAGCTGGGATTACAGGCACGTGCCACCATGCCCCGCTAATTTTTAGTATTTTTAGTAGAGACGGGGTTTCACCATGTTGACCAGGTTGGTCTCGATCTCTCGACCTTGTGATCCACCCGCCTCGGCCTCCCAAAGTGCTGGGATTACAGGCTTGAGCCACCGCGCCCGGCCCCCCCAGAGAGGTTCTTTAGAGTCATGTGTCCTTTGCTTGCACAGGGCCTGGCACAAGGTTCTAAACTTCAGGAATAAACTGGGGCTCAGGAGGTGTTGGCAGGAGGGGCGCTGGCGAAGGACCTGGAAGTTCAGACCCTGGGATCTTGATTTCTTGCAGTAACGTCACAGCCTGAAGCAGAAGCCGAGATGAATGAGAAGCAGGACAGAATGTTCCAGCAGCCACCAACTAGATCAGACACAAATATTTACTAAGCCTGGGGGCCTCCCTGACATGCTGGCAGAGTTGGAGGGAACAAGTGTATGGGGCCTCTCTCTCTAAGGGCAGAAAATACATGGCAGGGAGAAGCCCCTTGGAGAGGTCGCCCTTGACTCCAGCCTCTCTGTCACATTGGTATTTTCGGGTCTCCATATGCAAGCCTGGAGCCTGAAAGTCTGAAGTCCTGCTTGACTCGGCTGAAGTCTCCCACCCACTGTGTTCGCCATTGTCCCTGATCGCCCGTGGGAGCTTCCCCGACAAGCCCCTCACCCAACCCTGCCACCGTAACTGTTCTTATGATAATGTAAATACCTCTCACCCAACCCTGCCATTGTAACTGAACTTGTGGTCATGTATACTCCTTGCCCCTATCCCCACCACTGTAACTGAACTTACTCTGCGACACCCACCCCCCAAAAAACCACCCAAACCTATAAAACCAACTCCTATCCCCCTGCCCTTTGCTAATGCCCCTTTTGGCCTTAGCCCACCTGCACCCAGGTAAGTCAACAGTCGTGTTGCTCCCACGAAGCCTGTTTGGAAGGTCTCTTCATTCAAAGCCTGAGTTTTTCAACAGGTGTATGAGTTCTGCACACCCTCAAGTATGAAAAGCCCGTCACAAAGCACACTGAGGCCCACAGAGGGAAGATAACATACCCAGTGCCAGAGGACTGGGAAACGTGAGTCTACAGTGGGAGGCCAGACTGGAACTTCTCTTGACCCTGGTGGGCCTCCTCCCCGACTGATCCCCAGACCCTCTTCTTTGGAGAGACCTTTTGTGCCCTTACTTCCTGCAGCTCCCAAGGCTGGTCTCTTCCCAGGTTAACCTCCCCTTTCTTCTTCTTCTTTCTTTTTTCCTTTTCTTTAAAAAAAATTTTTTTTTCTTTTCTTTTTTTTTTTTTTGAGACGGAGTTTCGCTCTTGCTGCCCAGGCTGGAGTGCAATGGCGCGATCTCGGCTCACCGCAACCTCCGCCTCCTGGGTTCAGGCAATTCTCCTGCCTCAGCCTCCTGAGTAGCTGGGATTACAGGCACGCGCCACCACGCCCAGCTAATTTTTTGTATTTTTAGTAGAGACAGGGTTTCACCATGTTGACCAGGATGGTCTCGATCTCTTGACCTCATGATCCACCCGCCTCGGCCTCCCAAAGTGCTGAGATTACAGGCGTGAGCCACCGCGCCCGGCCATCTTTTTTTTTTTTTTGAGACGGAGTTCCGCTCTTGTTACCCAGGCTGGAGTGCAATGGCGCGATCTCAGCTCACCGCAACCTCCGCCTCCTGGGTTCAGGCAATTCTCCTGCCTCAGCCTCCTGAGTAGCTGGGATTACAGGCACGCGCCACCATGCCCAGCTAATTTTTTGTATTTTTAGTAGAGACGGGGTTTCACCATGTTGACCAGGCTGGTCTCGATCTCTTGACCTTGTGATCCACCCGCCTTGGCCTCCCAAAGTGCTGGGATTACAGGCTTGAGCCACCGCGCCCGGCTTTTTTTTTTTTTTCTTTTTGTTTTCTTTCTTCTTCTTTTTCTTTTTTGAGACAAGGTCTCACTCTGTCGCCCAGGCAGGAGTGCAGTGGTGCGATCACGGCTCATCACAGCCTCAACCACTGGGCCCAGGCAATCCTCCCATGTCAACGTCTCAAGTAGCTAGGACCACAGGCATGTGCCACATTTTTTGTTTCTGGTAGAGATAGGGGTCTCACTA
This sequence comes from Saimiri boliviensis, assembly GCF_048565385.1. NCBI lineage: Eukaryota > Metazoa > Chordata > Mammalia > Primates > Cebidae > Saimiri > Saimiri boliviensis. The sequence continues at coordinate 3,940,266 of NC_133450.1, forward strand.
TATTGCCCAGACTGGTCTCAAACAATCCTCTTCCCCAGCCTCCCAAAGTGCTGGGATTACAGGTGAGTGCCATCTTGTCTGGCTCCTACCCTTCCTTCCTATTTCCCAGCTCAGAGAAACCTTCTCATCTCACACCTCTCTGTAAACCATGGCCCTCCTCCCTCATCTAGCTCAAACCTGGCCTCTCATCCAGGAAGCCCTCCTAGACTACTCCCTCCTACAAGGCTCTTGGGCTTTCAAGAGTGCACCAGGTTTGTTCGTATTGTACCGTCGATTATTAAAAAAAAAAAAAAAAAAAAAGGAGTGCAAGAGGGACTAGCACACAGGGTCTGGGTCCTAGTTGTAGCTGTCACCAACTTACTAGGTGACCTCAGGCTCCCCTGCTGTCTCTGAGCCTCAGCTCCCTCGTCTGTAGGCAGCCTCACCAGCGAATAGAGTCTAGATGAGAAAACTCTGGCGGTGGGCACAGGTCACAGCTGTGGGCGTCTTTGCCAGCATCGGCACTGCACCCTCCAGATCCGTTCCCATCCATTACCATCTGGCCACGCCCTGCCTTGCTCTTGCGCTCCCCTAGGGGTGGGAGGCCTGTGTCTGGCTGGAGAGGCCTCCCCGCCCCACCCCTCCCGCTCAGGAGGGTGCTGTGAGTGTAGGGAGCCCTGCTGTTCCCCACGGGCCACAGTGAGCCAGGCCTTGGCTTGGGGCTGGAAAGGGCCCAGGACTGGGAAGCGCTGTCCTAAGCGAGGAGCCCCAACCCCTAAGCCGCTGTGCCCTGCAACCCGCCAGGGTGTGAAGTTTGCCTAGGGAAAAGCAAACTCTCTCCGTGCCAGCAGTATTAGAAAGAACCCCTGGGAAATGCTGCTTTTGTCTCCTGAGGCAGACTTTTGGGGAGTCCAAAGAAGGGCTCCCAACGGTGCTGACGGTCACAGAGCAGGGGGCAGGAGCAGGAGACAGGCCGGGAAGGTGCGACGACTGGGAGACGCAGATGGAGGGCCCCTGTCCCGAGGCTGCGTGGGGCAAGCTCCGGGATTTTACTTCGTTGCAACGTTCTTTTGAGCTACTTTGGGGCTGTGACTGAGAGAGCCCGTGGGGGGGCTCAGGCCCTTTCAGAGTCACCTGTGTGGCTCGGCCACTGCGCCAGGTCTTGGGACCAACGCCCGCAAGTCTCGGGCCCCTGGGGCTCCGTCCAGCTTTAGGGGTGGGGGGTTGGGGGGAGGTGCGGGGAGGGCACGGTGGGGGCGGGGCGGGGCCCGGCTGCCGCGACTCCACCCCGCGCCCGAGTAGGGTAAACAAGCGGCGGGCGGCGCCTGGGGACAGCTCCTGCAACTGGGGCGCCGGGTTACATCAGGGTTCCCCCGAGACTCCCGGCCCGGCTGGGTCCCTGAGGCTCGCGGCCGCCCGCCGCCGATGTCCAAGGATCAGAGCGCTGGCAATGGCCCCCCAGGGCGGAAAGGCTCCCACGTTTTTTCCGGAGGCCCCTAGGACATTGTTGCAATCGGGTGCAGCCCCAGCGTGGGCTGAACGTGGACGCGCGGGAACCTCGCCTCTCTTTCCCTGTCTGTGAAACCTGGAGGCTGTATGAGGATTCTGCACCTCCTATTAGGATTCAGCTGGGGGAAGAAGAGAGGCAGCCAGGGCCGGCTCCAGGCGGGCTGTAACCAGAGCCCGGCTTTCTACGATCGGGTTTCGGTGGGTACTCGCACAGCCACGGTCCCAGAACGCACTCTCCCTCCTTGGGGCGAAGGAGACCCCTCGCTGGGCCAAGGCGCAGCAAGGACGGCCTTGTATCCTAGCATCCTCCAGTCCCCACCTGCTGCTGGACAGGGACCCTCTAGGTAAAATTCAACAGTGGTTCCTGCCTGCCACCCTCACAGCGGGTTCGTGGCAGTGCTTCGGAAAAGATGCTGGGTTGTCCAATTAGGAGGGAGGGAGATTTCTGCTCAACTTCAACAACTCATCCACCTCGGAGCCTGAGCCATTGGCCTGGAGGAGGCTGCGGGGGAGGCAGGGGTGGTGGGCACCCGGCTTGGGAGACGCTCAAGCAGAGTACGGGCCAGGCACGCACAAGAAGGTGGCACAGGTCATGCTCGCCAGCGTCTCCGGGAGCTGCCCTGCCCCGGGGTTCCATGATTTAATGATTCAGCACCTGCACCATCTGATAGGGTAACGGCATATGGCTGCTGTGCAGTTGAAATGTGTGGGAAACCCACTAGGAGCCCCAGAGTTGGCATAAACATTATTATTATTTATTTATTTATTTATTTATTTATTTATTTTTGAGACGGAGTTTCGCTCTTGTTACCCAGGCTGGAGTGCAATGGCGCGATCTCGGCTCACCGCAACCTCCGCCTCCTGGGTTCAGGCAATTCTCCTGCCTCAGCCTCCTGAGTAGCTGGGATTACAGGCATGTGCCACCATGCCCATGCCCAGCTAATTTTTTTTTGTATTTTTAGTAGAGACGGGGTTTCACCATGTTGACCAGGATGGTCTCGATCTCTTGACCTCGTGATCCACCCGCCTCGGCCTCCCAAAGTGCTGGGATTACAGGCTTGAGCCACCGCGCCCAGCGGCATAAACGTTATTTTAAGCCGAAGACATTTGAGATGCAACAGACACAGGAAAAAGCCTCCTAGGAGCTTCCTTTATCTGACAAAAAGCAGCAACTTATGGGAAGTAAGGCTACCATAAACTCTCTCATGGGGGGAGTTTTATGGCCCCAAAAAGGTGAAGAGGCCCCTCATACCTGTATAGACAAGTATTTTCACAAACTTTTTTACCTCTTGTCAGTTCTCTTAAAACTCCGTTTGTCCTTCCTGAGAAACCTGTTCGTTTTTCCCATGGATGCCCTTTCTTTCCCCTCCCTTTTCCCTACGAATTTAGGTACATAAGCCCTCAACTCTATTTAACCAGCCAGCTCCGTCCTTTGTTGGTATGGTATGCAGACATAATAAACTTCTGTCTTTTGTCAGTTTAATTCAAAAGCTCCAATCACGGAACAAGTGAGGGTAGAGGAAACGTTTCTTCCTCTCCTGCGGCGGCTAGTACACATTGATATGGGCGGTAAGTGTAACATACACACAGGATTTAGGAGAATTAGCAGAGAAACAAAAGAATGTGAACTATCTTAATAATTTTGTTTATGATTACATATTGAAATGGTAACATGATGTGATCTGTTTTCAGATCTCCTAGCAAAAAGAGAAAAAAAAAATTAAAAAAAAAGAAATGGTAACATAGGGGTCCATTAGATAAATTGGGTTCTCGTAAATATATTGCTAAGATTGATTTCACCTGCTTCTCCTTACTGTCGACTGGAAAATTTCAGATAACATATGTGGCTCATATTTTATTTCCATTGAATAGCACTGCTCAATGTCAGGTGACCTTGTATCTTTGGGTTGGCTTTTCCCAAGCAACGTCAACACATCTCTATTAACTGAATGCTCTGTGTCAGGTCCTGAGCATCGTGGGCAGTGGGAAGTGGAAGAGGAGGAGGCACAGTGCCAGCCCTCGGGGAGCTGCCAAGCCCCTCTTGGCTTCAAACTCGGTCTGGCCATATCCTCCTTCAGTCCTGCCTCCCCTCTGCTGACAGCCAGGCCAGCAGAAAGCTGGGCAGAGGGTTCTGGGGCTGGCCAGGGCTCTGAGAACTCAAGGAGGGAGCTCCATGTGGGCCAAGGATTCAGAAGCCAGTGTGGCCAAGGCCAGGAACTATGGCTGCAGCCTGAGTGCTGTTCCCATGTCCGGGATCAGAGACTCATCCCAGGCCCCACTGCCCAGTGCCCCCCGCTTAGTGGTGGCAGCGTCCCCTTCCTGCTCTGCCAAGCCCCATCTGGCTCTCCCATCCTGTCTGCCATCTCCCATTCCCCAGGCCCTGCTGGATTAAAACATTCTCCTGATAATCATTCCGGGATATAGCATTCTGAGAAAGCAAGCTACACCAAGGCTCCTGAAAAAATAAAATAAACTTTAGCTGGTATTTCTGATAAACAGCCCACACTTGGCAATTTAGAGGGATGGTCCCGGTTGGTGTGACCCAGGTTTAACCTCTGCAGCTGATATGAATGTGACAGCTTTACTGCTCCATAAAGCTAACCAGATCTTACATAGTTAAACAACCTTATCTAACATTCCTCATTCTTCTATATAAACTTGCTCATAGCAGCTAACACTCATATCATGCTTATTGTATGCTAGGCACTGCTTTGGGATCTTACATGTATTAATTCATTTAAGGCTGGGTGCAGTGGCTCTGTAATCCCAGCTACTCAGGAGGCTGAGATGGAAGAATTGCTTGAGCCCGGGAGTTTGAGACCAGCCTGGGCAACAGAGTGAGACCCTGTCTCTACAGAACATAACATTTAGCTGGGTGTGGTTACGAGCACCTGTAATCCCAGCTACTTGGGAGGCAGAGGTGGGAGGATCATTTGAGGCTGGGAGTTTAAGACCAGCCTGGGCAACACAGCAAGACACTCCCCTACAAAAATTAAAATTAAAATTAATTCGTGTAATTTGGATTAAATTGGATTTCAGGCACAACAAACCCGTGAAGTGAGTGCTGTTATTGCCTGCTGTTCACAGATGAGAAGCTGAGGCACAGAGAGGTTAAGTAAACGTGCTCAAGGCCACACAGCTACAAGGAGGCAAAGTTGGGATTGCAGCCAAGGCCATCGGGCTCAGTGTTTGGGATTTGTGCTCCAGATCACTCCATGACACGGCTTCTCCCGAAATGCTGGGGGAGTTGAGTGTGTTTTGTTTTCCTATACTTGTTCCCAGCTTGTTATAAACCTGCGACAGGTGTTCATGATCCAAAATGTGTCTGAGATCAGCTTTAACAGATTAAACATGAGATGGGAAAGTGACCAAAGGCATGAGGAAGAATAATAAAATCCCGGAATAAATCTTTTTTTTTTTTTTTTTTTTTTTTTTTTTTAATTAGAGATGAGTTTTCACCAAGTTGGCCAGGATGGTCTCCATCTCTTGACCTCATGATCCGCCCACCTCGGCCTCCCAAAGTGCTGGGATTACAGGTGTGAGCCACCATGCCCAGCCAATCTTTTTTTTTTTTTTTTTTTTTTTGAGACAGAGTCCTGTTTTGTCACTCTTGTTTTGTCACCAGGCCCCAGGCTAGAGTACAGTGGCGCGATCTCCGCTCACTGCAACCTCCGCCTCCCAGGTTCAAGCAATTCTCCTGCCTCAGCCTCCTGAGTAGCTGGGACTACAAGTTCGCACCACCACCCCCAACTAATTTTTGTATTTTTTTAGTAGAGAGGGGATTTCAACATGATGGCCAGGATGGTCTTGATCTCTTGACATCGTGATCCACCCTCCTCGGCCTCCCAAAATGCTGGGATTACAGGCGTGAGCCACCGCGCCCGGCCTATAAATCTTCCTACCATCCTTTGTCCATGTGTCTGTGCGGGTGGACAAGGGGATACTATGTAAGCATGGGTGCGGCTTGTTCAAAGACAAACTGTAGCTGAAGGTTGCAGCCTGCGTTGATAGTTGCCCCTGGTTTAGGGAGCTGCCTGAGCTCTGTAATGGAGACATACCCGATTTGCAGAGGCATGGGAGGAGGGCTACATTGCCACAAATGAGAATAAGAGAACAGGCATTTCAAAAAGGGATGGGGGTGGGTAGAAACCCAAGAAGGTGTCAGCAAACTGTGACCTGAGTGAGGTGTAGCAGCACAGAAACGGCTCTGATGGGTTTTCAAACAAGGACAGCTACTGTTTAATTGTCCTGCTGCTTGCGCTGAGCTGGGATGTCATTATTCTCAATCTCCTGACCTTTGGTTAAAGCCTAACATCAACCCTGCTTTGTGACTGCCAGTGCTGACACAGTTAGTGCTAAGGGGCCAGGGGCCACGAAGCCTGGGGAGGAATGGGCCTGGAGGCCACGGACACTGGGCAAGTTGCCGAGTGGGGAGTTGGCCTGGAGAAACAGAAGCACCTCTGCCGTTCTAACATCACTGGGGGTGCCGGGTTCCTGCCAGGCACACAGGTTGTCCAGCCAGAGTAGCATCTGGCTTCTGAAATCCAGCACATGCTCTCCTCCCAAGTCAGGTGTCCTGGCCTAGGGCTCTGTCTGCAGAGAGTGGTACCTTTGGGCCGGCAGTGGCCCTGCATGGATCCTCTGCTGAAAGCTGAGGACCTTGGGTCCCAGGCACAGTGCAGGCCCTGGACTACTGCTCTCGACTTCCTGAGTCAGAGAAAGTCCTGTTGGGCCTCCCAAGGCCTCATCCTGACCCCATCCTGACACCTGAGTCAGCTTCCCTCTTCTTTCTGAGCCACCCTCAGACAAGAAGCCCCTCTCTGCTGGTGTGGAGACCAGAAACTGTAGAAATAAAAGATATAAGACACAGAAAAGAGAGAAGGGAGGGGGAGAGAGAGGCAGAGAAAGAGGGAAGGGAATGGGAGAGGAAGAGAGGGAGGGAGGGAGGGTGGAGGATGGGGTAGGGAGGCAGGCAGGCTCCTGCGTGTCCACAGTTGCCTGTGTGTGTCTCTGTGTGTGTGTGCATGCACATGTTTGCATGTGCATCTGGGCAACATCTTTTTCTCCTTGATCCTCTAAGCTCCTGTGAGTCCTACTGGGCCAGGAAGTCTTCATCTGGGGTAAGGGGTTGGGATCCCCAAGCTTGCCTGGCTCCTGGTTGCTGCTTCCTGGGGGCACCATCCTGAGAAGTCCTTCCACCTCGGTGCCCTCCTCTAAAACAGGCAGGATAAACCGTAGCTCAGGAGATGACCATCCACGGAAGTGATTTATGAACCGAAAGGCTCTGCCCTGACATTATTCTCCTTACGAGAGTCAGCAGCCCTAGACGTTGTCCACAGGCACTGGGGGTGGTCAGGAGGGTTGGAAAGGCCATGCGGAGGGGTAGGAGTGGAGAAGCCCTCAGGCCTGGGGTGGCTGGGAGAGGCAGTGAATGCTCCAGGCAGGCCTATGGGGGTGGGGGGACTCTCTGGGCTGTCCCATGCCAGGCAGTCCCCAACATGCATGTGTACTCCAGGCTGCATGGCCCAGCTGGGACCCTTCCTCACCCCTTAGGCTCACTTTCTCTAGAAGCACTGAGCCTTGCTGTGCCCGTTCTGCACTGGGTTCTTCATATTCACAGACAATTGATCTGCCGGATTATCCCATGATGTGGTTTGCAGTTATCCTTTTTTTTTTTTTTTTTTTTTTTTTTTTTTTGAGTCAGAGTTTCACTCTTGTTGCCCAGGCTGAAGTGGAGTGGCCAAACCTTGGCTCGCTGCAACCTCCACTTCCCGGCTTCAAGAGATTCTCCTGCCTCAATCAGTGGAGTAGCTGGGACTACAGGTGCCTGCCACTGTGCCCAGCTAATTTTTTATTTTTAGTAGAGATGGGCTTTCACCATGTTGGCCAGGCTAGTTTCAAAGTCCTGACCTCAGGTGATACACCCCCCTCAGCCTCCCAAAGTGCTGGGATTATAGGCTTGAGCCCCATGCCCACCATCCAAATTTTTTTTTTATTTTTAATTTATTTTTATTTTTATTTTTTGAGACAGTTTCGCTCTTGTTACCCAGGCTGGAGTGCAATGGCACGATCTCGGCTCACTGCAACCTCTGCCTCTGCCTCCTGGATTCAAGTAATTCTCCCACCTCAGCCTCCCGAGTAGCTGGGACGACAGGCATGCGCCACCATGCCCAGCTAATTTTTGTATTTTTAGTAGAGATGGAGTATCACTATGTTGACCAGGATGGTCTTGATCTCTCGACCGCTTGATCACCCGCCTCGGCCTCCCAATGTGCTGGGATTATAGGCCTGAGCCACTGTGCCTGGCCTCATTTTTTATTTTTTTTGAGACAGTGTCTCACTCTATTGCCCAGGCTGGAGTACAGTGCTGTGAGCATGGCTCATTGCAGCCCTGACTTCCTGGGCTCACTGATCCTCCCACCTCAACCTCCTGAGCTGGGACCACAGGCACATGCCACTACCATGCCCAGTGAATTATTTTTTTCTTTTCCAGTGGGAGATGGGGGTTTTTCTCTGTTGCCTAGGTTGGCCTTGAACTCCTGGGCTCAAGCAGTCCTCCCAGTGTGGCCTTCCAAAGTGCTGGGATTACAGGCGAAAGCTACCTCGCCTGGCCTCTTTTTTTTTTTTTTTTTTTTTTTTTTTTTTTTTTTTGAGACAGAGTCTTGCTCTATCACCAGGCACCAGGCTGGAGTGCAGTGGGGCGATCTCAGCTCACTGCAACCTCCACCTCCCAGGTTCAAGCAATTCTCCTGCCTCAGCCTGAAAGTAGCTGGGACTACAGGCGCATGCCACCACGCCCAGCTAATTTTTGTATTTTTAGTAGAGATGGGGTTTCACCATGTTGGCCAGGATGGTCTCAATCTCTTGACCTCATGATCCACCCGCCTGGGATTACAGGTGTGAGCCACCGTGCCTGGCCTATCCTCATTTTTATATCTGTGTAAAATGAGCCCCAGAGAAAGGAAGTGACTTGCCTAAGGCAGCACAGCTAAGAAGTAGCAGAGGCAGGATTTGAGCGCAGGAAGGCAGGGCAACAATCTCAGCCCCCAGCCCCTTTAGCACAGAGTAAGGGTCCCCCGCCTTCTGCTCCACCCCATCCTCCCAGCCTCAACGGCACACGCACAAGTACGGGGAGGGCCCCTCTTCTGTTCTGTGAGGCCCGCATCGACTAGTCACGGGGTGGAGAGCCCAGCTCCCTGTTGGAATCACATCAGGTCATAGTGACAGAGTCCTGGCTCCCAGCGACAGCTTTGGGGGCTGGGATAGCACTCTACCCCACTGAACCTGCAGCACAGGGCCAGCCGGTCATGGAGCCCCTCAAATCCACTGGGGTGCTGGGGGCCAGAGAGCTTGCAGGAGTGGATGAGAGGTGGCTCTGCCTTGGGCAGGCCCTGGCTGAGAAATAAAGAGGCTGTTCCTGAGTGCAGATGTGGCTCTGGTCGGCTGGGCCCCAGGGAGCCTGAGCAGGCCTTGTCTGAACCCAGATCTACTTCTTGGGTTTGTCAGCATTCCCTACGACTGCCCTCAGCTCCACAGCCCAGCCCAGCAGTGAGTCCCTGTGGGTAACCCCCCATATAGGCACCGAGGAATGAGAGCTAAGCAGAGCCCTGGCACAGTTAGGGCTTGAGGAATATCTCACTTTATAGTGTTACTACTCAGCTATTTCCTTTTATATAATCCTTTACATAATCATATATTAGTTTATAGAAATAGGGCTTGTAGGCTCCCTTTATATAATCCTCTCTATATAATCATATAATAGTTGATAGTATGAGTGCCTGAAGAATATTTCCTTACATATATACCTATAATTATATCTTAGTTCATAATCGGAGGAATGCCTAGAGTGGACACAGTACAGAGCAGGAATTAAGGAATAAGCAGCTTATAATCGGAGGAATGCCTAGAGCAGACACTGTGCAGAGCGTGGTTTAAGGGAAGATAGTTATACCAGGACAAGAATCCATGGCCCAGGCGGCAGCGTTCAGTGTCGTAAAGATAACCGCTGTATGGCAGGCTTGGGGCGAGAGCCACTCCTCCTGATAAAGGAGTTGTAGAACCTTGCTCCAGTTCTTGTGGAAGCCTGCCCTTAGAATGGCAATCCACCTTGGTGACTGTGAACTTTATCAGCTCTTGCTACTGTGCTGCTTGAAAAGCATCTTCCCGTAGAATCCACTGGAAGCTGCCAGAAGGCGGCAGTAACCTTGACAGCTCTGTCACTGCTATGTGACTTAAAGCGTCCTCCTATAAATCTTCTTAGAAGTAGTTTTCCCACAGATACAGGTGAGGGGACGGAAGGCAGCAAACCACACTGCCATGTGTGTACCTATGCAACAATCTTGCATGTTCATCACATGTACCCCAAAACCTAAAATGCAATAAAAAAAAAAAAAATATATATATATATATATATAAAAAGTAGTTTTCCCATAGATAGAAGTATTGCACACTGCACCCTCTTCACTTCGCACGGCCCACCTTCAAGCCTCGGTGACCTAATGGGGATGGACCCCTTACTGCACCTGGCCCTTGCCTTCGTGGGAACAGGCCCCTTGCTGCACACTGTCCACCTCCTGGCCTAGGTGACCTAATAGGGGTGGACCCTATGTTTCATTGCTCACGATCCTATCACTATCCTTAAAGATGATTTCACTCACTGCCCTGCCCCCTAATCTATACACAATAAATACTCACGCTTCTGGACATTCGGGGCCTCGCCTGACTCCACTTGCAGGTGGCGTGGCTCCCCTAGCCCAGCTGAATTTTTTTTGTACTTCGGCGTCCTGTCTCTTTATTTCTCGGATCTTGGCCTCAGCACAGCATAAGGCTCACCCCACGACCCTGTGGGGCCCTCAGCCTTATATCTGGCTCCCAACGTGCCCCACAGGTCGGATCTCTCAAGCTGCCCTGAATGCTTTCTCCGGTCTCTTGTCTTCAGGAGTTGCCTGCTGTCTGGAAACAAACACAGACCGTGATACCAGGTGGGGCTAGGCTGCCACTCCTGCCCTACCCCTGGCTGCAGTCAGATGGGGTCACAAAGCGATGTCAGCACACAGTGATGGGGGTGTGGGTCACAGGAAGCCTGTGGACTTCTGGAAGGTTCCGCTCAGAAGACACATCACAGCCAAGGAGGACTGGGCAGGGGTGGCAGGCGCCCCTCTGATTGCCTGTTATAGATGGGGAGCTATGGAGGTTTCTTCGTCCCTTCCTTTTAATTGAACAACCCCAGCTGGGCGCCTGTAATCTCAGCACTTTGGGAGGCTGAGGCAGGTGAATCACCTGAGGTTAGGAGTTCGAGGCCAGCCTGACCAACATGGTGAAACCCTGTGTCTACTAAAAATACAAAAAAATTAGCTGGGCATGGTGGTGTGCGCCTGTAGTTCCAGCTACTTGGGAGGCTGAGACAGCAGAATTGCTTGAACCCGGGAGGCAGAGGTTGCAGTGAGCTGAGATTTCACCATTGCACTACGGCCTGGGAGACAGAGTAAGACCCCCTCTCAAAAAAAAAAAAAAAAAAAAAAAAAATTAACAATCCCTTTCCAGGCGTTTTGTCCCTATTAGGAGTGTCCTATTGTGTTCCCTGGCTGCTGCCTCAGAATTAGGTTAGGAATGGGGACAGAACCGGGTCTGGGAGTTGGGATTAGAATGGGCCAGGATTGGGATGGAGATGGGCTAGTCTGGGCTGGACACAGCTGGGGCTGGGGGTGGAGGGCTTGAAAGCAGAGGGTTTTATTGGCAGGGCTGTCTATCCCCTGCCCCCGCTGCATTGAGCCTGTCAACCTGAATGATGAGATTCAGGCAATATGATTAAATATTGAGTTTATTGAAGTGCAAAGTTTGAGGATGGCCACTTGGGAGGACACAGGTGCTCTGAAGTGAGAGATTTGAGGGTCGCTTATATAGGCAAGGATGTAAACAGGGCTCATCATTTTTCATACATAGTTACAGCAATTGATTGGTCATAGGTAGTGTTTCTTTTTTGGGAAAGGTATATTTGACATTGCACATTAAGGATGTAATAGTCAAGGGGTCTTTTATCTCAGTTAAGGGGTCTTCTATCTTAGGGCCATCTGGTCTAAGCCAGAAAGAAGGAAGGAAATTCGTTTATAACAAAAGGTCAGTAATTGGCTGGGCGCGGTGGCTCAAGCCTGTAATCCCAGCACTTTGGGAGGCTGAGGCGGGTGGATCACAAGGTCAAGAGATCGAGACCATCTTGGTCAACATGGTGAAACCCCGTCTCTACTAAAAATACAAAAAAAATAGCTGGGCGTGGTGGTGCGTGCCTGTAATCCCAGCTACTCAGGAGGCTGAGGCAGGAGAACTGCCTGAACCCAGGAGGCGGAGGTTGCGGTGAGCCGAGATCGCGCCATTGCACTCCAGCCTGGGTAACAAGAGCGAAACTCCGTCTCAAAACAAAAAAAAAAAAAAAAAAAAAGGTCAGTAATTAAGAGGTCAAGCTCTGTGACTCAGCCTCCAAAGGCAACCTTCCTCAGAGCCTAGTAACCTTTATTTATTTTTGTTCTTGCTTTTTGTTTGTTTGTTTGTTTCAGAGACAGGGTCTTGCTCTGTCTCCCAGGCCTGGGTACAGTGGCACAATGACAGCTCACTAAAACCTCAACCTCCTGGGCTGGGCTCAAGCAATCCTCCCATCTCAGCCTCCTGAGTAGCTGGAACCACAGGTGTACACAAGCACACTGGCCTTTATTTATTTATTTATTTTTTCTTTGGTAGAGACAGGGTCTCACTATGTTGTACAGGCTGATCTCAAACTCCTGGGCTTGAGCACTCCTCTGGCTTTGGTCTCCCAAAGTGCTAGGATTACAGGTGTGAACCACCGCACCTGGGCCCTAATAACTTTTGAAGCCCCAAAGAGATGGTCCAGTTCCTTTCCCGAGGCTTCGGAGGAATGGCAGACTGAGGAGGTGGTTTTGGCTTTCTGGGCTTCACAGAACTTCTTCCCAGAGATGGCAAAGCAGACTTCAGCCCCGCATCTTCTGGGAGTCCTGCCTGCTTCCCAGGAATTGGCCTGAGAAGGAGGAACACGGGTTCGCCGAGGCTCACTGCATGGCAGGCCTGATTCCGGGGCATTAGAACACTGGGCAGCTGACCCCATCACAAACCTTGGGGCACAATTCATCGTCCCACAGTCAAAGACTCTGGAGCTCAGAGAGGTTAAGAAGCTTGCTCCGAGTTCCATGTCGAAGAGTGGCAAGTTGGGATCTGGGCCTGGATTAGGTGGCTGCTGCTCGTTTTGTCCCTAAGAAGGCGATACTCATTCAAACAAGGAGCCACTAATGGGGCGTCAGCACCAGGAAAGTGACGCAGCAGTTCTCCAGCAGTGAGACTTTTCCAGAAGGCACTAGAAGCCCATGTTGCCGTCAAGTGCTGTTCCAGCCAAGCCTCCTCCTCAGCTGCAGGGCATCTGCCTGGCTCCTGCGACTGGGGCTCTAATCTCACGCTTGTCCTTGGGTCAGGGTCAGCCCCAGGATGCCTCTCAGTACAGGGGCTGGGGTCAAGGCTGACTTCTGGCCTGTCTGGGTCACCTGCGCCTCTCACCCTGCCCTGTTCACACTGGTTCTCTGGGCCTGACGTGTTCCCTCCACCAAGCTCAAGCATTACACTGTGGGCTCCCACTCCCCATCAAGACCCTTCTCCCTGGACCTGTGCTGCTCTGTGTCAGGGACAGAGGCAACAGGGGGCTTCCCTGGCATGCTGGTCTTCAGCTCTGTGCCACCGCTGCTGGCTGCCCACAGAGTAGCCCCGCTGCTCACCACACCAGCCGCCTCTTGCCGTCATCTCCAGAAGCTGGAGGCTTTGACCATTCTTGTTCCAACGTTACAGATAGGGAATCTGGCCGGGTGTGGTGGCTCACGCCTGTAATCCCAGCACTTTGGGAGGCCAAGGAGGCCGAGGGGGGCAGATGACCTGAGGTCGGGAGTTCAAGACCATCCTGACCAACATGGTGAAACCCGGTCTCTACTAAAAATACAAAATTAGCCGGACGTGGTGGTGCATACCTCTAATCCCAGCTATGCGGGAGGCTGAGGCAGGGGAATAGCTTTAACCTGGGAGGCGGAGGTTGCAGTAAGCCAAGATTGTGCCATTGCACTCCAGCCTCGGCAGCGTGAGTGAAACTCCGTCTCAAAAAACAAAACAAAAACAAAACGGGCTGGGCGTGGTGGCTCACGCCTGTAATCCAAGCACTTTGGAGGCCAAGGTGGGCAGATCACCTGACGTTGGGAGTTCAAGGCCAGCCTGACCAACATGATGAAACCCGTCTTTATGAACTCCCCCAAAAAAACCCCCAAAAAACGGGAATCTGAGCTCAACAAGAGGAAGCCTCGGCCTCTCCTTATCCCAGAGTCACTCTGCTGTGCCATGGTGCCACATGCCCCCTGGGAGCACCTCACCTCTCCTCTCCTTTCTTGGCAGGAGGCTGTCTCTGACCCCACCACATAGGCTCTCAGCTATGTCTCCTACCCCTTGCTCTCAGCTCCAGCAGCCTTTCCAGCAGAGCCCACAATCTATCCACTTGCAGCCTGACCATGGGCTGGGTTGGGGGCATTCTATTCTCTTCAAGAGCTGAGGGACTGTGAGTGAAAGGGACGCCAGGGACTGAGGGGTCATCAGGAGGTGATGCCGAAGAGAAGAGAGCCAGGAGGCCCTGATGGAGGTCTGAAGGGAGAAACTGAGCTTCTTTCTAAATCCCTGGCTGTGCCAAGCCACCCAGGGGGACCTTCCCTTACTGACCTCACCCCAACTGGATTTTGGCATTCTTCTGGCTTCCCCAGCCGGGCAGGGTCCACGGACTAGGCAGAGGTGGCTGAGGCTGATACAGGAGCCCAGGGACGGCCGACACAGCCTTGTCCTGGGTGGGGAATTCTTTGGTCCCCCTGCCCTATGCTGAGGTGCAGGGAGGCTACCGGGGGGCCTTGCCAGCCTAGACTTGCCCCAGCTCTGGGCCCCTGAGGTCTTGGAGACCTCCTGAAACCCTCCCCAGGGGAGCTGTTCATGGGGGCAGACAGGCTTGTTGAGGTGCTAATTTCTGAGCGAATTGGAACCTGAGCTACAGACAGCTTGTTTGACAGGAGGTGGGGACTGCTGGAGCAGAGGGGCTGCCGAATAGGGTCTGGAGGGAGGACAAGGGACCCCAGAGCTGGTGCAGTGTGGGCTGTGTTTGTTCAGGAATTGTCGATGTATTAGTAATGATCAGCTCTTTTTTTTTTTTTTTTTTTTTTTGAGATGAAGTGCAGTGGTGCAATCTCGGCTCACTGCAACCTCCGCCTCCTGGGTTCAAGCAATTCTCCTGCCTCAGCCTCCCTAGTAGATGGGCCTACAGGCACGTGCCACCATGCCCAGCTAATGTTTTTGTATTTTTAGTAGAGATGGGGTTTCACCATATTGACCAGGATGTTCTCCATCTCTTGACCTCGTGACCTACCTGCCTAGGACTCCCAAAGTGCTGGGATTATAGGTGTGAGCCACCGCGCCCGGCCTATGATCAGCTCTTTGAAATGCGTTCTCGTCTCCTCTATATCTCTACTGGCCGTGGTTTTCTCTCTGGGAAAAGATTGGTGTTCTGAAGCCGGGCATGGTGGCTCACGCCTGTAATCCGAGCACTTTGGGAGGCTGAGGTAGGCGGATCACCTGAGGTCAGGAGTTCGAGACCAGCCTGACCAATGTGGTGAAACCCCATCTTAAAAAAAAAAAATTGGTGTTCTGAGGCCACTGCTTGTTGGGAGGGGTTCACCGAGCATTTAGGGGCAGAATGTTCTGCTCTGGGGAGTGATTTGAGGAGGAGGGAGGCCCACGGCCTGTCCTGGGGATTCCAGGCCTGCTGCAGCCAGCAGACGTGACACTGGGTGGTCTTGGAGATGGCCTGTCAGAACAGAGTGACACTACTGAGCTGGGCCACCTTGGAGGGTTCTGGGGCACACCCCACACCTGGTTCTTTTTTTTTTTTTTTTTTTTTTTTTTTACGGAACAGAGCGGGGCAGGCGGGTATGCGCCTCGGCCCCGCGCTCCTGCACCCCACCTGGTTCTTTTGGATGTTGACCGGCTCCTGCCTCTCTGCGAATAGCTGGTGAGGGGCCAGTGACTCTAGAGGCCTCACGAATTGGAGATGAGACTGTCTGCTCCCTGGAATGAGGGGAGGGGGAGGGGCTAGGGAGTCTACCTTGCTGCATCCAAAAAGGAAAGGCCTGGTACCTTCTCCCCTCCCCCAGACTCCCTTCTTCACAGCCCAGCCTTCTGGCACAAGTCATTCTCAGCACTCTGGACCCAGGGAAGACTTTGGCCACGTTGGGTGAGACCCCAGCTCTCAGTGGTCTCCAGACCTCCAGCTCTGCCCGCTGGGCTGCTATCTGCCTAGTCAAGTCCTCTCCACTCCACAGGCTGGCTCCGGGTCCATCTGCATTGCAGGCTGCGTGGCAACCTCCTGCCCGGCCTCCTGCGGCATCCCCTGCCCCTGCTCCTCCACACCCCACACGTGGCCCAGGATCCAGATGGTTGGTTGTGAAAGCTGGTAGGCTAACCCCGTACCAGCTCTGAAAGCCTGTTCTCCTCTCTCCCAGAATGCTCTGAGAACTGAATCAGATGATGGAGAGGAGCGGACCGTGGTAGTAACTGTGACAATTGCTCCAACCGTAAGAGTGTCTATTTCTGAGCCAAGCGTGGAGCTATGTACTTCCGCACAGCTCTCCTCATAGCAACCCTCCAGGGCTGGCAGTTTTACCATCCCCACTTCTCAATGAGGAAACTGAGGCTCCAAGAGGCCAAGCAACTCACCCAGAGTCACACAGTTCCTAAGTGACAGTCTGGGGACTCCAAAGTCACCATCTCCCACAATGGGAAGGGGGTTGTTGTTATTTTTTTGCCAGTCTGCTGCCTTCCCCCTCCCTCCCTGCCTGTCACCATCTGCCTGGTGAGTTGCATCACTCCTAGGGCCCAGGGGTCCAATTAGGGGACCCCCCCACCCCCCGCCCCCGGGAAGCTGACTGAGGCAATCCCTGCCCCAAGGGGGCCTCCCTGAGTTGAAGTTTTAATTAGCCATCACTGCTCTTCCTGGAACTCCGACCTGCCCATGGCTCTACCATTCCAGGCTGGTCTTATGGCAGGAGGCAGGAGGCAGGACTGGCATTCAACCCAGCTGTTCTGCAGAGGCTGCCTTGGCAGGGCAGGGCAATGTGGTCCGGCTTCCCTCCCACACAACTCTTGCATCCACCTCAGCATGACCTCATTTAATCCAGTAAATGGATTACTAAAATAAATGGACTAAATGACTTAATCCATTAAATGGATTAAATACATTAAATGAGCTAATATTTGTGAAGCATTTTAAGCAGTACCCAGTACATACTAAAGGGTAGGAGTGTCTGTTAAATTAAAAAAACAAGTCAGCAGGAATGAGGGGGAGCAAGGTACCACGTAGGGGCCCAGAGCTATTCATGGACATGAAGAGGGCACATTCCTGGGTCACTTGGCAATGGTGGGTGGCCCATGGGTGGGCTGTCAGCACCTGCAATCCTGCCCCCTGCAATGTGGGAAGCTTGGGCGTGGAGGGAGGGAATGGATGGGTATGGGTCAGCCACTGCATTGAGCATTCATGCCCTGCAAGCTGTCTTATGAGATGGGGTTACCATCCCATTCTCCAGAGGAGGTGGCCGGGGTTCACAGAAGCAATCAGCACATCCACAGCTGTCTCAGTGACTCATGCCTGTAATCCCAGCACTTTGGGAGGTCAAGGCAGGAGGTTTGCTCGAGGCCAGAAATTCGAGATCAGCCTGGCCAACAGGGTGAAACCCCACTTCTACAAAAAAAAAAAAAAATACAAAAATTAGATGGGCTTTGTGGGTGCACACCTGTAGTCCCAGCTACTTGGGAGGCTGAGGCAGGAGGATCGCTTCAGCCCAGGAGGTGGAGGTTTCAGCAAAGCGAGATTGCACCATTGCACTCCAACCTGAGCGATAAAGCCAGACTCCGTCTCAAAAAAAACAAAACAAAACAAAAAAACGTCCAAGAAAGCACAACCATGAGAGGCAGGGCAGGATTTATTTATTATCATTATTATTTTTAGTTTTCTTTTTGTTTGTTTTTGTTTAGGGCAGGATTTAGATCCAAAGCCTCATCCCTGCGCCATGGAAAATTCGTCTCCTTGTGCCCCTTCCTCCTGCTCAGGACACGGAGCGCTGGGCAAGACAGCCGCAGGGCCACACCCCCAGACGCAGAGGGAGAAGCGTGCCCTTCTCTGCTCCCACTCAGCTTTCCCTCAACCTCCAGGAGACCTGAGGGTTCCACGTGTGGCTGTTTGTGTTGAGGACCCCAAACCCCTCTCCTGGGGGTGGGCTGTGAGTCTAAGGTGAGATGAGGACAGGGAGTTTCTGAAGCACTTCCCCCCAGCGACTCTGGGGAGCAGCAAGCCTCCTGACCGTGACCTCTGTCTCCTACCCTGCTTGGCTGCTCCCCTCCCGCCTCAGCAGCAGCGCTGCGCTGCCGTGCCAGCCCTGAGCCCGAGCCAAGCCCTCCTTGGACGCGGTTGCCAGGTAACCAGCCCTAAGAGACGGAAACCCAGCCGCCCCAGCCAGCCTTAGAAAGGCTTCCACGATAGTCCACCTGGCCTGCCCACGGTAGGAGGGGAGGATGCCCCAGCACTGGGGGGCGGGGCATGGCAGGGCAAGGAGGAGTTGGGTTGGCAGCCCCCCAAAACTGGGTAGCTGGGGAAAGGTGATTCCCGATGAAGGCCAAGGCACGGGGCGGGCACTGGGCTGCAGTCAGGGTTGTGGGTAGGGCCTGCCCAGGCCCCAACCACCGCCGTGGAAACAGCTGTGATGGCTGTGCCCAGGGTGCCAAGGCCGGCGGCGGGGATCCCCAGGGAGAGGCCCTGGACTGGGAGAGGAGGTGATGAGGGTAGGAGCCCAGGCTCTGGGTAGAGGAGCAGCTCCTACCGCACAGGGGAAATGCATCCGCCCCGCCTCTCTTTGCAGGGGTCCCCTCCTCTTCTCCTCACATCCCTACCCCATTGCACTCCAACCTGAGCGATAAAGTCAGACTCCATCTCAACAAAACAAAACAAAACAACATCCAAGAAAGCACAACCATGAGGGGCAGAGGCAGGGCAGGCCTACCCCAGGCTGATGGCCTCCAAGGAAGGACGCAGGCAGCATGAGGCAGGCAGGGGAGCTCGGCCAGGTGTTCTCCAATCCTAGGTCTGAGTGGGGAGAAGGGGAAGGAGAGGCAGTGGCAGAACCAGGAGGAGGCCTGGGGTATGGACTGGACAGGCCTTCAGGAGACCTGGGTTCTGGAGCTGCCTGCCGGAGACCTCAGGAGGGAAGCCAGGTTTATAGCCAGGCAACTTCAGCACTGGGAGCTGAGGCTAGAATGGAGGTGAGTTCAGAATGCTCTGGGACCTCAAAGAGATGACCAAATCCAGCCTAGAGCTCAGGGAAGGCTTCCTGGAGGAGGGGTCCCAAGCTGAGTTTTTTTTTTTTTATAGGGACTGTGTAGGATCTTGCTTTGTTGCCTAGCCTGAAGTGTAGTGGCCTGATCACAGCTTAGTCCAGCCTCGACCTCCTGGGCTCAAGTGATCCTCCCACCTCAGCTTCCCGAGTAGCTGTGACCACAGGTACACGCCCCCATGCCTGATCATTTTTAAAATTTGTCCTGCTCTGTTGCCCAGGCTAGTCTTGAACTCCCGTGCTCAAGTGATCCTCCAGCCTCTGCCTCCCAAAGTGTGGGAGGATTACATGAATGAGCCACCATGCCCAGCCTCTGAGCTGAGTCTGAAAGGCCAACAGGAATTAGCAACGAAAGCCAGACAAGCAGCCAAGGCGGAGGGAGAGCATATTCCAAAGCGTGGAGGTGTGACCTGAAAGGAACCTTGGCTGGCTGGGAGGCAATCAGGACAGTCGGGAGACATGCAAAAGCCAGAGTGGGGAACTGGAACCTGAGGGCACCGAGGAGCCACAGGAGACTCCAAACTGGGAGTGATGGGTCAGACGCAGGCATCAGAAAGCTCTCTCTGGAGGTAGGAGGGAATATTGCCTGCTGCCTCCAGCACCAAGCCTCCAATGGCTGGGCTTCAGCGCAGCCAAAGTGAGACGTCACAGTCCCACCCTCCCCGCATCCAGGGTCCAGCAGTCCTGTTCCTGAGGCCTCTCCCACCGTCCACACAAGCACCCATCTCACTGGAGGGCAGTGGTCTGTTTGAAGTCTGGGAGACAGCACTGGGACTCTTCCTTACTGTACCCTCCATGCCAGCATAAAGCCTGGAGATCCTCAACATCTGACAGAAGGAAGGATGGGAGGGAGAGAAGGAAAACCAGCCCACCCTGGCTGTTAATTAGAGACTGCTCCCCTCCTCTGCAGGGGTCCCTAAATTTTTTTTTTTTTTTTTTTTTTTTTTTTTTTTTTTTGAGACAGTCTCACTCTGTCACTCAGGCTGGAGTGCGGTGACATGATCTCAGCTCATTGCAACCTCCGCCTCCTGGGTTCAAGTGCCTCAGCCTCCTGAGTTGCTGGGATTACAGGCTCGTGCACCACGGTGGGAAATTTTTATATTTTTAGTAGAGATGGGGGTTTCTCCATGTTGGCCAGGATGATCTCAAATCCTGACCTCAAGTGATCCATCTGCCTCAGCCTCCCAAAACACCTGGGATTAAAGGCGTGAGCCGAGGCCGGGCGCAGTGGCTCACGCCTGTAATCCCAGCACTTTGGGAGGCCGAGGCGGGTGGATCACGAGGTCAAGAGATCGAGACCATCCTGGTCAACATGGTGAAACCCCGTCTCTACTAAAAAAAAAATTAGCTGGGCCTGGTGGCGCGTGCCTGTAATCCCAGCTACTCAGGAGGCTGAGGCAGGAGAATTGCCTGAACCCAGGAGGCGGAGGTTGCGGTGAGCCGAGATCGCGCCATTGCACTCCAGCCTGGGTAACAAGAGCGAAACTCCGTCTCAAAAAAAGAAAAAGAAAAAAAAAAAAAGGCGTGAGCCCCCGCACTTGGCTGGGGTCCCTAAATTATTGTGCATGGTTTTTTTTGTTGTTGTTTTCTAGCCAACAGGCCAGCAGCTGTAGCTCCCCAGTGAAAGCCTGCCCCAGTTCTGTCTTTGGGCCTCCCCACTGACTGACTCTGACTTTCTCTGGAGGTAGTGGGGGGTGCTCCTTCAGAGTTTGAGAGGTTCCTACTGCCTGCTCACTGTGGCAAAGCAGCAGGCTGCCCCCGTCCCCAGCCTCCCCTGCAGAAGGATGCCCTGGTTTCCCAGCATACCTTTGGAAAGTGGCTCACCTCACCCCGATCAGTCCCCATGGCCAGGTTCTATCCAACCCAGATCCCTATGATGCTCTGAGCCCAGGCTGATGGCCACAGACGCAGCCCAGCCTTGGCTCTGCTTGCTTTGGTGGCAGCGGGTTCCTGAATACCAGCTGTGTCTGAGCCTTCCCTCAGAAGGCACTGGAGTCGCACCGTCCTCCAGGGACAATCCCAGCTCCTCCATTTCTTGGTTAAGTGGACAAGCAGCCTCCCGCTCCTCCTCTAGAGCTACTATTACTGGTTGAGGGTAGTTGGCCAACTTCTCGGTGTTTTGAACAAATAACTGGACAGAACACCCTAGCAAGGCAGCAAGGGCTGGAGCAAGAGGCTCAGGAGCACTGGTGACAGAATTTTCTAGGGTTTATGTAATGTCTAGAGGTTTCCCATTGGTTCATCCTAGTGGCCTGCCACCAGTCTGATTGGTTAAAGAGTAGGCCCACGACCAGTCTGATGGGTTGTGGGAGGGGACCAATCAGAGGTACTTTCATTTTCCTGCTGCCACTCAGCAACTGTCACACAGCAAAAGGAGGGATTGCAGCTACCATACAGCATTGCCACCGAGAAAAAGGAGGGATTGAAGAGGGAGTAGCCTCTGCTATCAGTCAGCATGAGTTGACCTTAGGTTCCCGCCTCCAGCCCCTATTCTCCTGCCTTCTTACCAGTGGTTGAAGGCTTACTACAATTCAAGCCGTGGTCACTGGAGGCCTGTATCGAGTCATGTCCCCGCAATGATGAATGAGCTGAGAGCTAAGGGGCTTTCCTAAGCCACACGGCTTGGTAGCTCAAACCTCAGAGTGCTTGTTTTTTGAATTCCTGCTTCACATGGATGTAAGAATTACATGAGATATCAATTATCTCCTAGATAGACGTGGGAGCTCCATATATAACCACTGACACTGAGATATTCCTCTTCTGGGAGGGGAGAGGGAGTAATGAGGAAGTAGAGGGCAGACAAGGCAGCAAAAGCAGTCTGAGAGGTCTCCCTGGAGGAGGCAGTGTCTGAAGCTGGGTCTGCAAGGATGGAAGGGGGCATTGCTGTGTGTCTTAGGGAAAGGTGCCATGCTTCTCTGTTTCCTTGCCTGTAGAGTAGCTGCCAGCTGCACTTCACAGTCCTCTAGGGTGAGCCAGCTCCTCCAGGGAAGGAGATTTGTAAATAGCAGGCGTGGCCTCATTAGAGGGAGCACCTTTGTTCTTCATAACCATAACATAATGAGCCAGGGCTCAGGAGCTGACCTTTTACCTCCCTTCCCGGGGAGCTGGGAGTAGCAGCCAGTGTCTGGGGTTGGGTGGAAGAGGAGCAGACTGCAGACCTGGTGGGGTGGGGTGGGAAGAAACCGCCTTTTCTATATTACTTTCTTTTT
The DNA here is from genome assembly GCF_048565385.1 of Saimiri boliviensis. Classification (NCBI taxonomy): domain Eukaryota; kingdom Metazoa; phylum Chordata; class Mammalia; order Primates; family Cebidae; genus Saimiri; species Saimiri boliviensis. The sequence goes on from NC_133450.1 coordinate 3,962,416, forward strand.
CTGTACTAACTCCACCCAGGAAGCCCATATAAGGACAGACTCTTCCCTTCTCTGCTTTTATTCGCACGATTAGAATATCATATCTCTGCAAGTGCTGATAAAAACACGTGGAACTCCCAAGGCGGTTACCTCGTGTTGATTGCCTTCATTCTCCACTGGCTCGACACACAACTACTGGTGTCGAGAGGAAAAGGGCAAGGTCAGAGCCTTCAGGAGCTCGTTGTGTGGAGGACACTATGAGCTTCCTGGAGTTTACAAGCAATTTCTCACACCGACGTTGGCCGACACTTACCGCAGTTGCTAAGGCAGGTCTCCCACTGTTCCCATTTTGCAGTGAGGAAAGCTGAGGCTCAGAAAGTTACAAATAGCTCCCAAGTGCCCCAGTATTGTGTCCTTTCTTCTGCAGTCCAGGTTATGTAAGTGATGTGGAAAAGCAATAGACAAGGTACGGCCGAGCGGGGCTGCGGCCTGTGTGAGGTGTCCCTGAATTAACACAAGGCTCAGCGGTGCTGCAGAATCTTAACTGGCCCTTACTGTCGCAGGCAGCTGCTCATCCTGGCCTGGTTGGGTCCCACTCTAGCTCAGAGAAACCGGAGAGACCACCAGGCACACCTGAGCACACAACCTGAGTATCCTAGACCCCAAGGGCTAAGAACACGGCCCTCCTCCCCACCCCCACTAGCAGGGCACCCCCACTAGGATGGGGTCATGGGTGTGGTGCTAGAAGAAAGAGGGGCGAGCAGACTTGGTAAGGGGCAAGAGCAGGGAATAGCTTGTGATCTGAGGGACTGCAGACTGGGGTTAAGGGTGTGATGTTTGGTGTGACCCTCTAGCTGTCAGCACACAGATGTATTTTCCTGAGGCTAAGGTGTGGCTGCAGGAAGAGCCCCAGGCTGGGAGCCAGGAGATCTGGGATTTTCTTTTTTCTTTTTTTTTTTTTTTTTTTGAGACGGAGTTTCGCTCTTGTTACCCAGGCTGGGAGTGCAATGGCGCGATCTCGGCTCACCGCAACCTCCGCCTCCCGGGTTCAGGCAATTCTCCTGCCTCAGCCTCCTGAGTAGCTGGGATTACAGGCACCCGCCACCATGCCCAGCTAATTTTTTGTATTTTTAGTAGAGATGGGGTTTCACCGTGTTGACCAGGATGGTCTCGATCTCTCGACCTCGTGATCCACCCGCCTCGACCTCGTGATCCACCCGCCTCGGCCTCCCAAAGTGCTGGGATTACAGGCTTGAGCCACCACGCCCGGCCAGATCTGGGATTTTCTACCAGTCTGCTGTGTGACCTGGGGAAAGCCCCAACCCTTTCTGACTGTCTACTCCCCAGATGGTTCCAGACTCTATATTATTATTATTATTATTATTATTTTTGAGATGGAGTCTCGCTCTGTTGCCCAGGCTGGAGTGCAGTGGCGTGATCTCAGCCCACTGCAACAACCACCTCCTAGGTTTAAGCGATTCTCTTGCCTTCGACTCCCGAGTAGCTGGGACTACAGGTGCTTGCCACAACGTCCGGCTAATTTTTTGTATTTTTAGTAGAGACAGTTTCACTGTGTTAGCCAGGATGGTCTGGATCTCCTGACCTCGTGATCCGCCTGCCTCGGCTTCCCAAAGTGCTGGGATTACAGGCGAGAGCCACCGCGCCTGGCCTCCAGACTATTTCAAGGTCTTTCAGCTCTAAATGAAGTGACACTCTTCCCCTTCCCCCAGGTGACCTCACTTCCTTTTCCTACCTGCAGTGCCCAGCCCCTCCTCCTCAGCTCCAGCTGCTCCAGCTGCTTGGTGACTGTTGGCACCTGAGGCTTCAGGCCTGTTCTGCTCTGACTCAGGCAGAACCTACCTTTGGGATCTGAGGGGTAGTTTTGCTTCCTGAACTGACTCTGACCTTTGGCATGGCCACCTGCCTTCCCCTCCCCCACTGCGCACACCTGTTCCCAGTCGTCGGGCAGCCCAGGAACTTCGAGGAACCAGATTTCTTTAGATCAAGTAGCAGCACTGAAGGGCTCTCATCCACAGTCAGATGGCCCGGGGAGAGGCACCCCTTCCACCCCTCCAACCTCTCTTCGCAACACACCATTCCTGGCTGAGCATGCTTCACTCCACCGGCCTCACAGGCTTCACGCAGGTCTGCCTCACGGAGGCAGCCTCGCTTACTTTGCAAGTTCCCCAGCACTCTCATTCCCAGCCCTTCCAGGGATGGAGAGATCGCTGCTTCCTCAGACAGTCGCCCTGCCCTAGCAGAAGTTGAAATACATTTGTCTGGAAATTGTCCTCATTGACTACACCGAAACGAGGGAACAGATCAAGGAGCCCTTCTCCAGCGCCCTAATACAACTAGTGCTGGACAGGGGAGTGCCGGCACCTACTGTGTGCTACATATTTGCAAACACCCTTTTCCACGCTTACACTGCCACCGCCGAGGAAGACAGAATTCCACTTTTGCAAATGAGGAAACTGAAGCTCAGCGAGGTCAAGTGGCAGGCGCAAGGTCGCATAGCCAGAAAGTGGCAGTGAATGAACGGTCTAACGGAGTGACTGAGGGCGCGCAACGGGCCCGCCGGGCACTAGTTCGTGGAGCGTGGCGGGTACCAGCGGCGCACCGCGCCCGCGGTCCGCTCCGGGCGAGCTAGCTGGTCCCACGCGGGCGCTCTGCGCCCGCAGGCTCCCAGAGGCGGGGCCGGGTTCTGCCCCCACCCCGCGAGCCGCCCCGCCCCCGCCCCGCCCCCAGCCCGCCCCGCCAGGGACCGCAGACGGCGCCCGGCGGCGGCGCGAACGGCAGCGAGGAGGGTTGCTCCGGGCTTGGTGCTCGCCGCGGCTTCCCGCGCAGGGCCCGGCCGGACCTGGACCCGCAGCCTGAACGACGTTGGAGGATGCGGACGCGGAGGCGGCCTGGGGCAGCGGCGGCGGGAGGTCTGGCGCTGTGCAGGTACGGGCTCGCCCGCTCGGCGGGCACGGAAACTTGGGCCGAGTTTGCGGGCGGCGAGTGTGGGGAAGGGGCGGGTGGCGCTGCCCCAGGGTGCCCCTACCGGTCGGCCCGGGGACTGAGCACGCCGCTCCTGGGCCGAGGTGCTGCGCCTTCTGGCTGCCACTGGCCCCCTCTGGCGGGCCGCGGGGCAGGGGTGGCGCCGCTGCTCCGACTTTCCCCGGACTTCGAGGCTCCCGGGGCCTGCTCTCGCTCTGGGGTTCCGGCTGAGGCCAGACGCCTAATCTAGCGAGAAGGGGCTCAGGCCGAGCTCTCGGGCCTCCTGCAAGGCCCGGCTCACGTGGATTGCTGGGGGGGGAGGGGGATCTTGTTGGGGGGGGAAGGGGATGTTGTAGCGGGGCGGGGACAAGGGGTGACTGGAGGGCTGGGCCTGGGGCGGCGGGCGCTGAGGCGCCGCGGGGCCCTGGACGCGCCCTGCTGGGATGGGACGGCCCTGTGGTTTCCTTGCCACCTCTTGACTCATCCTCCGGCCTCGGCCCAGGCTGGTGGGACCGCCCCGAGGCGGAGGCTGCCCGGACCCCGCGGCCAGGCCGCCCCTACTCCGGGACCTCCCGCCGGTCTGCGGGCGTCGGTGTGGGGCTGGCTGGGTGCGCGGGGCTTTCCTGCGTGCACACGTGTGCCGGGGCCCGAGCGCGGGGAGAGCGCGGATCTGGAATGGCGTGTGTGCAGATGTGAGCCAGGCACGGACGTGCAGGCACGGGTCTGCATGCGTGGCGGGGCCTGTGTGTCAGCCTGCTGGATGCACGTGCGTCTCAGCGCCGCCGGGAGGGGCTCGGGGACACCCGGAAGCCCGCCAGGTCGGGTGCCGCTGCAGCCTCAAAGCCGAGTTGGCTGTGGGCCCAGGCACCAGAGTCAGGCTCAGGGCGGTGGGGGAAAGGGGATAGAGACCGATCCGTTCACCTTGCCCTCCACTGGAGACTTTGGGCCGCCCCAGGTTGGGTTGTAGCGTCTGGAGAGCCCCGAGCCTCAGGTAGGGAAGCGGGGAGGTGGAAGAACACTCGCAGAGGCCCGATCCAGCCCTCCGGGAGCATCCAGATGCCGGCCACAATTGTGCAGAATCGAGCTCTTCCTGGTCTTTCCCATTGGCCATCCCGAGGTCCCTGGAAGGTGAAAGTGGGAACGGAGACACAGCTGCTCCTTTCCCACTGCCTGAGGCAGGGGTGGTGCTGCGGTGGGGGGCTCTTCTCCGGGACCCTGGCCTGGGTGCTGAGTGAGGTTGGAGCTTGGCAGGGAGGATCAACAGAGCTGCTTCTCCAGGATGGCCTGAGCCTGCTCCCTGGGCACGTGCCCTGTCCGAGAGCCTGGTCGCCTCCTACGGTCAGGGAAGGAGGCACCTACATTTTGGCAACTGTCGTGAATGGAGGAGCAGCCTCCCTTGAGGGAGTGTATCCTGGGCTCTCCACCTCCTACTGGCAGGAGAAAGGTCACTCCCACACCCCTAAGAGTTCTCTGTGGGCTCCATGGAGCCCCCACCCCCCAACACACAGAGACTCCCGAGGGTCCCAGGTGGCCTCCTGTCTACTGGCTGGGTCCCAGGTGGGAGCCTCAGGAAGTCTCCAGGGCAAACGGTATTGCATGGGGTTGAGGCCCAGGAGAGAGGGATTCCTGGGATTGGGGGTGGGGACCCAGCAGGCCCCAGGGAGCTTGTGGGGAGGCAAAACCAAAGTCAGCACTTAATTAACCCAGAGTGTCCCAAGAGTGGGAGTGGGAAGGGTCCACACCCCAAAACCCTGCAATTACTTCTCACAGCACTGCTGTGGAGTGAGAAGGGGCTTGCACCCCTGGATAGCAGGTTTCCCTGGTAGGACACTGCTGTTGGTACTGTCACCTGTGTCCTAATGGCCCCTCCATGTCTTCTGTAGGCTGACCTGAGGTGTGGGGTTCTGTCCAGGAGCTGAACCAGCTTGCTGAGTCTGCCTTAGTGGGCGTGGGCACTGGCCCCCACACTAGCCTTGCCTTTCCTAGCCTCAGAATGTGCTGGTCTAGCTCAGCCTGTGGCTGTCATTGGCTCCAGCCAGAAGCAAGGGGAGGGCTGTTCCTTTCTTGCTGGTCACTGAAACTTGTGACACTTTGTAGCAAGACTGAGCTGGCTGATCCTTTCTAAGCCACTGAGTTTCCAGGAGCAGGATGCTGGCTGACTGAGGTAGAGGCAGGTCAGGGTGACCCCAGCAGACAGGCTTCAGATGACCCCTCATGGGTCACTGGGCCTCTGTTGCCCCAGGACAGTCCCTATCCTTCCTTGGTCTTACCTTAGAGCTTTGTCTTTCTTCAGCACAGTTTTTCCATCAATACAATGGGAGTAGTGGCCAACTAGCACTCTGTGGCCCCTGGGCCTCCCTTCCTGGACTTTCTTTTTTTCCTTTTTTTTTTTTTTTTTTTTTTTTGAGATGGAGTCTTGCTGTGTCGCCCAGGCTGGAAGTGCAGTAGCACAGTCTTGGCTCGTTGCAACTTCTGCCTCCTGAGTTCAAGCAATTTTCCTGCCTCAGCCTCCTGCATAGCTGAGATTACAGGCGTGCACCACCATGCCTGGCTAATATTTTTTTTTTTTTTTTTTGAGACGGAGTTTCGCTCTTGTTACCCAGGCTGGAGTGCAATGGCGCGATCTCGGTTCACCGCAACCTCCACCTCCTGGGTTCAGGCAATTCTCCTGCCTCAGCCTCCTGAGTAGCTGGGATTACAGGCACACGCCACCATGCCCAGTTAATTTTTTTTGTATTTTTAGTAGAGACGGGGTTTCACCATGTTGACCAGGATGGTCTTGATCTCTTGACCTCGTGATCCACCCGCCTTGGCCTCCCATAGTGCTGGGATTACAGGCTTGAGCCACCGTGCCTGGCCGCATATTTTGTATTTCTCGTAGAGACAGGGTTTCACCATGTTGGTCAGGCTGGTTTTGAACTCCTGACCTCAAATGATCTGCCCGTCTCAGCCTCCCAAAGTGCTGGGATTACAGTCGTGAGCCACCACACCCAGCTGCCTCCCTGGACTTAACACACGACCCTGGTGCTGTCTTGCCCCTGGTGTGCCTTGGAATCGGCCATCTGCAGCTTGGGGGCTGGGGGTGGATCCAGGCTCCTCTTGCTCTGGAGCCTTTCTGCTGGTGCTGCAGCACCATCTGCTGGGCTGCTCTCACACCTGCAGAGGGAGGAGCTAGTGGAAGGGGTGTGGCTTGTACTGACTGTTTTCCCCGTTACTTCTCCTAAGGGACTGCCCTCCAGAGCCAAGTCCAGGATCTCTGCATTGGCTTTGGGCCTAGGGATCTGGGTTGGAGGCCTGGTTCTGCCATTTTTGACAAGATGAGCAGGTCAGAGGAGTGTCACAAGAAATCTGTGAATCTGTAGACAATACTGTTTCCATGTTTTGGCTGCAGTGGGCATCACTATGGCATCTTGAAATAGAACCCGTGGTGGGAGGCAGGAAACTTGCTTCCAAGAAGGGGTGGGAGTAGCGTACGCCAAGTGACCCTCAGACACAGTGCACTTACAAATTGTGAAACCCTAAGAAGGAGAGGGTCTTGGGAGTTGTATGTAGGAAAATCCAACAGAAGGGGCCCCTGAAGTGTTGGGGTGGGGGGGTCTGTGTAGAGTAATTCATTAAACAAATGGTTCTGCAGCTTAAAATATACAAGTTGGGATCAGGTGTGATGGGTGTTTCATGCCTGTGATCTCAGCACTTTGGGAGGCCAAGGCAGGAGGATCTCTTGAGTCCAGGAATTCAAGACCAGCCAGGGCAACATAGTAAGACCCTGTTTCTATGAAAAATACTAAAATTAGCCAGGTGTGGTAGCAGGTGCCTGTGGTCCCAGCTCCTTGGGAGTTGGGAGCATGACTTGAGCCCAGTAGGTTGAGATTGCAGTGAGCCAAGTTCATGTCATTGCACTTCAGCCCAGGCAACAGTGAGACCCTGTCTCTCTCTCTCTTTTTTTTTTTTTTTAAGATGGGGTTTCACCATGTTGGCCAGGCTGGTCTTGAACTCCTGACCTCAGGTGACCCACCCACCTCTGCCTCCCAAAGTGCTAGGATTACAGGCGTGAGCCCACCGTGCCCGGCGACCCTGTCTCAAAAAAAATACACACAGAAATTAAAAACCCCTGTCGTGTGGCTCATATACTCAGTCTTAACAGAGCATCAATTAAGGGGCAGGTTCTTGGGTGTGGCAGTGAGCCTATGGGAGCAGCCCTTTGCTGCCTGCTTGTAGCCTGTTTTTTTTTTTTTTTTAGGACGGGGTTTCACCATGTTGGTCAGGCGGGTCTTGAACTCCCGACCTCAGGTGATCTGCCTGTCTTGGCCTCCAAAGTGCTTGGATTACAGGCGTGAGCCACCATGCCCGGCCACCTGTAGCCTGTTTTCCTGACAGCCCTTGCCTCTCCCTCTATCCCAGGTCAGAAGTTGAGTAGCAGGGGCCCAGGAGGGCTCGAGACCTTCACAGCGATGGCAGAAAAGCGACCACTGGGAACTCTGGGGCCTGTGATGTATGGCAAGCTGCCCCGCTTAGAGACAGACCTGGTGCCCGAGCACAGCCTGCCCCCCTCTGTTGGCAGCCAGGTCCCCTGCAGCTACAAGGGGTCCTACTTCTCCTGCTCCGTGGGGGGTGCTCCCAAGGCCGAGTCTGAGCAGCTGGCGTCCTGGACCCCATACCCACCCTTGTACTCTACGGGGATGGCAGGACCCCCACTCCGGGCGGACAGCCTGCTGACCAGCTGCCTGTTCTACCATTCGCCGGCAGAAGGCGCTGAGAAGATGCGAGACTCCAGCTCTGCTGAGCTCCTGCCCTTCAGTTCCCAGGCCCACTCCTACCCGGGCCCGCCGCTGGCAGTGCCCAAACCTGTCTACCGCAACCCTCTGTGCTATGGGCTCTCCACCTGCCTGGGGGAAGGAGTGGTGAAGAGGCCACTGGATGTTGACTGGACTTTGGTGACCGGGCCCCTGTTACCCTCGGCTGACCCACCCTGTTCTCTGGCCCCAGCTCCTAGTAAGGGCCAGACTCTGGATGGCACTTTCTTGCGGGGGGTGCCAGCTGGGGGATCCAGCAAAGACTCCTCAGGGAGTTTCTCTCCCTGCCAGCCCTTCCTGGAGAAGTATCAGGCCATCCACAGCACGGGCTTCTTGGCCTCCAGGTACACAGGTCCTTACCCTAGGAACTCCAAGCAAGCAGCGTCAGAGGGGCCCTCCAGTCCTTGGACCCAGCTGGCCCAGCCCCTGGGGCCACCCTGTCAGGACACTGGGCCCACCCACTACCCAACCCCCCACCCCCCACTACCCCACCCTCCACAGGCCCCGCCATGCCCTCCAGCCTGTCGCTACCCAGAGAAGCAGGGCAGCTACAGCCCAGCACTCCCACTGCAGCCTCTGGAGGGCCACAAAGGGGCTGGGTACCAGGCTGGTGGGCTGGGCGGCCCCTACCTGAGGCAGCAGGCAGCCCAGGCACCGTACATTCCCCCAGTGGCGCTGGACACTTACCCCTACCCCTCTGCCCCCCACCCAGCACCCTCACCAGGCCTCAAGCTGGAGCTGCCTCTTGCTCCGCGGTGCCCACTGGACTTTGTCCCCCAAACACTGGGTTTTCCTTATGCCCGGGATGATCTCTCTCTCTATGGAGCATCCCCTGGGCTTGGAGGGACGCCACCTTCCCAGAACAATATGCAGGCTGTGCCACAGCCTGGTGCCTTCCAGAGGGCATGCCAGCCTTCCCCAGCCAGCCAGCCCTGCTCGGAGCCTGTGAGGCCTGCACAGGAAGCAGAAGAGAAGACCTGGCTGCCCAGCTGCAGGAAAGAGCAGCCCCAGCCGCGGCTCAGTGAGCACTCTGGGCCGCCCATCGTCATCAGAGACAGTCCAGTTCCCCGTACTCCGCCAGCACTGCCCCCCTGTGCCCGGGAGTGCCAGTCTCTTCCACAGAAGGAGGATACAAGGCCACCCAGCTCTCCACCAATGCCTGTTATTGACAACGTCTTCAGCCTGGCCCCCTACCGTGACTATCTGGATGCACCTGAGGCCATAGCTGAGCCTGACGCTGCCGCAGACGAGCCTGACTCAGCCCTGGCCACCAATGAAAGCCAGGACAAAGGCTGCAGCGGGTCCCTGCCCACCCAGGAGGGCCCCTCAGGGAGTAAGACCTTAAGGGGCTTTCTTAAGGAGGACGTAGCCCTGGACTTGAGTGTGAGGAGGCCCACAGCAGAGGCCTCCCCCGTCAAGGCTCCCAGTCCTGTGGAGCATGCCAAGCTCACGGCAGCTGGGAACGTGCCAGATGTGGGCAACATGGTGTCAGATCTGCCAGGCCTGAAAAAGGTAGACACAGAAGCACCAGGCTTGCCTGGGGTGCCAGTGACCACAGATGCCATGCCAAGCACCAACTTCCACAGCTCTGTGGCCTTCATGTTCCGGAAGTTCAAGATCCTCCGTCCGGCACCTTTGCCTGCAGCTGTGGTCCCGTCCACGCCCACCTCAGTTCCTGCTCCTGCACAGCCTGCGCCCACCCCCACATCTGGGCCCATTGGACTGCAGATTGTCGCTCAGCAGCCCTTATCCCTGACCTGCTTCAGCCTGGCACTGCCCAGCCCTCCAGCCGCAGCTGTGGCCTCCCCTGCCCCTGCCCCTGCCCCTGCTCCAGCTCCAGCCCGGGCTCGGGCTCAGGCTCAGGCTCCAGCTCCAGGCCGTGCCCTGGCATCCACTTCAGCAGCAGAGGACTCCCCGGAGCAGCACTTTACAGGACTACACACATCGCTGTGTGATGCTATTTCAGGCTCAGTGGCCCACTCTCCTCCAGAGAAGCTTCGAGAGTGGTTAGAGACGGCTGGGCCCTGGGGCCAGGCTGCGTGGCAGGACTGCCAGGGTGTGCAGGGGCTGCTGGCCAAGCTGCTGTCTCAGCTGCAGCGTTTCGATCGAACCCACCGGTGCCCCTTCCCCCACGTGGTGCGAGCTGGCGCCATCTTCGTGCCCATCCACCTGGTGAAGGAGCGGCTCTTCCCTCGGCTGCCACCTGCTTCTGTGGACCATGTGCTGCAGGAGCATCGTGTGGAGCTGCGGCCCACCACGCTGTCGGAGGAGCGGGCGCTGCGGGAGCTCGCCCTACCGGGCTGTACCTCACGCATGCTGAAGCTGCTGGCGCTGCGCCAGCTGCCTGACATTTACCCCGACCTGCTCGGCCTGCAGTGGCGTGACTGTGTACGCCGCCAGCTGGGTGAGCATGGGGCCGCCCCCGTGGCCACCGGAGCGGTGTGAGCAAGTGACAGGTGTGTGTGCTGTGTGAGTCGTCACAGCTGGGGCTGAGTGATTCCAGGGACTCCTGCCTGGGCAGGGGGCTCTCGCGTGGGCTCTAGGTATCCCCACCCCTTGACCCTCCAGACTGTTACTGAGCACCTTCATAGCCTCCTTTCTAGTCCTCTGAAAGGGCCAGCTGCTCTTTCCCCATGGAAACTCCTCGGTCTCCCCTGGTGCTGCACCTTCCTGGGTCCCTCCTCCTCTGCCTGTGCTTTCTCCATCTTGGGTGTGGTGTTCCTGGTGCTCTGGTTAGACCCTATTTTCTTTTCTTTTCTTTTTTTTTTTTTTTTGAGACAGAGTTTCACTCTTGTTACCCAGGCTGGAGTGCAATGGCGCGATCTTGGCTCACCGCAACCTCCGCCTCCTGGGTTCAGGCAATTATCCTGCCTCAGCCTCCTGAGTAGCTGGGATTACAGACACGCGCCACCATGCCCAGCTAATTTTTTGTATTTTTAGTAGAGACGGGGTTTCACCATGTTGACCAGGATGGTCTCGATCTCTCGACCTTGTGATTCACCCGCCTTAGCCTCCCAAAGTGCTGGGATTACAGGCGTGAGCCACTGCGCCCGGCTCTTTTTTTTTTTTTTAAGATGGAGTTTCACTCTTGTTACCCAGGCTGGAGAGCAATGGCGCGATCTCGGCTCACTGCAACCTCCACCTCCTGGGTTCAGGCAATTCTCCTGCCTCAGCCTCCTGAGTAGCTGGGATTACAGGCACGCGCCACCATGCCCAGCTAATTTTTTTTGTATTTTTAGTAGAGACGGGGTTTCACCATGTTGACCAGGATGGTCTCGATCTCTCTACCTCGTGATCCACCCGTCTTGGCCTCCCAAAGTGCTGGGATTACAAGCTTGAGCCACCGCACCCGGCCTTTTTTTTTTTTTTCTTTTTTTTAAGAGATGGGGTTTCACCATGATGGCCAGGCTGGTCTTGAACTCCTGACCTCAGGTGATCCACCCAACTTGGCCTCCCAAAGTGCTAGGATTGCAGGTGTGAGCCATCCCGCCCGGCCAGACCCTGTTTTCTAGCTGAGATCATTTCCCTGAGTCTAGCCTAGCCTCCTGATTTCTGAGCTTTAGCCCCAAATAACCCACTACCTGCTGGTCTTCTGCACTGGGTCTCTCTCCCACACTGAACTTATCCCCAATCACACTCCCGAACCTTCCTCACTTGCCACCCTCAGTCTTTTCCATGTCAGTGAAGGGCACCCCTGTTCACAAAGCTCCTCATGCTCGAGATCTGCTGAGGGTCACAGGTGCCTTTTTGACCATGTGGTTTTGCAATCCTCTCCAGCCCTGACGGCACAGAAGAGTGCCCATAGGCTGCGTTGTTTTGTGGTTTGTTTTTCCTCTACACCAGTCGTCCCCAGACTTTTTACACAGGGGGCCAGCTCACTGTCCCTCAGACTGTTGGAGGGCCGCCACATACTGTGCTCCTCTCACTGACCACCAATGAAAGAGGTGGCCCTTCCTGAAGTGCGGCAGGGGCTGGATAAATGGCCTCAGGGGGCCGCAGTTTAGGGCCGCCTGCTCTACACGGTGTCTTGTGTCTTCTGTTCTCCAGCTTGTTTTTTTAATGTCCTGGAGAATCACACAACTGCCGAAGTGTCCTGTGGCATGTATGATCACACTTCTTCAGCTAGGGATCTGATGATGGGACCGAGTGGATTCCACCATTGCCCCTCCTGTGTCAGTACACCTGGCATCACGGCCTGAGGCCCCTTCTAGTTTTTTTTTTTTTTTTTTTTTTTTTGAGACAGAGTTTTGCTCTTGTTACCCAGGCTGGAGTGCAATGGCGCGATCTCGGCTCACCGCAACCTCCGCCTCCTGGGTTCAGGCAATTCTCCTGCCTCAGCCTCCTGAGTAGCTGGGATTACAGGCACGTGCCACCATGCCCAGCTAATTTTTTGTATTTTTAGTAGAGACGGGGTTTCACTATGTTGACCGGGATGGTCTCGATCTCTTGACCTCGTGATCCACCCGCCTCGGCCTCCCAAAGTGCTGGGATTACAGGCTTGAGCCACCGCGCCTGGCGCCCCCTCTAGTTTTACTCTCCTTGTGGCCTCCACTGCCACCCTCTCCCATCCGCCTCTTCCTGTAGAAAGTGTTCCTCCTGGTTCCATCCCCATAGCAGCAGCCTTGCCCTGGCCCTTACCTGGTCAGGATGCAGAAGGGCCTGAGGCAGTGAGATGTAGATGCTGACCAGCCTGGCTGACTAGCATCCCTGATCCCTGAACGTTTACAAAATTGGAGCAGATACCTTATTGGGATGCAAAGGAAATCCAGGCTCAGGCGTTCTGTTACTGAGTGAGGGTCGGGCATCACTCAGGGCTAGCTGCCCAGCTCAGTCCTCTCCCCATACAGTTGGACTGTCTGGGGCCCAGAGAGGGTCAGATCTGTGTCTTCGGAGCTGCCTGGTGGGCAGTGGAGTCTGGGCTCCAGACAGTCCCCGCCTGCTCTGAGTGGAGCCTGCAAGAGTCAGGGGCCTGGGAAGGAAGTGACTGGGACCAGGCTTCCTGCCTCTGGCTAAATCGTGTTGCCCCTGTTCTCACTCTCTCTCCCCATCCTTGGGGGCCGCCTTTCTGTATGTTCCCCTAGACCAGGCGTCCCTAAACTGCGGCCCCCTGAGGCCATTTATCCGGCCCCCTGCCGCACTTCAGGAAGGGGCACCTCTTTCATTGGTGGTCCGTGAGAGGAGCACAGTATGTGGCGGCCCTCCAATGGTCTGAGGGACAGTGAACTGGCCCCCTGTGTAAAAAGTTTGGGGACGCCTGCCCTAGACAGTGATTCCAGCCTGCCTTTCTTCCGGGTTCCTGCGCTCCCCAGTGTGGCTTTTAGGGCAGTCCCTGCCTGGGCCTGGGCTGGGGCTTTGGTTCTGGCTCTGGGACTGGCATAAAGATGATGGCTCTCTTATGTATGGCAGGGCCCTGTGTTCCCATGCCTCAGTTTTCCCATCTGGACAATGGGTATTGGGCCAGGCCAATGGTTCCTGACCTGCTGAGCCCCTTTTCCCTCATCCTTGTACCCAAACAGCCTCTCCTGAGCAGTGCCCGCATCAGATAGAGCTCTGGGGTCACCTGTGGAGAAGCTCATCTTTTTGGCTTGGACGGTCTGGCCAGTAGGCACGTGTGGGGAAGAGGTGTGATGCCAGGCTGACGTGGGGCAGAGCAGAAGCACTGTTTGGGGGCCTCTGGAGGCCAGGAGGTGGGACCTGAGTGTACGGGGTCTGCAGCCTGACTATGTGTTCATTTTGCAGGTGACTTTGACACTGAGGCTGGAGCTGTGTCCCCCTCAGAGCCCACTGTGGCCAGATATGAGCCAGAGAGACTTGCCCTGGCTCGGAAGTCACCGGCCCCCAAGGTCAGGAAGCCAGGGAGGAAGCCACCAAGCCCTGTCCCAGAGAAAGCAGAGGCAGCCGCTGGGGAAGAGTCCTGTGGTGCCTCCGGTACCCCTGCTGCCAGTGCCAGCCCGCCTGGCCCCACGCTGAAGGCCCGCTTCCGCAGTCTGCTGGAGACCACCTGGCTCAATGGGCTGGCCCTGCCCACCTGGGGTCACAAGGCCTCAAGACCAGACCGGCCCTCGCCCCGCCCACAGCTGCTGGACCGCCAGAGCCCTCATCTGTAGCGCTGGTTGCCGGTGCCCGGTGTACGGCGGTCGCTCTCCAGCCTTCCTTCTGCCTGCCCAGCTGCCCGGGCAAGGAGTGGATGCTGGGGCCATGGCTGCTCTCCTGGAGGGGGTCCAACTCTGACCCTGGGGCCCACCCAGGGTGGGCTGAGAGCCTCCGAGCTTTTCATGTGAGGGTGTTTGTTGGATAGGACTCCTTCCTGTTCTTCCCTAGAAAACGCACACATGGGCTCTGGAGCCCGACAGGTCTGGGCTTGAATCCCGGCTCATGTTCTTGCTGTGTGACCTGGGCAAGACACGTCACCTCTGCTGAGCCCTGATTCCCCACGTGGGAAATGGGACGACGCCACCTACCTCACAGGGTTGTCGTGGGGATGCAGCCTGACACTCAGGGGTTGGTCTCTGCTTCCTCCCTGGGGCAGGGCGGAGAATCCGAGCCAGAGAACCTTCCTGTAGAAAGTCTTCGTGTGTCCTAGGACCTGGCTGTCGTAGAGTGGTACCTTATGCAGCAGGTGTGACTCACACCTTCGGGAGTCACCCCCAGCACCTGGGGTTGGGTTGGCCCCAGCCCTCAAGCCTGGAGCACCCCGAGGGGGCCTGCCCTGCCCACTCCTGATCCCAGTGTTGGTGCAGGGATGCAGCCTGTAGCTGGCGTCCTTTTTCTGGGCCTGCCACTGCCACCCCAGGAGGCCCCAGGCCTGTCCTGGTGCTTCCCTTAACTGCCTCCCCCGCCCCAGGCATTCTCCCAGGAAACTCGCGTTTTCTAGAAGCGAAGCAGCTGCCGGGACTCAGGGACTGGTGCAGGCAGGCTGAGGGGCAGCTCAGGCCCAGAAGGCCTCTGAAGATCTGGACTGAGGACCCCGCTGCTCCCCAAGCCGGAGCCCATCAGCCAGGCCCGCTGGCAGCCACCTGCCTTTGGAGGGCTGAGCTGAGCCAGAGGCTGGCAAGCTCTGGGCCTTGTTTAAGGGATGCTGATGAGCCTCTGGGCCCTGGAGGCGGCCATTAAAGCACCTGGCTTGTGTTTGGAAGTGGGGCCTGGCCGTGTGCGGGGTGGTGGCTTTCATGTCCGTCACTGTGTGCCTACCCCTTGCTCTCAGGCTGCTCCCCCTGCTCCCAGTCCAGAAGGTGCTGAGCACCCGCTCCAGTGAGCAGCTGGCTCCGGCTCTGTGGGCCCCTCTCCCATGCATACTTGCTCCGGGAAAGCCCTCCCTCTTGGGACCCCATGGGTCCTGGTGGTGGTGGGTGGGTGGCTTACTGCCTGGTGAGAAGTACTGGTCACCAGACCGCAGCACGTGCCGCTCTCCCAGGGCCAAGCATGCCCTTCATGGTCTGGGTGGAACTGTCCCAACCTCCCCATTGCTGGTGACCATGCAGCCCACTGACGTTAGCTTGGGTTGGGGGTGGGTGGGTGTGCTGGGCCCACCCTCTAGAGACCCTGCCCCAGCTGGGCTCGATTTCCTCAAAGGCTTGTTTTCAGGGCAGCTAAGGTGGCTTCCTGGGCCGGTCTTCCCCCTCCACTTGGGCCCGGGGCCAGTCCACTGGGGCGTGTTAGACCCGAGAGGCATCCCTCCTGTATCATCCTGGCCCGACACTAGGCTGGGATTTGGAGTGGCAGCTGCCATCGTCCCCTTACACTGTTCATACTGGCCTAGGAAGAGTTGTGGACTGTGGAGGGGACAGGTAAGCACAACAGTGGCCACTGCAGTGTCAACGTGGTGGGTGGGGGGATCCTTGGGACCCAGAAGAGGTTCCTGAATTGGACCTTGAAGAGAAGTAGGAAGCCACGTGCAAAGTGGGGTCTGGGTGGACAGAACCATGCGTACAGAGTCTTGGTGAGTGAGGCAGGGAGATCCCCAGGCGGGGCTGGGAAGCCTGGCTAGAAATTCAGCAACCCGAAAACTCAGCCCCACAACATGAGGAATGGGGCGTGAGCCACGGGGGATCATGTGAGGCTACTACAGGGACGGAAGAATGGCAGTGAAGGTGGAGTTTCTGAACCCGGGGCTCCCCCAGGCCCTGAGCAGCCGTGGGTGCCTCATCACCTCTGTCAGTCACATCCGTCTCATTGCCAGCGCACGACTGGAGTAGGCACTATTTTTCCTTCGGTCCTCCCTCCTCTTCCTTCTCCCTCCTCTCCCTCCCTCCCTAGCTGAACACCTGCCTCCCTGCTGCTTGCCTGACACAAGTCTCCTACATTTTGGCAACTTTCTTGAATGAAGGATCAGCCAGCCTTGAGGGAGTGGATCCTGGGCTCTCCACCTCCTACTGGCAGGAGATAAGGTCACTCCCACACCCCTAAGCGTTCTCTGTGGGCTCCATGGAGCCCCCACCCCTCCCACAGAGACTCCTGAGGGACCCAGGTGGCCTGTCTAGTGGCTGGGTGCCAAGTGGGGACCTCAGGAAGTCTCCAGGGCAAATGGTATTGCATGGGCTGAGGCCCAGGAGAGAGGGACTCCTGGGGTTGGAGGTGGGGACCCAGCAGGCCCCAAGGAGCATGTGAGGGAGGCAAGACCAAGTCAGCACTTAATTAACCCAGAGTGTCCCAAGGGTGGGGGTGGGGAGGGTCCACACCCCAAAACCCTACAATTCCTTCTCACAGCATTGCTGTGGAGTGAGAAGGGGGCTTTTGCCCTCATAGGGGGCTCTGTCCACCAAGGCCCCTGACTGCTGGGGAACCCACACCCGCAGTTCCCTTCTTTCTGAATGATGGCCCTTCCACAGCCTGGATGCTTGAGCCTGGGCAGAGGGGGACTGTCTTGGCAAGCAGAGAGGCTACTTGCCACCAGCCTCCGACTCCTCGGGCTGAGCTCGGCAGCAGCATGTCACCAAGGCTCCCCGGACAGAAGGGGCTCAGCCGTGACGACCCAGCACTCCTCACACCTGCACGTCCCTGATGGGCATCCACCCTGGGGACCAGCTTTCCCCCTGACCCCAGCTGCTGGCAGCCCCATCTTGACTCATCCAGGGTCCCTGAGGCCACACCAGGAAGCTGGGAGGAGGACCTTCTGTTTCTGCCTCTTTTTTCTGGAGCTCACTGGGTGGGAGGGGCTGCAGACTCCAGGGATCCTGCAGGCCACGTCCTCCACTCCCTGGCTGAGTGAGCTTTCTTCTCAGGAGTCTGACTGCAGGCTGGGACCCACCTGTCACAGAAGCAGGTCTGAGTAGTCCAGGCCGATTTCTGCTCTCCAGTAGAACCCCTCCTGTTCATTTGTGCAAAGCTGTCTTTGGCCAAAGCACCAGTGAAGTCTGTGTGTACTGTGTCCGTTGTCCCCAAGGGGAGTGTGGCTCCAGTCCTGGCCTGGAACTCAGATGCCTTAGAATTAGAGGTCACATCTGGCAGGGTGGAGCAGCGTGGTCTGCCCACGGCCAGGGCAGGTACCACGTTGGCAGCCCCAGACCTGATACCACGGCTCCCGTGTCCCCTCTCCACTTCCGTCCAGCGCATCACCTACACCACGTGCTGCCCCTGATGAATCCGGACTGTCAGCTTCCCCAACTCAGCCAGGAAGTCCTGCCGACCCTAAGGAGAACAGTGCCTCCTGAGTTGGGGACTATGTGGGGTGGGGGAGGTTGGGGTGAGACAGGCGTCCAGCACTGATCTGCTTATCTTCCTTTCTCCTTTGCCCACAAAGGAGGCATCTTCTCCATGTCCCTCTGCCACCCCGAGGACATAAAATGCTTCCCCAGGTCTGTCTTCCCTTGGACACGGCCCACCTACCTTCCTGTGAGACTCAGGGCTTTGTTTTGTCCTGTGGCCCACATGAGAAGCAATTATCCCTACTCTGTCAGCTGAGAGAGGTAAACTGAGGCAGAGCCAGGGAACAACTCTGTCATAGTCTGGACGTTAATGGCAGAGTCAAGAGCAGCCCTTCTGCCAGTGGTCAGGTCCAGTGGACACAAAGCCGTGGAGGCTGTATCAGTCTGTTTTGCATTGCTCCAGAGGAATACCTGAGACGAGGTCATTTATTTCTTTCAAGGGGTTGGCAGGGCCACTAGGCTGAGGGTTGGAGCCCCGTCTCCTAGTCCCAGCCTGGGTCTCCATCACTGGCTAGCCAGCTCTGCTGGCTGCGTTCTCTCCACACCTGCCTCCTGCAGCCCAGGGGTCAGTCTGGGTGCAGGCCTGGGAAAGGTCCAGGAGCAGATTCTGCCCCCAGCTCATGCCTCCTGTGCACCAAGGCAGCCAAAATGCAGCAGCAGAGCCAGGAGCGCTGGCTTGTCCCTCTATCCCAGTGTCTTGGGAGGCTGAGGTGGAAAGATCGCTTGAGACCAGGCTGCACAACATGGCAAGACCCTGTCTCGACAAAAAATAAAATTAGGCATGGTGGCATGTGCCTGTAGTCCCAGCTACTCAGGAGGCTGAGATGGGAGGACCACATGAACCCAGGAGGTCAAGGCTGCAGTGAGCTGATTG
Organism: Saimiri boliviensis; assembly: GCF_048565385.1. Lineage (NCBI taxonomy): Eukaryota > Metazoa > Chordata > Mammalia > Primates > Cebidae > Saimiri > Saimiri boliviensis. The sequence continues at coordinate 3,980,688 of NC_133450.1, forward strand.
TACCACTGCACTCCAGGCCGGGCAACAGAGCAAGACCCTGTCTCTAAAACAAGAAATGAAGTGCACCCGTGTGTGAATAGCAGTTTCTGGCGTGTGGACCTGACCTCGCTCAGCCCCATCGGTGAGTGGGAGGCTGTCTGCCGTCTTCCAGAACATTCCCACAACTATACATGTAGCCCACCTGTGTTCCCTGGCGTGCTTTGTGAGGGGGCCTGTCACCTACCCCTCTGGCTTCCCTAAGGCCCAGCTCAAACCTTCCCTGCCACTGAAAACCTTTTCCTGAAGAGTCTTTCCCTCACTCGCATGTCCCCTCCTCTCAGAGCTTTTGCTGGGAGTACAAGAATCGACTTGCTGCTACCAGCTGGGAGGAATTGTCCCTAGGGTTGGGTCTCTGGATGGCATGTGAGGATCTAGACCAGGACCCAGATGCCTGTAACCTGAAGGGCAAGGGCCTCGGCTGCCCGGGCTTCACACTGCGAACTCTGGTTTCCCTGGCTGACTACTTTGACTCCAGAGGTAACAATGCCGACATCCCCCGTGAGACAGAGTGACAGACCGAGACTATCGTAGGGTTGCCTGGCTCAGAGTCACCATAGCCAAGCAGAGCTCAGGTCCTGGCCCTGTTCAAGGCTTTCCCAAAGCCCTTCTAGCTCTGGTACCTGGGTGCTTCCTCACCCAGCTGCGGCTCCCCTGACCCTTCTACCAGGTGATGGAGAACCTGGCCAGCTGTGACCCACAGAAAACTTCACTTTCCTTCTGGTGAAGGATAAGAACCAGCTTAGGGCGGGAGGGAAAAGGGGTCTGGGGGCCCTCCCAGCCCTGCCCCTGGCATTTGAAGGATGGTGACTGGGCAGCAGCATGGTTTAGGCTAGACAAGGTGGCCCCTAGGTTTATAGCCTCGCCTCAGGCAGCTGCTGCCATGTCACCTTCTCTTCTGCACGTGCTGACCTGGCATCCCACCTAGTTAAAGGTCCTCAGGCCTCCTGCCCCTGGGCATTTCCCCCACTCCCTGCCCAGGCACAACTGTCCTTGTCCTGGACTCATCTTCAGAGATTCTTGTCCAGCACACAGCTTTGCTGGATGTCGCAGGCTGGGCCGGGTCCCCTGCCCTGCAGTGACATCTCTTTGTGAGTCTCAACTAGACTGAGCTGCAGCTTCAGGGTCAGGACAGGCTCTGACTTAATTGATGTGACCCAGGACAAGGAGGTTTCTTGATGGTGTCATGTCTGCTTAAGTTCTTGGCCTGTATGGTCTCTTTGGGGCACAATGCCCTTCTGTCCCATGCTTAGGTGCCCACATGTGGCCACAGGTGCCTTTCCTTCCACCATCCCTCCTTTAGGCTGATGTCCAGGCACCTGTGGCTCCAGGCAGAAGCATGAGTGCGGAACCAGGCCTGGGCGGATGTTCCGCAGGTGCTGCAGGAGCTGACAGCCTTGACCACGCAGCCCATGGCCATCCGTTCCCCTTCACTGTGGCTTCCCCTAGTCCACCACCCTTCCAGGGCCAGGCCTGGAACCAAACTGACTTTTGTCTGCTCCTGGTTTCCCTCGTGCCTGCCAGGTTCTTGGCTGAGCATGATGGTCTTGCCCATTTCCTTGATTATCCACAGTAAGGTTTATAGAGCCACTTGGGAACATCACATCCCTCTGCCAGGTTCTCACCGGAGACATGACTGCCTTGGGCCAGGCCTGTTGGGATCCAGATTCAGTGGCTTCAGTCTAGGCAATGGGCTGATGGGCAGCTGTCACTTCTTCTCTGCTTGGGGGAGGCAGGAGAGGAAGGTCAGGCAGGAGATCTGCTTGGCGCCCACCTGTGCCTGTCTCACCTGGCTGCAGGTGCATTGGAGGCTGAACCCCCCTTCCTGATATCCTGCAGGTGTGGGTTTCAGGTTAACAATGGGTGTCAGGGTGAGCTCCAGCGCTCTCCTGGCCCTAGGGAACCCTGGGCTCCATGAGACCTCGGCCTAGGCAGGATTGTTTCCGACACTGTCATCTCCCCATAAAGTCACCTCTTCAAACATAGGGCTGCATGCTTTGGTACATTTAAAGATTGAAAGGCAAAAGCCGGCCTCTCCCCTCTCCCGGAGTGGGTGGCCCCTCCCCTCTCCGAGTGGGCGGGGACAGGAGTTACAGGGGACACTTTCCTTGGGATGCCACAGGTCCCTCCGGAGCTGCCTGGCCACGCCTCCTTTCCCTTTCATCTTCCTCACTGACCAATGGGCTTGGAGCATGCAGGCCACGCCCCCATTCCACATTCTAGTGTGGCCCTGGTTACGCCTCCTCTGGCTCAGTCAACACAGCCGCCTGGCAGGAGAGCGGAGCTGCTCACCAGTGCTCCCCTGAATTGTGTTGATGTGGCCCCAACCCGACCCCCCTCCCCGACCCCCGCTCCCTCCCCAATCGTCCCTCCCTGCCCACCCCACCATGGCGATGTCAGAAGAAATTCGCCAGATGAAATTAGCCTCGGCTAGGAAGAAGGTAACACGCACACAGATGCCCTCTGACGGCAAGACCACTGCCAGAGTCCATAACACTTCCGAGACACGCCAGGCTGGGCGGGCCCCCAACCCCGGTGCCTTTGGGCTCCCCTACCAACGTCTTGTCAGTCAGCCCCCCCCCACTTCAGCAAGGAGCCCAGCCCCTGCGCTCGCCAGTCACCCCAGGGTGCCTTTGGATGTGTAACCCCTGAGGCTCCCCGCTCCCTACTTGGACCTCACCTTTTCCTGCCCCAAGCCAGACCTCCCTGGGCTCTGTGGGCTTCTCTCTAAGGACCTGGGTCTCCCAGTCCCCACCCTCATCAGTCATTTCTGGGTGACTTTGGGCTGGAGACTCGTGGGAATCCCTGCTGCAGACTCTACCCACCCCTCCTGTTCCCCCAGTGCGACCTCCCTGTGCTCTTTGGGCTGGCGTCTCCAAGGACCTGGGTCCCAGCCCTGCATCCCCCTGCCCCATCATGGAGCAGTGACCGAGGCATGTCCTTGATGTGGTCCCTCCCCCAGGAGGAGTGGAATGTAGTGATGTCACCGTTCCCCTAGGAACCCTCAGTGCTGCTACAGGACCAGCCTTCGATCTTAGGACCCAGTCCCCTAAGCATTCTCATCCCATTTCTGGCTCCTCTGGTCCCAGCACACATTTCCAGCTGGAAGGGGAATGGGGACTGTGGGACCTAGGAGCAAGAGGACTCAGGCTGCCTCACTCCCTTAACAGAGACATTGACAGTGTGGAAAGCCTGCACTTCCCTCGTGAGCTCAAAAGGTTGACAGTGTCTCTGGGTGGCAATGGGAGAATGGATTTGGTTTGGTTTTCTCTCAGGCTTCTACTCTCCAGAGAGCCTTTCACGTTTCTTTCTGAGTTCTCCACCTCATCTTCAAGTTCTCCATGGTTCTGGGACCAGACTGCCCTTCAGTCAGTGGCCTCTGGAGTGAGATCTGCTCATCTTCTATGGAACAGATCTTGGGAAATTGAAACTGACAGCTTGAATCTTCCTCATATCATCTCAACCTGGGCTACTTTGAAGGCCACGGGATAAACATGGGACATCTTTCTGAAGCATCAGTTGCCCTTGAGTCTCTTGAGACAGCAAAAACATTAATGTTCTTAGGGATGACAGTCACATAGGTTTCTAAGAGTGTATCAGACTTGTCTCCAAAATGAGACTTGGGTTGTCCTCTTTCTGATAAATTCCCAGATTTAACAGAAAGGCTGCCTTCTGCCATGGGGACACATTGATATAAAAGTGTGAGAGGTGCTGGTGCTCTTCTTAACACTAACAGTCGTGTGAGGCTGTATGACTCTAAACCACACGGCGTACAGTTCCCGCCTACTTAATGGTGACTTTTCTACCTCTGCCTGTGGTTTTGGTCTCTGGCAGTTGCTGATTCGTGGCAAAACCCCAGAGCTTGGAGTCAGAGGAATGAGTTTAAGATCTAGTACTGCTTTTTCTTTCTCTTTTCTTTTTTTTTTTAATTTTTTAAAAATTTCGCCATGATATCAATCCCTCCCAGTCACTAAGTGATTGTGACAACACCTTATAGAGTTGTCGGTGGCATTAAATCACATGGTGTGTAACAGTATTTTGTAAAAACTGTAAAGTAGGCTGTGACCGTAGGGGTCTGTAGTTCTCATGAGTATTACTGCTCTTTTTCCCACAGTTAAAAGAATTCCAACAAAGAAACAGCCCTGCTGTTCCAACACGAGTGAGAAGACGAAAGACAAGAAACAACAATTGCCCTGAGACAGCCGCTTCTGATGGTGGCCGGTCACCATGCCATGTGAGTCTTGGCTGGCCAGGCTTCTGGGGAAAAGGGGCCCAAGGGGCAGTAGAGGGTAATTGTTAAGATTGTGGAAGAACTTCTGGGTACTGGTTAGGAATTCTGGGTTTGAATCCTGCCTCTCCATCTGCTAGGGATATGACTTAGGGCAAGTTCCTTGAGCTTTTTGGGCCTCTCTTTTCACATCTGTAAAATAGAGGTGGTGTTGTCTGACTTCCATTAGTGAAGGTGAAATGAGATTCGTTATTGCTGTTGTTTTTTTGTTAATCCCTAGTACATGGCCGGCTGTAAACACCCAGGACACCCAGGAAATGGTCCTTGCTGTTTGGTTTTCCTCATCCCCAATATCAAGGGGAAGCCAGCCCAATGAGCACAGCCATTTGCTGTCAGGCTGTCCCTTTAAGAGCCACTGAAAGGGCCCCAGGGATGGTGGGAGATAAGAACCATGAGCGGAGCTGGCACAAGGAGTTTTGGGACCAAGGGTCCGAGAGAGGCAGAACAGAAAATGCTGCCAGCTGATGGGGAGGACAGGAAGTCAGAGGCTTGGACACGGAGGGGACAGAACGTCTCCATGTGCACTCTCGTCTCTTGTAGTCAGCCGCAGGTGGTCACAAGGAGGGCCCTGCGCCATGTGCCTCCATGAAAGACCCAGAGGTAAGAGGCCCTGAGCTGCGGTACAGTGACCCGGCAGGCCAGCCCTCTACCCTCCTCCCACAGTGGCGGCTGGGTGCCCCTCTGCCAGCCGAGACAGCCCCCACACACCCCAACCCTAATGATTGTTCTCTCTGCCTCTCCCCCGATCCTCCTCCAACTCCTCCTCTCTGCGTGTGCCTCAGAGCGCGCACCAACCTCAAATAGCCCTGGACTCGAGCTCCGTCACAACCAGTGAACTGAATAACACCGTCAACGTATTGGTAAGAGTCCGGTGGGGTCCCCTGATTCCACGCCGCCAATCCTGGGCTCCAGTTTCCCCTTGGGGCTGCTGTGGGTGAGTTGAAGGGCACTATGGGGAGCCAGCACTGGACGCAGAGCTCAGAGGCCAAATGCCCGCCCTGCCCTTACCTGGCTGTGGCCTTGGCCAAGTCCTAGGTGGGGGACTGGGAACTTGGACAGTGAAGGTACAGAAGAGGAGCTTTGGGATGTTACAATTTGTGTAAAAAGAGAAAATGTGTGTGTGTGTGTGTGTGTGTGTGTGTGTGTGTGTGTACATACTATGATAATATACATAAAACATGTCTGCAAGGATTTGTAAAAAACTCAGGAGAGAGCACGGGTGGCTGGGAGATACTTCCCTTCTGTATCTTCTGAGTTTTGGACTATGCGAATGTATCATCCTTTCAAAAAGTGAGCAGAAGATTAATTTCCCCCTTCCTGTCTGTGCCCCCACCCCCAGCAGGAAAAAAATTGGACTTAGAGGATCAGATGGACCTGGGTGTTCAAATCCCAGCTCTGTCTAATGATCTTAGGCAACCACCTAACCTCTAATGCTCCGTGTTTTCCATCTACACAGTAGAGGTCATCGTAGTAACTGCCTCACATGGTGGTTGTGAGGTTAAATGGGATTGTTAGCACGCTACCTGGTGACGCACTCAGTAAAGGTTCCAACAGCGGTAGTAATAACAGGAATAACAATAGAATCGATCTGATCTCTCTGGACCTCTGTGAGCCAGCTGTAAATTTGATCTCTTTGCCTGTCCCTTCCAACTTTACTGAGTTCTTTTAAAATCCAGACCATGGGCCTTGATCTTTACTGACCGAGTTGTGTATTAAGCCCAGCCCTAGCCCTTTTAAGGGGCACCGTGTGGAATGGCCCAGGCTCTCCAGATTGAAGCTTCTCCCTCTCCACCCTCCAGCCCTCGAGCCGCTGTGAAGCAGTCCTTGAGCAGCAGTTACAGCAGTTTCTACAGGAGCGGGAACTGCTCAAAGCACAGGTGGCAGAGGTGAGACTTTGCAGAGGGAGGGATGTGGAAGGAAGATGACCCCAGGTGGCCAGGAGCAGGTGAGGACCCGTGACAGCCCTTCCTAACTTCTGGGTCCATTCCTGCAGGTGACGGAGTGTCTTAAGAAAGCTCAGCTAGAAAGAGACGCATACGCTCAACAACTCAAAACAGAGAAGGCGCGGTGGCAGCAGCAACTGCTGAAAATGGCAGGAGAAGTGAGAGCTGACCCTTCAGCCCCGCTCCTTAGATAGCTCACTGGATCTTCCTGGGCATCTGTAAAATGAGAATAGTCCAGCCAGGGGTGGTCACGGGACTGGGCTTTGTGGAGCTGGGGGCGGAGAGGGCGATGGTAGCCTGTCCAGCCACCAGCCCCTCTCTCCAGGGCCCTTTCCCCCTGTGCTTTGGGCAGATTGAAATATTCAAAATGGAGAAAAGCCAGGATGCAATGAAAATCGAGGAGCTGAAGAGGAGCCTTGCCCACCTACAAAACCATCTGGGTAAGATGGGGCTGGCATGACCTGGGAGCAGGACTGGCATCAGAGGGCTGTGGGGGTGGCTTAGGGTGCCCCAGGGAGGTGGGTGTCTGGAAGGGCTTTGAGGCAGAGGGAAAGAGGTCTGTGCCAGGAGGCGGCAAGTCTCGTAATGGCCACGAGCCTCAGTGTCCCCATCAGAAAGAGGGAGGGGTTCCCGTCGTCAGCCACCCACGGTGCTCTCGATCTGAAAGTGGCTCGGAAGACTGGCTACCATTTGGGGTTGAGGAATCATTAGCAGTGAGGGCAGGTCTGGGGAGCCTGAGAGGAGCTGTGCACCCAGAAGAGTTTTTTGTTTTGTTTTGTTTTGTTTTGTTTTTTTGAGAATCCAGAGGCCCTTATTGTCTGCTTCCTTTCTCAGCTGAACCCTCAATCCTGAAGCCCCCAGCAGGACACTCTGACTTGGAGAAAAACCTAAAAACTGAAACCAAGTACCTGAGAGACGAGCTGCGGGAACAGGAGAGGCTGCAGGAGGCGAAAATGAGGCTCTGGGAGCAGGAGGTGAGGCTGAGAGAACAGGAGGAGAGGCTTCTTGAGCAGGAGGGGCTCCAGGAGCAGGAGGAGGAGCTGGTGTGTTGCCCACCTGGGGAGCCTGCCCTCCTCCCCAGCCCTCCAGGCCTTTGTTTTCCCACCTGTAAAATGGGGGAGTATATGAAATGGGGCTCCTAAAGCCACCTGTGAGCCAGAGCCCTGCTCTGATGGCTGTAGGAGAAAGGAGACAATTTTTCTAACCTGCCTCCACCCTTCCCGGTGCCACGGGAGGCAGTCACAAAGTTCTGGGGTCTCCAGCTGCAGTGGGTGGCCGCTGATTGCTTCTGTCTGTCCAGAAGAACGAGAACAGGAGCGCACTGCATCTGGAGCAGGAAGGAAAGGAGCTGCAGGAGAAGCTTGATGAACAGGAGATGGTAATCTCCGTCCCATCCGGGAGGGCTGGGAGGCAGGCACCGGCCTCTGGGGAGGGGAGGTGCAAGGCCACAGGCAGCTCCACCCTGGGGGCAGGTGACCCCACACCCTCCAGGACAGTCCTGTGACCGTTTCTGGCTTCCTGCCCTATGACTTTTAGAGGCGGGTAGCCCTGGGCTCCTCCCAGGTCTGAACATCATCATCCCAGCTCGAGGCATGGAGCCCCCCAGTCATAGGGCAAGAGACAGTGGTGTGAGAGGCTCTTTGTGCTGGGTGCGGTGGCTCACCCCTGTCATCCCAGCACTTTGGGAGGCTGAGGCAGGAGAATCACTTAAGATCAGGAGTTTGAGATCAGCCTGGCCAACATGGCGAAACCTCATCTCTACTAAAATTACAACCACCACCACCACAACAAAGCTGGGCTTGGTGACGCACACCAGTAATCCCAGCTACTCCGGGGGCTGAGGCATGAGCATCGCTTGAGCCTGGGAGCCGGAGGTTGTGGTGAGCTGAGTTTGTACCACGAATCTCCAGCCTGGGCCACAGAGTGACACTCTGTCTCAAAACAAAACAAATCAAATCAAAGCAAAGCAAAACGAAAGCCTCCTTAGATCCAAACTGGATTCCAGCCTTGATTCCACTGGTCACCATTTGACGACTTTGCATCTCTAGTCTCTGTTTCTTTAACTTCCAAAGGAAGTTAGCATTTTCCTCGCGTGGGTGTTGAGGATTGAATGAGATGATGCGTGGAAAGCATTAGGCACGTAGCACACTTGGCAGATGGTGGTCGGCTCCCTCTGCTTTTCCACCAGTCTGTGGCCTACAGTTTAAATGGTGGAACGAAGGATGTGAGATCTGAGGCTGGGGAAGGAGGCATGGGGTTCTAGGCAAGGGAGGCAGTCTCTTAGGCTGGAGCCAGGGGCCAGGCGCCTGGGCAGGCCACCTTCCTCTGTGGTCCCTCCCAGACCCCCTTATGCTCTTGGTTTCTCCACCTTCTGATTCCTCTGGACCCTCACCCCTTCCAGGAGCTGGTGGTCAGACACCTTCGTGACTGACAGGTGCACTCTCTGAGGCCCCAAGGGAAGGGGCTGCGCTCCACCTCCCTGTCCCGTCTGTCCTGTGTATGCCCCTACAAGAACGGTCATCTCTTGCCTTCAGGTGCCATTTCTGAACGCTGCTGGAGCCGGTGCCCAGGAGGAGCAGGCACGGCTCTGTGAGCAGCTCCAGCAACAACAGGTGTGCTGCCAGCAGCAGGCTCACCCGGTGGCCTCGGCCCTGAGGGACCCAGAGTCAGCGGCCGTGGCCACAGGGACTGGGAGCAAGTGTGGGTGTGGGGAGACCCAGCGGGCCCTGCAGGAAGCCATCGACAAGCTGCAGGTGAGTGAGTCCTGCAGGGGCCATGAAGGGTGGGGTTGGGGCAGGTCGCTGCCGAGATGTGACCCCATTATTTTGGCTCCAGAGAGACTTCATGGCCATCATGAAGGAGAATGCGGACCTCAAGGAGCGGGTGGAAAAACTAGAACTCGGACTGATCCAGCTCTCCGGAGAGAGAGACACGATAAGTGAGCAGGAGGCCAGGGCAGGGCAGGGGAGCTGCAGGGTGGTGGAGGGGACCAGCCTCTGAGCCTGTCCTTCCGCAGGAAAGTCCGTCAAACCAAATGACCGTGAGAGGGCAGTGGCCAAGACCCAGCACCAGAAGAAGAAGGATGTTAGCATGCTGTCCCAGGCCGAGGAGGGGATGAAGGTAAGGTGTACAGCCTCTCTGCGGGGGTGAGGGGATGGGGGTGGGCGTGAGCGTGGGTGCAGGCACCGGCATGGAAGCTGAGCACCCCTATCTCCAGGTGGAGCTGCTGGAGCTGCAGGGGCCAGTGATGCCGCTTATGATCGACCACGACGTCCAGCACCCTGCTCATGAGTCCACTCCAGGGGCCACAGCCCCCCAGGGGCTCGGTGCTGCTGACAAGGATGGTGAGCAGAGCCCTCAGGCGGGGTGGGCAGGCAGGAGCAGGGGAGGCTGGCACTGTGCTCAGACCCCCACCTCCCTCTCTCCAAAGAATTTTGTGAGGTGAGCCTGGATGAGGACAGCGACAGCCTGGAGCCTGCAGGAGGGAGAGTGCAGCACAACCCCACTGCACAGCAGATGGCACCTGGCTTTGTGAGCTGCGTGACGGCCAGCAACACCGGCCCTTGGACAGCAGTCCCTCTGTGCCATGCTTTCACCGGGCTGCGGCGAAGGAGGAAGTAGACATCACCGTCAGCTAAGAGGTGGCCAAGAAATTTACAAAGGACCGAAGTTATAGGGTTAGTCTTCTACACGTTTACTTTATTTGAATGTTAGGGCCACTCATGATGATTTGTGTTTCTAATTTATAGTTTATTTGTAAAAAGTTAAAGGAGAGTGGGTCTTCGTGTGGCTTTCACTGATGTTCACTCTGGCATCCTTTAGCATTTTTCCTTTTTAATTTGATAAAATCATAGATCATTAGCATGTCTATCGAGTTTGTCCTTACGTGGTGGGAGTTCAAACACACAAAGACCCACTATTGGCACAAAACTATTCTCACTAGTTTGGAATAGGCTGCCGTGGTTTTTTAATGTTATTGCAGCATGTATAGTCATTATGGAATTCAGATACAATTTGCTTATGTTCTGCTATGATATTTGATGGAATCCTGATCACAGTGACCTCTTAATTAGCTCAATATGTGCTTTGCCCTCATGTGCACACTGTTTATTACCCTGTAAGATGCCACTATGAGTACTGAGATTTAGAGTTGTTGAAAGGCTGAGAACTGGAAACAGCCTTTCTTCCATGTTCTGTGCATTGCAAATGGGAGTAATAACATTTTCGGGAGCTTTTAAAATCTCACAGAAGAGGAAAGTGGCCTGCTCTGGCAGGTATGTGCAGAATAGAGTATTCCATTCATTCCCATGCCGAGAACGAGCGCTGTGCTATGGCAGTTCTTCTGGGGTTTTTCTGTGCTCTGGGCTCGTGAAGATAGTGCATCATGAGCTGCGGCAGCTGTACTCTTTTCTGATGACCTAAAAAGGATGATTTCGGAGGAGTAAAAGGCTCCCATCTTTGTGGATGTGAAAACCTTTCCTAACTTGGAGCATTTATATCTATAATACATTGTAAAGTCAGAGTTTCTGTTACCTGTTTTAACACATGAGTCCAAGTCTCAGTACACAAAAGGGCACTGGTTGGCATTCTTATTAATGTATTTAGTAAAGATCATAAGAAATCCTTTAAGATAAAGTGTTATATATATATATATGAATGGAAATTTGTATCTTAGAATGAATAGGCACTAAATATTGATGACTGAATAGTTAACGTTTTAGGACACTTGGTATAGTGCCTTGCACACAGAAAGAGACCACGGATGAGATTATCCTTTAGCATCATTTCACAGTTTTAAAAATTGCTATTGATTACAGTTCACATAGCAAGTTGCCGATAAAACATCCATTTTTATAAAACATCTTCAAGAAAAAAGAAATCCTTTAAGAGTTTAAATGTCCAGAAAAAAAAGAGAAAATTAAAAAAAATTTTTTTTAATGTTTAAATGTCCCTAGAACAGGCATACAGGTTCTAGTCAAGAATGAATTAGAGTGCAGGAAAGCCGTGTGACAGCTGGCATCCCTCTGTGTTCATGGAGCTTCTTTGAGTCAACAAGACTGATTGACCGTCCAGACTTCTCTGGCTAATACCTATTCTTCAACCACCATGGTTACTCTGACATAGGAATTGCCTTCATTTTCTTCAATAAAAAGGACTTTAAACAATAATCACAAACAAAAAGTAATAATCACAAACATTATTATAAACTAATATATGTGAACGTACTTGGCTGAAACAAAAAGGAGTTTCAGTAGAGAGAACTGTACTGTATTTGAAAATCAAGAAGTTTATGCAACTTAAAATGTTTATAGACTGCATGCCATCTACTGTTTGTGAATGTCAACGTATTATCAGGAAAAGTGTCTGTACAATCACAGAGTTTTATCTCCTCACCAAGTTCTTTACCAAGAGTGAAATATGTTTTTATACCTTTCGGTTTCAGTTAGAGGCATATTTTGTGCAAGATTTATGTTAATGTGCCTCTACATTATGAATGAATTCTTTCAGTCAGACACTGCCTAAGTCACAACTTTATGATGCTTGGGAAAGAATCAACAGTTGAAACTTCATAAAGTTCTAATGTCTGTGTGCCAAAATACATCCCATTGTTAGGATGGAGGGAGATATGTATGTGTGCTCCCTGAAGTGGAGATTCCTAGTTACTGACCGTGTCCATGTTTAGCATTTGGCATCCTCATACTTTCATAAATATGACATTAATAGGAGGGCACTAATATGATTTACAGATGGAATAACACATTTCCTGCATTCCCTGAAAGAGTATAAATATTGGGTCCTGGTGACTTGAACTGACTCTTCCAAATTGTAGAAATTAATCAATGTATCAGATAAACCCAGTTTCAGAATGATTAAGAAAAACTGTTAGACCAAATAATGTGGCTGATCGACAGTGGTACGATTTCTAGCCCGGGGCTTTAAAATGGACATAAAGTTCTGTTTTGTGTTTTATTTCTGAACTTGCCGCTTTTGCATTCTTTGAGTTCAGTTTAAAGACAGTTACTCTAAGTCCATTTTCGGGCTGGAAACCGTACCTCTGAAAATGGACTTAGAGTAACTGTCTTTAAACTGAACTCAAAGAATGCAAAAGCGGCAAGTTCAGAAATAAAACACAAAACAGAACTTTAAGTCCATTTTAAACCCCCGGGCTAGAAATCGTACCACTGTTGATCAGCCGCATTATTTGGTCTAACAGTTTTTCTTAATCATTCTGAAACTGGGTTTATCTGATACATTGATAAATTATTTCAAAGGGATTTTCATAGTTCAAATCACTTCACTTTTACCCTAAGAAATATAAATGACCAGGAATGACCTTCAGTTAGTGTTTAGCATCTGTACCCAATCTGACAAGAATGTGTTCATCAGGTACCTATGGAGTAAATCACATACAGGCGTATTTAAGCTGAATGTGATTCTGGAAAATACATTTACTATATTAACCAAAATATCACTCTGTGTAGGCATTTTGTCATCTATTTAAGAAAAATCTAACAAGAATGGAAATCATATGACAGTAATTTAAGTCTTTCTTCATTCAGCCAAGTATTTGTTCTCTGTCTCGTTCAGTAGAAGGCAGCTTTCAATTTGCTTAGAAGGCAACATCAGAAAGTTAGCATTCATCAAAAACATAGAATTTTATTTTATTTTCATATTTGTGTATGTTTTAGATAACTGAAACTTCACAGAATTTAACAACAAATAAAGTTTAAAAATTTAATTCTGTGCATTAGCTCCGAGTATCTCTATTTTATAATCTATAAGGCTATGCCATAGTTCAGCACCAACAAGATCCACACAAAACTGTTTAAGCAATCTTCTTATCCATCCCGTGTGATAGTTTTTGTTTGTTGTTGTTTGTAAGGTAAAAGTCCTACTTTCAGACCTTGAAGTGCAATCCCTCTAGTCAGAGTACAAAACTTGGGTTGTACCTTCTTATTTTCATTGAACAGATACAAAAAAAAAAAAGGAAAAAAACTGTGTTCCACCATTGATTTAGGCCATCAGTCTATATGTTGAATTTATAACACTGAAGCATCAGAAGTAACATAACAATGCCCTGCCCCTATTCTTCCCCTCCGTTTTAAATTCTTAAAAAAGCAACCAGAAAAATGTTTCATTTATTCTTTAAAATACGGTGCAAAGAAGGATTACAATAACAAATGTCCTCATCCACACCTCCAATAACATCTCACTGTTTAGCATAATCTACCATGAACAGATTCAGGGGCTCATCTAGAGCCATATTCACAGCTTCTGAATGGACCATGTTTGCTATACCAGAGTCCTGCTCAATGGCAGCGTCTCTCTGTTCAGAGGTCATTACCAAAAAATAGAGTTTTAAAATGTGGGTTCAACTGAATAAATTTGAATTTCTGTAGGAAGAATCAAAATACCTATTTAAAGATTGCGATATATGATGATCATTTTTAAAGGATTTTATTAAACCTGATAGATTTTCCAGAAATGAATAAAAATCAGTTCTGAAACCAAAGCTGATTTTAAGAAAATTTGAAAATGTAAATCAGTCCTATCCTATCCATAATATAGCTTCTCCAAAACTTTATCTTAAACATTTTCAAAATAACTATTAAAACATGTAACTGCTATCTTAATGTTTTGAAATTACTTAGAACATTTTAAAATATGAATGTCATAGTTTAAAAGACACCAGGGGAAGGAAAAGTAGGGAAAGAAATGCCAATTCCAGCCCAAAGCATTAGTTGCCAAGTTTTCTAAGAATGACTTTTACTAATGTATGAACTCTTATGAACAGAATGTAAGATGGAAATCCTGAGCCTTTTGTGTAAAGCGGCATTATTGACTGCTGCTGTGACGCTCCTGTAATGTAATAAATTATTTAATTGCTGCAAAGTGCTGTTTTTGCCTTAAAATTTAGTGTGTCTTGACAACTATAGTATTAAAGATATTGAGACTCTGCAAATGCTGGGCACACTTGGCATGAGATACTGTGTTTTTATTTTTACGAAATTGTAATATAGCTATGCAAGTGTGTTTATTAAAAGAACACAAACTAATAAAGGTTATAGGATAAAAAAGTTATGGGATAAAAACTGTGGAAAAGTTGTGGCAAAAAACGTTGTGGATAAAAAGTAGAAAAAATTTATGAAAAGTATAAAATTTATGAAAAGGAAATTATGAGATTTTATAAACATCAGGGGATAAATACAAAAATAAATAAAAGCAGGCCCGTGTCAGCAAGGCCTGGAGAAGGGGGGCTGGAGTCTCCGCCCCCACCATGTCCCTCCCACCCCTTCCCAGTCACGCCTTTATTACTAGCGTAGCAAGACAAGACCCCTGTCTAATGGGGGGAGACAAACAGACCCTTTGCCACCTTGACCAGGGCTGAGTCCTCAAATCTCTGGATGATGATGGTTGTTATTGAAGAGCCAGAGGCTGCTGGAGTTGGTTGGTTTGGAGGAGGCCTCATGACCTCCTTCCGCTCACCAAAGCAACTTTTCCCTCAGGGGGCTCCCATCTTCTTACTCAGAGAGGCAGCTGAGGCAGGACAGTGGCGCTAACTGTGGACCAGGCGAGGGCACGGGCTGCTGGGGTGACCCCCCTTCCCCAGTGTACATATTGTATCCGTGTAACGTTTTGTTTATTTTAGGGGTTTGGGGTGCCCTGTGTATCGTACCTGGCAGAGGTTGGAGCTGGCACATGGGGAGGAGGTTTTATTTTTATTTTTATTTTTATTTATTTTTTGTTTTTTTTTTTTTTGAGACGGAGTTTCGCTCTTGTTACCCAGGCTGGAGTGCAATGGCGCGATCTCGGCTCACCGCAACCTCCGCCTCCTGGGTTCAGGCGATTCTCCTGCCTCAGCCTCCTGAGTAGCTGGGATTACAGGCACGCGCCACCATGCCCAGCTAATTTTTTGTATTTTTAGTAGAGACGGGGTTTCACCATGTTGACCAGGATGGTCTCGATCTCTTGACCTCGTGATCCACCCACCTCGGCCTCCCAAAGTGCTGGGATTACAGGCTTGAGCCACCGGGCCCGGCTGGCTGGGAAACTTATTTATTGATAGCAGAGGACAGAGGAAGGAGGCGGGATGGGTCGCGGCTCCCTGGTGATGCAACTCCTGTTTATTTTGCCTTTTATTCTGGAATAAATGGATTTAGCCGCACTGCTCGGCCTGCTGTAGTCCCGCTTCCCTCACTGGGTCCTGGAGTTTGTGCCCCTGAACGAGGAGCCCCAGAGTGTCTGAGCGAGTCCAGCCGGGCTGTTGGGGACCTTCCAGGCCTGTTACCTGTGTGCCGCCTGGTGACACCTGGGGGACTTCCCGGGGACTGCGGTGGCACGTCCGGCCCTGACAGCCAGCAGGCTCAGAAGGCTGATCAGCGGTGGCCGGGAAGGCAGGTACCGGCACCCAAGGGCGCTGACTCCCGCCCACCCCCGGCGTCTGTCTCCCACCCCCCGCCTCCCTCTCCTGTCTGCGCCTGGTGGCCTGCGCTGTCTGTCCCTCCAGAGCGCCGGCTGCCCCGCGGGCTCCCTCCAGGCTGAGTGCGTGGCCCTCCTGCCCCCTCGTGGCCAGAGCCGGCTGCACGGGACAAGACCAGCTGCGCTCCAGGGGCTTTCCGGGAACAGTGGCCCTTGGAAAGGGTGGGGCCTTTTTACCGCGCCCGATAGCATCGCAGAAACGGCTGGGTCTTTCCCCTCCCCTGAGCTCCACAGAGAACATAGTCCACATAGGACATATCCCTTGTCATCCAGAAATGGGTTTGACTCTCAGCCACGGGACAACAGGACGGGTAGAGACTGTCAGGCCACAGGGCTGCCTGCACGGCAACCCCATGCTTGGCGGTGGTGGGAGGGATGGCCGGGCCTGGGTGACAGGGAGGCTCACTGGAGGTGGCGCACTTTGGAGGGGCAGTGTCAGGGGACAACTTTCTCTTGTTGGGCCACAATACTCCACAGGGACAGCACAGTGACTGATTCCCAGTGCCAGAGGCGAGGCGGTCGGCCACGTGGAGGTGTATACATATGTGAGTATTCATAGATATTTCTAGAACAGAGCAGGGGTGTGCCACAGAAGGGAACAGTCACACCTGGATGTGTCACCTCACCGCTACAACACAGTTAAGTCACAGATGAAGGGGGCTGGCTTTGGGGCTGGGGGAGTCTCAGAACAGCCGCCCAGGCAGGCTCGGAAAGGGAGGTCTCCGACAGGAGGGGGGGTCTGTGTAGAGGTCAAGAGGGGCCTGGGGCTCTCAGGATGGGATGGACTTCCCTGACCCGATCGGCTGGCAGTTGCAGAGAAAACAGAGAGGAAACGGGAGAGGGAAAGGCGAGGAGAGAGCTGGTGAGGCCAGCGCAGAGCAGGGGGAGCTGCAGCAGCTGGGGGAGGGCTGGGCAGGGGAGGGCGCAGTGCAGGTGCGGCAAGGTTCCTGGAACAGGGGCTGGAGGGGAAAGGGGAGGAAGAAGGAGGAAGGAGCCGGAGCTGCACAGTTAGTGCCGGGGGCTGCGGCGGCCTCCCCACCCGAAACCCGCTGGCCTCTCCCACGGCACACAGGCAGTGCACCCACAGCTCAGACCCATGCTCACCGCCCTCGGGCTGCCCTCTTTTCTGAACACCCTGTCTTCCAACCCACTGGCTCAGGGCCACCCTTTGCTTTGGGGAGCCCCATGCGACAGCCACCAGGCCTGATAGAGAAGGAACATTGCTTGAACCAGGAGGGTGAAGCTAAAAGGGCTGGATGGCTGGAGGGAGCGCCCGAGGCCCCTCTGGGTGGTCAGAAAGCCCAGGACCCTCTGAAGGGACCCTGGGGGAGACAGGGAGGCCAAGCAGTCGGATGTCACTAACCACAGACTTATAAGTGTAAGTGGGGAGCCTCAGCTGTTTGGGGGACTGCAGGTCTCATAGGTGAGGCTGGGCCCTTCCTTCGGGAAAAGCAGAAGAGGGAGAGTCTGTGGCGGTGGGTGGGGATGTGGGGGGTAGGTAGATTGGGGGTAGCCGGACTTACTGGGCGGAGCTCAGCTAGATCAGCAGGCACTGTGGTCCCCTGGTTGAATAGCATAGGCGGTGAGCCCGCTGGCTGGTGGTAGTGCTTCAGTGGGGCCAGGGACCCTGCCTTCAATCACACACTAGCAGCTATGATAGTACCTGGGAGGGAGTGGAGGGGGTTGGGTGTCCTGCCTGGCCTGTGAGGTGTGTGATAGGATGACCGTGTGTATGGGACTCTCGAGCTTTTACCCTAGATCACCACTGGATTGCCGACAGACAGAGGAGTAGGGACCCTGACTATCACCCCTGCTCTGCAGTGGATTTGGCTCTCGGCACTCCCAGGCTGGGAGCAGGATGCCCTGGCTGGTGGCATGACTCACATTGCACGACAGTCATGGAGGGCCCAGGATGACGTTCCTAGGCCTCTGGCTGCCTCAGAGTCCAGCTGCACACACACACACACACAAACCCCTCAAGCTCCCAGCCCCTAACCGTGCACCATGAGCTCTCTGCCCTCTCTGACAGCTCCGGAGAGCACTCACATCTGCCAGCTTGGGCATGGAGCCTGTTCCAAGAGCCCCACCCAGGCTCAGCCATGAAGGCTGGGGGCTTTAAGGCCGTGGGGGCCGGCCCTGGTACCTGCCTCCAGCTGGGACGTTCTGCACCTGCAGCCGGGAGTCGTCCCTGGGCCCCTGTGGGCGTGCCGACGGTGGTGGTGTTGATGTCGCTGATGAGGCTGAGCGGCTCCTTCAGCATGTGGCGCATGCACAGCATCTCAGCCCGCTGTGCCTGCTCCGCCGGCTCCTCCATCAGCTTTTCTGGCCTTCCCGCAAGTACCGGTTGGCCAGCAGCTCTGAGATGAGCTCCTTGGTCTGAGAGTGGGCAAAGAGGGAAGGAGGTTGGGACCTGATGCCTGGCCGCCACGCTGGGACCTGCTGGGACTGTGTGCTGGACTTGGAGCTTTCAGACGCGGCTTCTCCACCACTTAGACCGAAAGATCTGCCTCTCACTGCCTTTTCTCACTCAGAGAGGGACAGTGAGGCCCAGAGGGAAAGTCACCTGCCCAAGGTTATAGATCTGGCAGGGGACCTAGGACCTGTCATGCCACCAGGACACCTGGCTACTCAGTGTTTTAAAGTTTTTTTGTGGAGATAGGATCTGGCTCTGTCTCCAGGCTGGAGTACAGTGGGCGAGATCACTGCTCATTGCAGCTTCAACCTCCTGGGCTCAAAGCGATCCTCCAAAGTCAGCCTGTCGAGTAGCTAGGACTACAGGAATGTGCCACCACCAAGCTTAGCTATTTTTAAAATTTTTGTGTAGACACCAAATCTCACTATGTTGCCCAGGCTAGTCTCAAACTCCTGGGCTCAAGCGATACTCCTGCTTTGGCCTCCCATAGTGCTGGGATTATAGGCATGGGCCACTGTGCACAGTCCCATGCTATATCTCTATGGGACAGCTCTGGTCTAGACCATGCCTCCCTCCCTGGACCTGGTCCCATAGGGCTGGTCGGCATCTCCCGCAGGCCAACATGGCCACCTGCATCCCCAGGGTCACAGGAGCCCCCTGCCCCCATGAGGCGGTGCATACACGTTGTTGATCTTGAGGTGCATGGTGATCTTGGGCATGAGACCACCATGAGGTCCCGCACCGTCTTGTTGACAGTGGCCGTGTAGGAGTCCACCAGGCTCTGGGTTGTCTCCACTTGCCGCTCCAGCTGTGGGTCCATGGAGCCCACAAAGCTGTTGGAGCCATTCTCCTCGGCCTTGCTGGCCTGTCATGGAGAACACAAGGGCATCAGGGTGGCCAGGCCATGCAGCCAGGCTCCAGGAGTCCCCAGGATCTCAGCCCCTGCAAAGGTACCTGGAGCATTCAGGCACAGAGAGAAGCAACCGGCCTGAACACCCACCCAGCTCCCCACAGGCTCTAGAGGGTTTCAGTTCTCTCCTCTCAGGACCCCAGACTCCCCTGATTCAGCCTCGCCTAATTCTGACTCTAATGCCCAGAATTTGCCTCAATTCCCCAATCCAGAAATTGGAAAAGACCAACTGCCGGTCCCTTGCTTGAAGACTGGCTGGAGCTGCTGCCAGGCTGCAGACACCTGGCAGGAGGCAAGAGACGGGCACAGTCGCTTTCCCCTTGTCCTGGGAGGCCCACACACCAACACTGCCACCGCTGCCGCCAGGGGGCACCGCCAAAGCAGACAGGCACAGAGAGGAAACCGGGAAGGGTGCAGTGAACCTGGGACAGTGCGCCCCAACTGGAATGTGTGGTTGAATTCAATTTGCTAATACTTTGTCTAAGATTTTTGCAACAATATTCATCAGTGATTTTGGCCTGTAGGATTGATTTTTGGATGTATCTTTGGTTTTGGTATCAGGGTAATACTAGCCTTGTAGAATGAGTTTGGAAGTGTTCCATCCTTGTCTATTTTTGGCTTAGTCTGGGTAAAATTGATATTCGTTCTTTAAATACTTGGTGGAATTCAGCAGAGAAGCCATGAGGTCCCAGGCTTTTCTTTGCTGGGAGGCTTTTTATTAGTGCTTCGATCTCATTATTTGTCACTGGTTTGTTTTGGATTTCATCGTGGTCCAATCTTGGTAGGCTTAAATCGATCTAGGCCATTTTTAAAGGTCTAGAAATTGATCCATGTTTAGTAGGTTTCCAATGTCTCTGCATATTGTTGCTTATTACAGCCACTACTGCTCCTCTGAATGTCGTATCACTTGTAAAGTTTCCTTTTTCACCTTTGATTTTATTTACTTGGGCCTTCCCTGTGTTTTTCTTAGTCTTAGGCTAAAAGTTTGTCAATGTTGTTTACCTTTTCAAAAAACAAACTTTTTATTTCCTTGATGCTTTGAATTGCTGTCTTCATTCCAATTCCATTTATTTCTGCTCTGCTCTTTATTATTGCTTTTCTTCTGCTAATTTTGGGTTTGGTTTGCTCTTGCTCTTCTGTTTCTTTAATATGTGTTGTTAGGTTGTTTGTTTTTCTACCTTTCAAAAGTAGGTGTTTACAGCCATAAACTTCCGTCTTAGTGCTGCTTTTGTTGTATCCTACAGGCTTTGGTGTGTTGTTTCCATTAAAGTAGCAGCTTTACAGTAACCATACACATACATGAAAGAACTGAAATATCAACACCTGTGAAGACGGCGAAGAAAGAATTGAGAAATAATTTTCAGGATAAGTATGTCCTAAACATGCACGGTACATACTTACTAAAAAATTATCCATCTGTTATCAGAATCTAAATTTCACTGGGCAGCCTATATTATATCTGCCATCTCTGCCTCAAAGCCAAGCAGGAGAGAGTCCCGAGTCCTGTGTTCCGGCGGGCGCCCTAGCCTAGGACAGGGCCCGGCCAGGGGCAATCCTGCATGGGATGGATTAGAGATGCCAGTCGTTCAGTGTGCCAGAGGTGTCGCCAGACCTGCATGCAATCAATATTATTCATATTTTCGTCTAAAACAACTTTAATTTTTTTTTTTTTTTTTTTTTTTTGAGACGGAGTTTTGCTCTTGTTACCCAGGCTGGAGTGCAATGGCGCGATCTCGGCTCACCGCAACCTCCGCCTCCTGGGTTCAGGCAATTCTCCTGCCTCAGCCTCCTGCGTAGCTGGGATTACAGGCACGTGCCACCATGCCCAGCTAATTTTTTTGTATTTTTAGTAGAGACGGGGTTTCACCATGTTGACCAGGATGGTCTCGATCTCTTGACCTCGTGATCCACCCGCCTCGGCCTCCCAAAGTGCTGGGATTACAGGCTTGAGCCACCGCGCCCGGCCAACTTTAAAAGTATTAACCTTTTATTTGGAAGTACAGATTCACAGGAAATTTCAAAGATGGGACAGAGAGGGTTCAAGTACTCGTCAGTAGGTTTCCTCCAAAGGTTCTATGTTGTGTAAGTGTGGAACACGATCAAACAGTATCAGGCGCCTAGGTCTGTGCCATTTTATCACAGGCGTAGACCCCTTTAACCACCGCTACAATCAAGACACAGAACTGCTCCGCCACCACGGAAACATCCCCCTCCTGCTATTCCTCTGCACGCGCCGCCACGTCCGGCTGATGGTTGTCATTCTGGGGAAGGGACCCAGTGGTGAATTAGCTTCTGTTTACTTAGGGTAGCCTGGTGGAGCTGGCGGAGATTTGGGGGATACTAGACACCCCCAAAAGTCACGCCGTGAGACCCCGTTTCACGGTGAGCAGCCGGCGTCGGACTCGAGGCGCAGCCGCGGCTCGGGCAGGGGGCTCCCCTGCGACAGCCCTCCGCGTCCGTGGGGGGCCCAGCCCCGTGGGGAGGGTGTATGGTCGGGGCCGCGGCGCGGGCGCGGGCGCGGGGGCGGTGCTGGGGAAACCCTCGGAGCCCCGCCCAGCGGTCCTGAGGACGGGGCGGTGCCTGCAGGGTGGGTCCGCCCCGGCTGCGCGTTTCTAGCCCTGGCGTGGCGTGGGGACAATTAGGCGCCACGCCCTGTCGCTTTGCTGCGCGACGTTCGGGAGGCCGGGGACGGAGGCGTCACCCCGAGACTGGGCGGGGCGCGCACGCTCACACTCAGGTCTCTCCAAAGATCCCCACCTCGGTTTTCTCATCTGGAAAGCGGGGCCTCCCGATCCTCCCACCCCGGTGCGGGCCGACAGGTGTCCGGGGCTTGGTGACCCCACGCTGGAGGCCTCTGCAGAAGGGGGCTGTCCGGTGACCCGGAGACGGGGCCCGCGGGGGGTCTGAACTGAGCGGCCGCGCAGGCTGGCGGGAGGCCGCTCCGCCCCAGGGGGCTCGAGGAGAGGGCAGCTCCTTCCCCCAGTCCCCGGCCCCTCCGACAGGCTCCGCCCGAGCGGCTCTCGGGCGTCTCCCCAGAAAGTGCGGGGCGCGCCGCCGCGGCCTTCTCGACACCGGCACGCACCGAGAGACACTCATGAGTCGCTCGCTTGTTTCGCGCAAGCGGAGTCGCGTCCGCTTTGCCGAGGCCCCGCGCGCAGACCTCAGGGGGCTCTCACGCTCTCCCGGGCCCCGAGAACAATGTCCGTCCTCTCCGCGCGCAGGAG
Organism: Saimiri boliviensis; assembly: GCF_048565385.1. Classification (NCBI taxonomy): domain Eukaryota; kingdom Metazoa; phylum Chordata; class Mammalia; order Primates; family Cebidae; genus Saimiri; species Saimiri boliviensis. The sequence continues at coordinate 4,002,982 of NC_133450.1, forward strand.
GGAGTTGGCGGACCACGCGGGGTCGGCGCGGCGGAGCCGACCGAGCCCCGCGGCCGGGTCGGGGCCCTACTTCTCAGCTGCGAGCGCCTCTGTGACCCGGGCCGCGCACCTGTCAGGTCGGGGGACCTACGTGCGCCGCGACACGGCGGGAGGCGGGCCGCACCGCGCCCGTCCCCTCGGCCCTTCCGGAACCAGTCTCCGAGGCCGCGGCGCCCACCGGAGCGGAGAGGGCTGGTGCCCCGGAGCCGTCGAGTCGGAGGCTAGAGCGGCCAGGCCTCCGAGCCGGGTCGAGCCCGCGAAGGCGACGGCTGCGTCACGCGAGGGGGCGGGGCCGCCACGGGCGGAGGTCGGAGCCGGAAGCGGAAGAGGCGCTCGGAGCGGGGAGTGGGGCCTAGCAGCAGCTGGAGCCTGGGAGACGGTAAGTGTGGGCTGGGGCCCGCGGCGGCAGCAGCGGCGGCGGCGGCGGCTGGGGGTGAGTCGGCGGGGCGGGCGCGCCGGTGCCATTCGGTCTCCGCCTCCTCCCTTTGTTTCTCCTCTTCGGCCCACCGCGGGCCGCGGCCCCGACCTCTCACCCCTGACCCGCGGCTGCTCCACCGGAGGAGGGCGGTCACTGCAGACCCTGACCCGGGTCCCGCGGTGTTGAAGGCGGGGCCTAAACGGCCTCTGAGGCTCCGTAAGGGTTCAGCGGGGGCCCTGCGCCTGCCCGCGGGAGGAGGTCGGGGTCCGACGTGCAGTAGCCAGAGAGGCCCTGCAGACCCTTCCCCTCGCTTGGCTTCACGCCGGGTCTTCGGACGCCTCCTCCCTTGGCGGCCTGGAGTTTGATTCTGGCCCAGTCTGGGCCTCCCTCTGCCCCCGGGCCTGTCCCCGGCTCTCCCCTCGGCGCCACTGGCGGCCGTTACAGAGGGTGGGACTCTGAGACCCCTGGGACCTGGGGCGGCAGGAAGAGAAGCGAACGAGGGCGCAGGCCCCCGAGCGTGTTTTGTGGCGGTGACAGAGCCGTTCCAGCCCGGGGGATGGGCCGGGCCGGGCTGACAGTGCGAATCCCTTGGGTGCACCTCCGTCCCGCCCGGGAGTCTCTGGCTTCAGTTCCGGGTGTGAGTGCCCTGATGTGGAGCTGGGGTGGAAATTGCCTGAACCAGGCCCCCATCGAGGCGGCGTTGGCGGCCTTCCAGCTTCCCTCCTTGATGCCCTTGAGAAGGAGGAGCGTTTCACCCGTTCGTGGTGGAGGCTTGCGAGGTGGCAGGTTTGAGGTTGCAGTGGTAGGGCAGTGCCAGCCAAAAATAACCATGGGTGCTGGGGTGGCCGGAATCCGGGAGGGCAGCCGCTGACCTGGCTGGCTGCTCGTCTTGTCAGCCCAGTTCTCTGGCCAGGAACAGCAGATGAGAAGGTGACAAGGCCTGTGCTCAAAAGTTGACATCCTTGGCTTGGTTTCCTCTGCCTCACTTTTTTCTTCATTGTGCAGAGCAGAGCTTCCCAAAGCATAATTGTGGCCTTTAGCTGCTTTTTCAACAAGCTTTTTGCTGAGGTTTTGGAGAATCAGAGATAATTGAGAAATGGGCCCTAAAGCCCTGGCTGAGAGGTTGACGCCTGCTATTTCCAATATTTTACTTGCCTAGAATGTGTTAAAGGAAGGATAATCTTCTCTATTATTGCTTTGGGTGTGGTACCTTATAATTCTCATACTTGTCATCTTTTGCCAGGCTGGGAGATGTTATCTCCATTTTCCAGGCATTCCAACCGAGGCCTAGAGTGACTTGTCTAAGGTCACGAGGCTGGTATGTGGCAGCCCTAGGTTTTAGTTCAAGAGTATTGCCAGAGCCCTCTCCTCCCGGTTTCCTTGGAAGGGACTTATAAAATGTCCGTAAGGCATTTAACACAGTCCTGAAGTGTTACCTGGAACCTTTTAAGTGTTCATGAAAAGCTGCCACTAGTACCTCTGTGGGCATAAAGCTGTACTAGGCATTTCAGTTATAGGACAGTCCTCACAGAACATTGTAAGAGATTACTATTTCCTTGTTGCCAGAGGAAGCTGATGGTCAGAATAGTGTCATAATTTGCTGAAAGGCACACAGCTAGAAGTGGCATGCCATGATTCAGATGGACATCTATGTGACTCTGAAATTGTGCTCTCCATTGACGTGAATATGTATAGACATTAGAACTTTCTAGGTCCCAGGAGGGAGTCTTTGGCCCAGTGTGACCGTGACCATGTCCTTCAGCTCTGGTGTCTGTCCATTGAGGATGGGCAGGACCATGCTTGCCAAGCTTGTGGCAGGACATGTGCCCTGGCCAGTGGAGCATCCTTGGGTCAATTGGTGAGATGTGAGTTAAGCTTTCACTCCATAGCTTGGGCAGCTGACCCAGAGTAATTGCAGGAAAACAGTGAAACATTAGTCAGCTGATTACCAAAACAACAAATCTGAGCTTCTGGGGAGGTGATTTTAGCTTCAAAGACTTCCCAGGTAGATGGGGAAGATGTGTGCAAAATGTGCTTGACCAGGCAAAGTCAGGACTGACCATGACTGGAGGTTGGCTGTGGCCAAGTGTAAGTATTGGGAAGAAGGCCGGCCCCATGGAGGCAGTCAGGGGTTCACATATGGGTGGAGCAGGTTGCTGGCCTCACATAGCCAGCTTTCTCCGCTGGTGGCGGATCCAGCCTGGCAATTTCCTGTGGTGAATATGAGTCCTCACTGAACGGGGATAGTGAGTTGGGGCTCTTATGCCTGCCAGACAGCTAACCCTCTGGCTGCTCTTGGGATAGGTGTAAAGTAGGATACTGGAGCCGGGGAGCTAGAAGAAGGGACAGTAATGGTACTGTTGGATAAAGGCAAGGCACCTGGCAGGGCACTGCCAGAGTCTAAAGGGTGCTAAATGGCTCTCTGGCAAGAAAGTTGGATACTCTGAGGACCCTGGCATCTTTCCCAGTGCTGAGACCCAGGATGAGCCAGGAAGGGCTGGACAGACCCCCTGGGTCCACATCGACTCAGGAGGGCTACGGAATGTTCATGAGGCCTGTGTACCTCTTTCTTCAAGGGCTGCCCTTCTCATTTCTGCTGTGGCTCCTCACATTGACTTGTGGTCCTTACTCCCTTGAGTGGGGTCCAGTTCAGGCCCTCAGCCAGACGTCTTCAGCTTCTCAAACCTGAGGGCTTTGAATCCTTGCCTCCCGGGTGTTGGCTCCATGCCAACAGCCCTTTGCCTGTCCTCTGGCTTTACAAAGCATTCGATCCACGGGTGCCCCACGCGGGAGGGAATAGAGCACAGGAGGCCCCCTTCTCCTGCCTTTGATCTCCTTGTGGTAGTGTTCACTGTCCAGCCCAGGGTTCCTGCCTTAGCCCCTGGCCCTGGCTCACCCAGTTCCCTGAGCACTCAGACCACCAGGCCAGCGATGCTCTGCTGGGAGGCAGCTGTTTGTTTGTTCACTGGCAGAGAAGGTTGTTGCCCATTGTCTGCTGTTTGACCAGTGTGACCTCAAGAGTTCTTCACTTCATAAACCTCTGGGAGGGGCTGCCTCCAAACAGAAGAATGGGCTGTTCAGGAGCAACCAGGAAGGCCCATGCAGCTCCATGGCTGGAGGTGGCTGGCTGTGTGTTTAGCAGGGCCTTCTGTTCCTTGCGGCCTAGATGCATCACTGTAAGCGATACCGCTCCCCTGAACCAGACCCGTACCTGAGCTACCGATGGAAGAGGAGGAGGTCCTACAGTCGGGAACATGAAGGGAGACTGCGATACCCATCCCGAAGGGAGCCTCCCCCACGGAGATCTCGGTCTAGAAGGTGAGAGGGAACTAGATAGGAGGGAAAGGCTCCTTCTGTCAGCCGGACTCAGCTGTGGCAGCTCCAGACTCCTTGAGATTACTCCACCCCTGCCCAGCTGTTCCTGGGTCCCTGCCCTGTCCTCTTTGGGCTCCTCCCCTCACCTTACCTGCATGCCTTGCCCTCATCAGTAGCTGCCGCCCACTCTTTGTCTTAGAGTGCCTTTTTTTCTTCTCCCTACACATTCCCCCATTTTCTAGGCCAGCATCTTTCTGCTTAACCTCCTAAGCCTTCTTTGGTGAGGATTTAGAAACATAACCTCAGCCTTAGAAAGGTAGCTCCCTGGGCCTATCTCAGCCCCCAGTCCAAACTGAAGAGTTGCAGCCAGCCATGGAGAACTCTGGAGTGTGTAGAATGCTGGGAGGCCCTCTACCATACTCCCCTTCCCCGGCCCCTCCTCCTGTATCTGGAGGATACTGCCATTGGATGGGGCTCTGGAGGGCAGGCTTAGTACCTTTGCACCCTCCCCTCTCTGCCCACTTCCCACTAGTCTGGATGCTTTTGGCACAGCCTGTCCCCTTGAGCCCTTTACAGTGGCCCTGCCACCAGCCTCTTGCCTGCTAACAACAAAGACCCAGCTGACCAGTGTCCCCATCCCCCTTTTGGCAGCCACGACCGCCTGCCCTACCAGAGGAGGTACCGGGAGCGCCGTGACAGTGATACATACCGGTGTGAAGAGCGGAGCCCATCCTTTGGAGAGGACTACTATGGATCTTCACGTTCTCGTCATCGTCGGCGATCGCGGGAGAGGGGGCCGTACCGGACCCGCAAGCACGCCCACCACTGCCACAAACGCCGCACCAGGTCTTGTAGCAGCGCCTCCTCGGTGAGTGGTAGCCAGAGTGTGCTGGCTGGGGCTTAAAGGCCTCATCTCTTCCTAGACTTCTCTCAGGCTGGTTGGTCTGGGTGAGTACTGCCAGCCCTGTGCACGTGCACTGGTGTGCGTGCTTGTGTGTGTGTATGTGTCGTCTGGTCCAGGTGCAGGGCTGATCACAGTGGTCCTGGCCCCTGTGTCTTCTGGCCCCTTCCAGTGGCAACTCTAGGAACTCTGGCTCCGATGCTGGCTGGCCCCCGGCCAGTCTATGTCTACACAGTGCTCCAGATACAGGCCACGTGGTGCAAGTGGCCAGGGACACTTCTTAGGACACTTCTTAGGAATCCTAGTGGAGTGGCTGGTATTGTGGTCTGCAGCTATATGGCCTGGTCCTTCCCACTCACAGACGGCCTCCTCGTGTGACCGAGTGTTCTGACTGACGTGGACTGCACCCACCTCTGCGTCTCATCTGCACGCCCCTCCCCAAAGGCCCCCACTCTGGAGTGCCCCACAGGCGGGGAGGATTTGCCTGTCAGCCAGCTCAGACTGGGAACTTTCCTTCTAATCTCCAGCCAGGCCCTCTCCAGCCGAGCCTCTTTATGAGGGGCACTTTCGGCGAGGAGCGGCAGCTGCGGCGAGGAGGGGCAACTGCCTGTGTGATGGGGCATGTGAAGAAATGCCAGAAAGGCCGCCGCCCCAGGCCTTGTCCTGTTGCAGGCCACATCCTGAGAGTAGGGCCTGGCTAGTATTCCTAGCACAGAGGGTTGCAAGGTCTCTGCTGAGACCAGGAGCCCACACTGCGTTCAGTACCCTGGGGAAGGAAAGCCCACTGTGTATTTCCAAGGTTACATGCGGTCTTCTCTTCTCCCCGATCCCTCTTCCCTGCCTCCCTCCTACCGGCCTTGAGGCCCCTGAGGAGTGGTGGAGAGGCCAGGCATCTTCTCTGCCCAGCTCTTTCTGTGACTTCTTTGAGTGGCCATGCGTCGAGGGCTGACTCTGGGCGATTGCAGCGTGGCCCTTTGGCCTCTCTGCACTCTGCCACATGCTGCCACAGGATGGCAGTGCAGGTTTGGCTCTGCTTCTCTTTTTGGTGCCCTCTATCGATCGTCGTGAGGCTTGGGATGGGCCTAGATTGTGAGCAGCATGGGCGCCAAGGCCAGGGCAGGAGCTGGCATGGGGCCTGTGTGGGCCATTGTGGTAGGAAGCCTGGCAGTCGAGCTACTCAGAGGATCCCAGGCTGCTTTCCTGCTTGAGGCTGGTGGCAGGAAGGCTGCTGATGGAAGGCTGTTTCTGGTAGTGATGGTGAAGTCTGGCCAAGGATGCCGTCTGGGGGTAGGTAGCAGCTTGGCTCTTGAGTGGCAACTGTCAGGCATGTACAAGGCTGCGTGGGCGAACAGAGGCAGGCAAGGACAGGCTGGGCATTCTGCAGCTGAAGCCGGAGCAGCCTCTGACCAGTCTGGATGGTTGGACCCAGGCCGGGCCAGCTGCCTTCTTGCGCCGTTCTCGCTGCGTCTTCCGCTCTGGCCAAAGCCACATGGGAGGGCCTGGGAGGGAGAGACTCAGAGGAGGAGGAGGGAGTCGGGGCGATGGCTCTCCTCACAGCGTGGCCCTCAGCAGCAGAGGCAGGTCATCTTCCTGAGCGTTCGTGGCACTCCTCGTAGAGATAATATCCGAGTTTTCTTTACATACCTGTAGCTGTTTTTACTTTTCTGTTTTTGAAGTCAGTTTGTGTCTTGACGTGTGCCTTGCAATATCCCTATCGTTATATATGCTGTGTGCCTTATGAAATGCTGGGATCTGGAAAATCCAACCAACCAACCCACCGGCTCCTCACCGTCTCCACCTCTGCCTTTGACTGACACCTCAATCTGTCAATCGGAACCGCCTACCATGCGATTGGTCGGATGGCGTTTCGGGGGGCGGTGCATGCAGAGAAGCCAACAGAGCAGTAAGCGCAGCAGCCGGAGTGTGGAAGATGACAAGGAGGGTCACCTGGTGTGCCGGATCGGCGATTGGCTCCAAGAGCGATGTACAGCCACCTTTCGTAAAACTTTACCTCTCTACTTTCTACCCCCCTTGTTAGACAAGACCTCTCCTGCCTGGAGGGGCCTCTAGTGCGCGTGGTGCCTTAGCGGGGCCACCAGTAATTGCCTGAATGACACAGACGCTAGCAACGTCCATTTTTAAGAGTGTAGCAGTGAGAGAGAAACCTTTTTTGTTTTTGAGAATTTGAATGCTGTGAACTTGCAGGAGCTGCCAACCCCCTGCCCTCCAGATTCTCATGCCCAATTTCTTTTCTCTCCTAGATGAGATTGTGGGGAACCTGGGTGAAGGCACCTTTGGCAAGGTGGTGGAGTGCTTGGACCATGCCAGGTAAGTGAACGGGGCGGTACAGCTGGCTCTGGATAGGACCTTCCTGGGAAGAGCTGGCCTGAGGTTCTTGAGGGTGGTGGCTATCAGAGCTTAACTTTTTTCTTTCTGAAGCATGGCACCAGAGTAGGGTTCTGACCTGTTCATTTTGGGGTTTTGCTGATCCCCTGTAATAAGGGAGAAATTCTTGGGTTCTGCAGGCATGTGGCATTCCTACCTAAGAATTGCTGGTCAATGAATGGTTCTGCCCCAATCCCTCCACTTCCCCAGGGCTCTGGTGGTGGATATCAGGACAGGGCCAAGGCCCTGGCTCCCCTGTGGCTTGGAGCTGCTTCCTGTGATAACATTTGGGTTCCTGGCCTGGCAGGGGGCTAGGAGTGCCACTAAGCCCAGTCCAAGCATGAGTCCTATCCTGAGGGTCTGCCTGAGAGGCTGTGCAGATCTGTTGAAAGAAAAACAAGACCCTGGGCTTTCTCACCAAGCAGGCTGCTGCCTTCTTCAGTGTGGCTAGGGTAGTGTGTGGTCTCCGCTCCCTGTGCCGAGAGAGGGGTATACACTGTCGTGCTGCTGGGGCACCTTACTCTCTCCCAGGTCCAGCAGCACAGTTTTGTCCCCTTACCATTCCACAAGACTAGAACTTTCCCTTTTGCTTCCTCCCCTGTAGCTCTGGGGTGGGGAGGCCCCCTCCGGGCAGCCAGTTGCCTCCCTGCCATAGGCCCTTTAATTGGTTTGGCACTTTAGCTACAGAGTACGCATGTCTTTATTGTAGCCACGTGCCACCCATATTTGGCCTTCCTGCTATTTCAGAGATTAATAAACATCCTCAGGGTTTGGCTGCATCATACTCCAATTAATGGCAGAGCTGGCCACCGCTGCCTCATAGTGCCCCCACATTAAATGGAGTGCTCAGAAAGGCCATTCAGACCCAGGCGTCCAGCCTTCCTCTCGGCCACAAGATAGACTGACAGGAAGCTTCCATTTGCTCCACGTTCCCATGTACACGGCTGTACGACTCAGTGTGGCCCAAGAGGTTAGGGTTGGGACCAGCGGGTGGAGGGACATGTACAGCCACACCGTGGCCAGGTGGAGGCATGGCAGACTTGAGAGCTGGGACGCATGCAGGCGGTCTGGGCTGCTCCTCTCTGAGGAGCTGGAGGGAACATGAGCTTCTGGAGTCACGAGGAGGGAGGTGGAAGGTCCAGGGAACCTTTACGGGACTCGGAGCCAGGGCCAGTGGGATTTGTCATGTGGAGGCAGAATTCAGCTCGGCTAAAGGCAGGGTCATATTCTGAGAGCCATACAACTCTGGCAGGGGCTGCCTTGGAAGTGATGAGCTCCCTGTGCTGAGGATTGGAATGCCACAGAGGGACCTTGTTTTAGGAGGAGGCTGGAGTGCATGGCCTTTCCCTTGAGCTCCCTTCCTTCCCTGAGAATCTGGGAAAATGGGATAGGGAGAGCAAAGCAGGGGATTCTCTAGAAGGTCCCTTTGCCCTGGGCCTGTGAACCTTTTCTTAGGCACCACAGTCAGCCTCCCTGAGGCCTCAGAGGACACGCCCTTCCAGGCTAGGGCTCTCTCACTCCCGTTCTCCACTGGGCATTTGGATTCCAGGTGTCCTTGCCTGACAGGGCCTGGCAGCCTTGCCTCAGCAGGTTTCCTTCTCTGCTGCCTCTCCGCAGATGGCCTCCTGGGGCGGGGTTCAGGGTGGGAAGCACAGAGCAGGGACTGTTAAAATCTTCTTTGGACACTTAAGAAGGGTTCCTGACATTTTGTGGTCACTGATAAACGCTGTGGCAGGTAGGTACAACTGGAGAGGGGTATGATAAGGGAGTGGCCCTGGGCCTCACAGTGAGAGGTACCCTTGCTGGTACCCCACCTCTTGCCAGATCTTTACTCGATCCTGGAACCGCCTATCCCTGTTTGCTCAGACTTGCAGACGAGCCCAGGAAGGTCAAGAGGTGCCGCAGGAGGGCTCTGGGTGGGACAGCTTGGCCATGGTTGGGGCTGCCTGGCTTACAGGTTAGGTCACTGTGTGAGCTCTTGGACTGGCACTGGTTAAGCAGGATTGGCCTTTACTCTCCCACACTCCTTTGGGAGCTGGCAGTGGCTGAGAACATAAAAGCCTAAGGCTGGCATGGATATCAAGAGCATTAACTCACAGATGCCAGGGAACTTGCTGTTGGGTGGGCAAAGGTCTGGTGTTGCATGGGGCAGGCTGGGCATCAGTATTTGCTCTCTCCAGTGCAGGCTGCTCCTGGAGAGGTGTTTGTTGGGAGTTGCCAGGTCCGGGCGGAGGGTGGGGGAAGGGCTGGGCAGCTGCTGATGAGAACCTGTGTTTCCTTCCTGGGTACCAGAGGGAAGTCTCAGGTTGCCCTGAAGATCATCCGCAACGTGGGCAAGTACCGGGAAGCTGCCCGGCTAGAAATCAACGTGCTCAAAAAAATCAAGGAGAAGGACAAAGAAAACAAGTTGTGAGTGTCTGCAAGGAGCGGGAGGGAAGCCTTGAGTGGGACTGCCGGACCCCCAGGGGCTCAGCAGTGCCCCGTCACCCGTCTGCACTGTGCTTTCTCCCCACACGCAAGCCAGGGGAGTCTGGCAGAGGTCTTGCTGGCAGCCTCTGGACTGCAGTCCAGGCTCCACCCCAGCTGGCTCTGTGTCCTGAGGCAGGCACCCCAAGCCCTGCATTTGTGAATTGGGGACCTCACTGGGTTGTGTGGGGCATAAGACAAGATAAAATCATGAAGCTATTTGGGGCTCTCACATGGTAGGAGACACCCAAAGGAGAGCCTTTCTGTGGCAGACACACTGAGCACTCTCCACGCTCTGTGCTGAGCCTGGGCAGGTGGGTGAATGCAGCACAGACCCTCACAAAGCTCAGCAGAGTGGGCAAGTCGAGAAAAGCAGCACCAGTCCTGTGTGCCAGCACTCTCCGACTCTTCCTCAGCAGCTCTGAGGCAGGGCCTCTCCCACATCATAAGTAGGGGAGCTCAGAGGGCTTGGATCAGCACCTTGGACATCTTCCCCACAGGAAGTTTAGTCTTTGCCCAGAGCTCATCTGGGGATTGGGTGATGGCTGGTGGGGAGAGGTGCTCTTGCTCTGATTCTTTTGCTTCGTGTGTACCTGCGTTCTTGTGTGTGACCCAGTGGCCTAGGAGAGACTTGGGGACTGGCTTCATCTGAGAGGGGGTGAGGCAGGCCCCCAGCACACAGCCTGAGCCCCGCCCATGCTTCTCCGCCAGCCTGTGCGTCTTGATGTCTGACTGGTTCAACTTCCATGGTCACATGTGCATCGCCTTTGAGCTCCTGGGCAAGAACACCTTTGAGTTCCTGAAGGAGAATAACTTCCAGCCTTACCCCCTACCACATGTCCGGCACATGGCCTACCAGCTCTGCCACGCCCTTAGATGTAAGTGTCCACCCTCGAAAGGAGCATGGGGCGGCCACACGCCTGCACCCAAGTCATCTGGTTACTTGCTGTCCCCATTCATTCCAGCACATTAGTAACCATTCTCCTGGGCCTGAGGGACACCAGAGCCCCTTTGATGGAAAGGCCTTCTGTCTTAAGGTGGGAATCTGAGTGTTAGGATGGAAAGGTCTTCTGTCTTAAGGTGGGAATCTCAGTGTTAGGATGGAAAGGTTAGGGCTCCTTCCAGGGACTTCCTGGACCAGCCTCTACCCTAGGCACTCAGGAACTAAACAGAAAAGAACTGCTCTGGAATTGGCCTGACCACCAACCCCGACTCCCCGCTTCATACATGGGATAAAAATGTAGAAGCCTGGGCCGGGTGCGGTGGGTCACACCTGTAATCCCAGCACTTTGGGAGGCCGAGGTAGGTGGATCACCTGAGGTCGGAAGTTCAAGACCACCCTGACCAACATGGAGAAACCCAGTCCCTACTAAAAATACAAAATTAGCCAGGCAGGGTGGTGCATGCTTGTAATCCCAGCTGCTTGGAAAGCTGAGGCAGGAGAAGCGCTTGAACATGGGAGGCAGAGGTTGCGGTAAGCCTTCATGCCATTGTACTCCAGCCTGGGCAACAAGAGCGAAACTCCATCTCAAAAAAAAAAAAAGTAGACACCTGATCTTACAGATCCTACCACAGGTCCTGCCCACACGGAGACTCTCTGTTTAGCCCTGACTCGTCATCTGCCTGCCAGCCTTGAAAAGCATGATTTGGTGGTGCCAGGGCTCAGTGCTGTAGGACTTGCAATGGCTGGAGCAGTACAGAAAGGCTCTTTGGTGAAGTTGATAGACCTTGAGCCAGAATGTGCAGGATCTGCATAGATGTGACAGGGACAAGCTTTCCAAACAAGGGGAATAGCCTGGTGAGGCCTGGAGCCTGGTGTGGGTTGAGAATTGGTTCCAGTGGAGTAGGTTTCCCTTGGGGAGTGGTGGGCCACACAGTTGTGAGGGTCTTGAGTGCCAGATGGGAGCCTCGAGCTGAAGAGTGACTACTAGCAGGAAGCCACTGTCAGTGGGACGGGCTGGAGGAGAAAGGCTTCCTACTTCATGACTAGCAGTGAGAGGTGGGGCTGGCTTCCTGGGTGTGTGACCTGCGTGCTCCGTTGCACGGGAGCCTGTGCTTTAATGCCCTCTTGCTACCACCGTAACATTCTTAGTAACTTGAACAAGGGGCTGTATATTTAGCTGGTGCTGGGAAGAGGGAAGCCCCTCGAGGCTGTTGCTGTGGCTTTGGTGAGAGACAGGTGAGGAGGCCTGGTCTCTGCAGAGGAGGGGTGGAGGAGGTTTTTCCGAATGGCAAGTTTCTTTTCCACCCCCCTGCTAAAGTATCAGAACCCCGCAAGGCCTCAAGTGCAGAGAACCCTTGATTGGGAGGCCAGCAGAGAGGCAGGTTGCAGTCCAGCTCCCGGCTGAGGTGGGGGTGTGAGGAGCTCTGGCAGTTGCTGGCATTGGAGAAGGGTTCTGGCCTAGAGCTGGCAGGAGAGCCAGGTTCTCAGTGCCCACTTCTCGTTCTTTCCCTGCTCTCTTAGTTCTGCATGAGAATCAGCTGACCCACACAGACTTGAAGCCAGAGAATATCCTGTTTGTAAATTCTGAGTTTGAAACCCTCTACAATGAGCACAAGGTATTGGCATGGGTAAGGGTGAGGCCCTGCTCTGGGGTGGGTTACCCGCTGGTACAGACTCCTGACCTGGTGTGCCTGCCTTGCCTTTCAGAGCTGTGAGGAGAAGTCAGTGAAGAACACCAGCATCCGAGTGGCTGACTTTGGCAGTGCCACCTTTGACCATGAACATCACACCACCATTGTGGCCACCCGTCACTATCGCCCGCCTGAGGTGATCCTTGGTGAGTGACTGTATGGCCTGTGGCCTTGTCACACTGGACTTGGTGGAAGGGTTTGAACCACCACAGGTGGTGGCATGCCTGTCAGTCTCCACCACCCAGGGCAGGCAGTTTCTCAGATCAAGGGGCCCGTGTCATGAGACACAGGTGACTGACCTGGCCTGATCTGTCAGCCTTAGTGAGAGAGGGCCTTGTACTGGGATTTGGGCAAGAGTCCTGCCAGCCAGTGTAGTGGTTGCCCTGTGACCTCCAGGCTGGAAGGACAGGGCCCGATCTCACAGCCTCTCCCCATCTTGGCTTTCAGAGCTGGGCTGGGCACAGCCCTGTGACGTCTGGAGCATCGGCTGCATTCTCTTTGAGTACTACCGGGGCTTCACACTCTTTCAGGTACAGCTACCCCACGTCACTCCCCTATCCTAAGCACTGCTACTGTGACAGGCTGCAGGCCACTGGGGTGGGAAGCCCCATGTGGACGAGAAGACAGGTGTCTTCCTCCTCCCACTGGTCATGTTGTGAGATTCAGACTCTTAAGGATGTAGATGCTAAAGGGTATGCAGAGGTCAGGGTAGCCGGAACACTCAGGAGTCTTGCGCTAGGCCATCGAGGATGGAGGATGGGGCAGGTGACCTGACCTTCTAGATAAGGGGTCCAGATGAATAAAGGCATTGGGATGGGCTGGGACAGGGCATGGGCTGCCAGGCTGCCGTTTCTTTGGTAGGTTTGCATCTCCTGGGGCAGTGAGGGCACTTGCCCATCTCTCGTTTCTTATTCCCAGTGAAGGGGCCAGAACTAGGACTGACCCTGCTTGCACTGTCTGATCTTCCACAGACCCACGAAAACCGAGAGCATCTGGTGATGATGGAGAAGATCCTAGGGCCCATCCCATCACACATGATCCACCGTACCAGGTAAGGACCTCAGTAGCCCCCTCGGGGTTGGCATAGGGGCCTTTCTCTTTTGGGCTGTGGATCAGCAGGGTACTAGATGTGGTGAGTCTTTGAGGGACAGTCCATGGCTCCCCAGGCTCCTAAGTCTTCCCTGTGCCCCTGCAAACCTGTTGCCCTGATTCTGCTGCTGTGTTGGGAGCTGCTCTTCCCCACCCGCCCCCAGAGGCTTGTCCCCTTACTACTCTCACTACTGGACCCCACCACCTTCATTTTCAGGAAGCAGAAATATTTCTACAAAGGGGGCCTAGTTTGGGATGAGAACAGCTCCGACGGCCGGTATGTGAAGGAGAACTGCAAACCTCTGAAGGTCAGTTTCTGGCTTCCCCAGCTCAACTCATCCCAAGGAGAGACCCCAGGCACTGGGCAGACACACATCAGACAGGCTGGGCCGCTAAAGGCCGCGTCCTCGATGCAGCTCTGTGGGAGGCGACACCCAAGGCTGCTGGGTGCTGGCAGTGAGGCTTCTTGCAAACTGCTCCAGAGGGGCCCTTAGCCCTACCCCTTCCCCATAGGGTGGCTATGAATTTAACGGGGGAACACGAGAAGAGCCAGATGTCAGAAACCCTGCTGCTTCCTGTCCCTCTCACCCTCTCTCAGCATTTTGGGAAGAACTAGGCAGGACGGAGGTGAGGGGGCGGGAAGACCTAGACATGGCCAGGAAGCCTCTGTCAACTGCATTTGGTGCTCGGACAAGTGAATTTCGCAGAGGTGATCTCTACCCACCTGTCAGGACTTTGCATGTGGGGGCAGAGGCATCAACCCAGCAAGACGCCTAGTAGCCTGGCAAGTTCCGAGCAAAACGTTAAACACGGGCGTGAAAGCAAAGGAGCTGCTCACTGTCCAGGAGGGCGGAAGTAGAGTCCTCCAAGGAGGCATCACTGCCTCCTCGATCCAGTCCAGCAAGGCATCCCAGAGACAAGGGGACCTGCTGTGGCTTCCCACGACCCTGCCGTCACACTGAGGCACCTTGTGTCCCTGAGCAGAGTTACATGCTCCAAGACTCCCTGGAGCACGTGCAGCTGTTTGACCTGATGAGGAGGATGTTAGAATTTGACCCTGCCCAGCGCATCACACTGGCCGAGGCCCTGCTGCACCCCTTCTTTGCTGGCCTGACCCCCGAGGAGCGGTCCTTCCACACCAGCCGCAACCCAAGCAGATGACAGGTGCAGGCCACCGCATGAGGAGATGGAGGGCGGGACTGGGCCGCCCAGCCCCTTGACTCCAGCCTCGACCACCAGGCCCCAGGCCAGAGCCACCCAATGAACAGTGCAATGTGAAGGAAGGCAGGAGCCTGCAGAGGAGCAGACTTGGTGCCCAGCTGCCAGAAAGCACAGATTTGACCCAAGCTATTTATATGTTGTAAAGTTATAATAAAGTGTTTCTTACTGTTTGTAACCCCTGGTACCAGTGTGTCCATCTCCAGGCTCCTTGCCTTCCCCTCCCCTGACCTGACTAATAAAGTCTGTCTTAGCACTTCAGCTTGTGGAGAGCTAAGTGTGAACTGGGCCAGGCACAGAAGAGCCAGGCAGGGGTAAGACCAGAAGCGGGGACGGCCTCTGGGCCCTGTCTGCTGAGCAGTCCTAGATGGTGGCACCTCTCAGCCCCAAAGAACCCAAGGGACTCTGCCCACTGCGGCTAGCCAGGTGGGGTCTGGCTTTCTGTAGCCTGCCAGCCCCATTACTGGCCGGGACTTTAGGCTGTATGTGCCCAACAACTGTGGTCTGCTGAGGGCAGGAGGCAGGTAGGGCGGGTTCCTAGGCTGGGGCAGGCAGCACCTCATGACAGCTACAGAGCAATTCACACGGCACAGGACTCAGTCATTCAGCTTTATTTTAGTGCTGGTTTTTGGTCACCTAAGAGCTGCATGAGTGCTAGGCTTCACCACGTGACTGGGGGCTCCTTGGAACTGGGTACTATAGGCAGGATGCCCCTGAAAAGAAGCCAGGAATCATGCTTCTCTTCAATACCTCCGTGGAAGGCCCAGGCTGAGGATAAGGGAAGGGACAAGTCCCAGTGCCCCCTCAAGGCTGGCATTCCTGGATCTTGCTGGAGAGAGCGAGCAGTCTCCTGGGCCAGGGTCGTTGTAGCTTGTTTCTCACTGTTCCTACTCGGGAGGCCTAACTGTATTAACAGGCAGCCAGAACCTGCCTGTGCCTGTAACCTAGACTGCGCCTCAGATTGTGGCCCTGCCTCTAAAGAGAGGGCCCCAGCCTGGGAGCTGCTTAGCCCTGAGAGTGAGCAGAGGCTCCAATACACAGCACGAGGCTTACAGTCCCTGGCCTCTTCCCACCGCTGGAGACAATTTAACACTGGTGGGAAGATGAGAGGAGGGGCCAGCTTTCTACCCTGGCTCATCTGCTTCTGGCTATGCTCCTACAAGAAACGTGATAGCAGCCTGACACCTATGGCACCAGGGCCTACCCTGTGTCCACAATCCTTGGTGAGCCCCTGTCCACCCATCTATCTGCTCAGCCACTCTGGGCAAACATAGCAGAAGCCCAAAGCCCCAAAGCAGGCTTAAGCACAAGTCCTTGGCAGGGATCCCTGCCAGGGTTCCAGGTAAAGCTCCTGTTCCACTAGCTTCCAGGGCCTAGGCCTGGGAAGGCCCTGGGGCTCAGTGCCTTAGGATCTGAGGTTCCTATGGTTGGACCCCACACCAGCTAGCTCATCCAGAACTGGCCTCATTTTGCGATCTTTGAGACAGGGTGCTGGCCTCAAGCCTACTCATCTAGACTGGACAACTGTAAAGGGTTCAAAGCCCAGATGTTTTAAGAGCCGGGTGGAGTCCAAGCAAGGGAGCCCATGCACCCTGCTCTGGGATGACAGCTGCAAAGGACCATTTCAGGGGAAGGGCAGAGGGGACAAGAGTGGGTGGAACATGTATGTGCAGGCAAAGGGGTGGGGGAGTGGTGGCCTAGGACAGAAGCACCAGGAAGCCTCTTCTGGCTCAGCACCAGGCTCCCCCAGGGATATCCCCCCCATCTGAGGGGTCTGGCCCCAGACTAGGCAAAGTCTCGGCCTGCTCAGCTTTGGGGGGGGGGGCGGGCACTGCTGGCAAGATGGGCACTGTGGTTCTACAGTAATACACGACCTGTGCTGAAGATGACAGGACAACATAAAATCCCAACACAGAAACACCATCCTAATGCCGCCCCTTCCCTACCTCTGAGTGATGGAGGGGAAAGGAGGGAGGAATCCTTGGAAAAATCAGCATAAAACTTGTATCAGCTCAGGAGAAAGGGCCAGAAGCCCCCAGATCAACTTCTGATGTGGGTAGGGGAAGGCCCGGTCTGTCACAGCCCTGGAAATGAATGGAGAGCGCAGGTCTGCCCTCTGCTGGACAGCTGCCGGGCAGCTGGTTCTACGTGATTAGAGGAGGGGCCGTCTGCGTGGGGAAAGCCGGGGAGACACAAAGCCACAAGCTCTGAAATAAGAGCAGGTACAGGCCCCCAAACAGGACCCGGCCCACTCCTCAATGCGTGTGCCCAGGCCCAGTGGCTGTAAACCGGAAACACGGTCTGCGAGCTGCCTATGTCTGTAAACAAAGGCCCGCCTGGCGTGCAGGGGGCTGAGGGTAGAGATGCCTGGAGCTGCTGCACACTCTGCCTGCCGTGTGCCCGGAACCCAGTGGGAAAGACTTCCCTGGCTCAGGGCAAGTGACAGGTCAGTTTTAAGTAAGTTCTGTTCTCTCACAGAAGAAACAAACCCAAGAGAGAAAAACTTTTAACAACAAGGTCCATGAAGCTTCAAATCCTTAAGGCGTTTGTCCTCAGGAGCAACAGGGGACGGCAGAGTCCTGCCTGTGCAGGAACCCTCTAGGCAGAGTGCAGTGGGATGACAAACTTGCAGCCAAAGGGCGAGTGGTAGTTGATGCCCACCTCCTGGAAGACCTGCTGGGGAATGCCAATGTCGCACAGATAGATACGGCCTGCGTGCTCCCCCAGTGGCAGAGGCAGGCCCAGTGCCAGTGACCATTTGGCATCAATGCCCTGTTCAACTTCATGCACCGGAGGGTCTATGCTGAGTACTGGTGCCCGGTTCTGGTTGGCCCAAGCCACAGCTGCCTTGTACCAGGGCTGATCTCGCAGGAAGACATTCTCGGGGCAATCCAGGCAGTTGATGACCAGGTCCACAGGGCTAGTGGGCAGGTCTGCAGGTGAGAAGAAAGCCATTTGAGAACCCCCGTAAGCAGAGAGCAGCCCCGGTTGGGACTAGGGCCCAGGTCACCCCAAGGGTGTCTGTTTTCCAGACACCACTCTGATGCCTCTCCACAGGCTGGCCGCCTTAGAGCTGGGCCAGGGCACTGCCCTAGGAGTTGCCAGGCCTGGCTGGGCTGAGTGCTAGAGACCAAATGCACGTCAGCCCAGCAGACCACTGCCCTCCTGGAGTTCTCAGGATGAACCATGGTCCTACTGAGTGTGCAGAGCTTCTCAGGGCACAAAGCCCTCACCTCCTCTGCCTTCTCAGGCACACCTCTGTATATCCAGGGCCTGAGTTGGGGCTTCCCTGTGATGGCCAACTTGACAGTGGACTCTACCCTCCCAGAGTTCATGAGGTGCCCAGGGCTGGCCTACTCATTCTACTCTAGCAAGCCTGTCCTCTGGCCCTCTCATTATCTCATAGCAATGGGTCTTCCACTCAGCCAGCCTTAATTAAGAATTAAGAGGGTACCTATTACTGTTCTCCCAGGCTCCTCTGCTCTAACCAGGCCTCTGGGACAGTACTGGAAAAGGGCGTCTCAACAAGTATGTAGATCCTGTACTGGCCTTGCAGGTTAAACTGAGAATAGCAGAAATCAGACCAAACTTAATGCTCATTCTGACTTGTGTCCTGGAGCAGATGGGATAGAAAACCTTTTGAGCAGCCAGAGGAAGAACTGCCTGGAAGGGGGCATCATGTTAAAGATTTCAAGAAGGGGAACCCACACCGGGCCCCCTTCCCAGCTCCAGCCTAGAGTAACGGCATTTCTTAGCTAGACTCACAGCTTTCCTGCTTAGAATGTGCCACTGTGGGGAGTCCCTGTGGGCCATGAAGCTCTCAAGAGTGAGAATGGCATCCTAACCTCTGTGTGCCCACAGGAGCCTGGCCCGAGACTCAGGAGGCAAAGGTTCCAGTCCAGGCTTTGCTGTTGACGCATTACCTGATCACTGGTGAAGCCCTTTCTCGGGGCCACATTTGCTCTCTCCAATTCTTCCTGCCGTTCTCACTTAAACCCACTGCAGTCAGACTCTGTCCTGCCACTCCACTCGAGACTACACTCGCCAGGGGCCTCCACGCTGCCACGTCAGTGGTTGATTCTGTCTTCCTTTGACCTTAACCTAGAGCGGGGCTTGCGGATGCAGCTGCTCCTTTCTTCACTGGGCATTCAGCTGCCACCTCTCCTGGTTTTCTTCCTCACTCACCATTCCTGCCTGCTCCATCTCCTTGCTTATGTTCTTTGCCCCAACTTCTAAATAAAGAGCTCAGTTTTCCAACTTCTGTATCTACTCTCTTCCTATGTGACAGTATATTCAGGCTCATCATGGCTTAAATATTCCCTATGGCTTCTAACTCTAGGCTGAATCCTTTCACTTCAGATTCATGTAACTCCTTCCCTATCCACATTTCCACCTGCATATCCAATAGGTGTCTCTTCCAGAGCTTCTGCTGTTCCTCCGCAAATCTTCTCCATCAAGTTTTCCCAGCTCAGTGATCGCACCTCAGTTACTCAGGCCAAAAACCCTGGAGCCATTCCCAACTCTTCTCTTTCTCCCAGCCCCCATCCATCCCATCTGTGGATTCTATCTCCAAAACTGATTTGGAAACAAACCACTTTCACCGCCTCCACCACTACCACCCTGTCTCAGCCACCATCATCTCTCTCTCCGTGATCACAACAGCATCTTGCCACCTCTGTGGACTCCTCTGTGTAGTGCACTCCCAAACAGCACCCAGGATGGTCACGTGGGACCTAAATTTCATTATATCATCCTTCTACTTATTCCTTCAAGTGACTCCCCATCTCACCCAGAGTAAAAGCCCAAATCCTTCTGGTCATCCCCAAGGCCCATCACGACCTGACCCTGCAATGTCCAAGTCTCCTGCTGTCCACCCAGTCCTCCAACATGCCTCCTCTCCTGGCTTCATTTTTCTCTATATCACTTACTACAATCACACAAATAAGTTACCTATCTGTGTGTGTGTTCCTCTTAACCAGACGGTAAGCTCCATGGAAGAATGGATTTAAAAAAAATCTGTTGCCATATCCCCAGCATCAGGAAGAGTGCCTGTGCAACAAATATTTGTAGGATGGACCAGTGGGTCCCCAGCTCTTCATCTGAGTAGTGGGAAAGGGAGAAGGGTAAGAGGAAGTAGCAAGACTGCCGTTCTAAGACTCCTCGCACACGGAGTGCCTTTCCATCTGTCGCCACAGGGTGGCACGACGAGACCATCAAACTGCCAAGGAGGGACGCGGCCTTCGTCCCAGCCCGCATACGCGCTCACCTTTGAGGCTAGACACTTGTTGGCCTTGGGTCTTGCTGAAGAGCGACAGCTCATTGGTGATAGATTCCAGCATCTTGACGAAGTTGGGCAGGAACAGGATGACCTGGACATCATGGTTGGCTAGGTGCCTTCCACAGCTGATACCCTGAGCCCCCTTCACGTGAGGTCCACACAGCAGAGCCACTGTAGGCCTCTGGTGAACATTTTTGGGATTCAACCTGGAAAAGGTGGTGAAGAAGCAGTATCAGCAGACTTGCCAATCCCCTGCGCTCTACACCATGTAGCACCTATTGCTCTCAGATCTCTTACCCACTGCTCGCCAAGTCGCAGGCTCCAGAGGGAGGAAAAATCCACTGCAGGCCAGGTCTACAGGGTGTCATTCCCAGTGTCCCAAACCCCAGCCTCACGTCATGCTGGGTCCTCCCACTAAGTGGTTCACCCAGATCTCGCTCCACACACCACTGTTGCCAGAACACCGCTTTTCTGACCCATGAACGCTCAGTAGTTCCTCTGCAGCCTTCTCTGCTCTTCTTCCCCAACAACGAGCCTGCTTCACTCCAGCAGGGCTGGTCTCATTCTCTCCTGCGCCTGTAAGGCTCTCTGCTGCTTATGCTCAAACTATGTCCCTTGCCCAGAAAGCCTTTCACTTTCCAAACTCTGACCCACCTTTTCTTGGAGATCTAGCTCAAGGCTTACCTCTGTGGGGACTACTCTGGCTCAAGCATTTACCTCTCAACTAATAAACTCATAGCAAGTACTATAGCTCTCAATCCTCCTCAATCAATTGCCAACCCAAGTTTTCTTTCCTGAGCTCAGTAGCTTACTGAAGCTGAAGGAAGCAATGCCACAGATATGAACAGTAGCTACTTCACAGGATGCTGTGTGGACTGTTGGATGACCAGCACTCAGCAGTGCCCCCATGGAGGGGGCAGCAGGCTAAGGGTTACCTGTCCTCCTGGGCTAGCAGCTGCCTTGGATGCAGTAGTCACTTCCAGTTTCCTGCTATACAAAGCTGAGACTCCTCTGGACACAGAGGAGCCACAAGTAAGGAGATGAGGAGGATTAGCCCCAGAGCTGTGCCCAACTCATAGGTGGCACAGCTGGGTCACGGGGCAGCAAGGCAGGGAGGAGATGGATGGCCATAGGTCCCTGCCTAGTGGCGGAGCAGTGATAAGTCACTTACCGGTTTCCCACAGGGAGGAAGATGACAAGATGCTGTCAAGCTAAGAGGAGGGCCAAAACTGCCCCATTCTCAAACACACTTTGGAAAATTTAACAATCTACTCTACATTCTAGACACCAAACCATTTGCCTTCCCGTTGTTGCATTTAGAGGAAATAAATGCAATAGAAATGCAATGACGTGAGGCTGGGGTTTAGGACAATGGGAAAAAAATAAATTCCTTCAGAGGATGCTGTAGAGTTGTGGCATCTGACTCACTTTATTCCCTAAAGGGAACCTTCCTCTCAGGGAGACACACCTCTCCTGCCCCCAGTCAGAAGAATCAAAGCAGAGCACAGCCTTTACACACCCAGCCAGCGGCAAGGCGTAGAGTATATGGGCACTGGAAGCGGACCTGTGTGGAAGGATCAGAGGCCTGGCTGGACTGTGTACCACCAGTGTCACGTGGGCAAGTCCCTCAGCTCTCTGAGCCACAGTGTGTTCATCTTAAAACACAGGGCTATGATTTGGCTTTGAGGTGAAGTTACGAGGACCACATTGAATCATGATGTGAAAGCTACATGGCACTTGACATATATTACACTTAAAGATCGCTAACTTCAGGTCTGATTTCTCAGCATCTGCAACTGCTACAAAGCACAGGAGATGGGCCTTCTGACAGTTCAGACACTGAGAGGAAAGACTGGCACAAGGGGCTGGCTAGAGAGGACTGTGACTTGGTAAGGACATTAGACTCCTGCCCCAAAACTGCTGTTTTTGGGAAGCCATTTCATAGTCTCAAAATGCCCCCAACGGCAGCTCTGGGAGGAGGTGCAGAAGACACCAGATCCAGGGGACTGATGCTCTTTCAGAGGGCACCTCACACTACCCCTCATGTAGGCATTTCCCTGGCCCTTCCCTGGCACAGGAGAGCCCAGGGATCTAACAGCTAGGAAGCAGGCCTAAAGGGACGAGGAAAAACTAAAACTCCCACCCCCAACTCAAGTAAGATGAGGGAGGTGGAAATCTTACATCTGGCTTGGGCTAAGCCTGCTTGAATCAAGATCGCTTCAGAATCAGGAGATGCCTTCCATTCAAACACAACATTATCAGGCCCAGAGAAAGCAAAGAGCTTGGTGTGAGGAGCTACAGGATTTATCTCAAGTCTCAGTTTTCTGGCACGGACCCCCAAACACCATGCCTGGAAGCACAAGCCAAGGACCAGGATCCCTTTTCCAAACAGGGAACTATCCCAACATCCTATCACGTGAGGCGTTGCATCTGTGAGTGCTGCTCAGGGAAAGGAAGCTTTCCTTGCCCCACTGCACCCAGATCTGCCCTGCCCCTTGGAAGCCACCCCCCCATTCCAGACACCACTCTCCCACAAGGTTGCCCATGTCCGCCTCTTTACCGACAAATCCACCAGGCACTTGTCAACTCTGATTCTGACTGATCTCTCAGCAGTACCGCTGCTGGCTATTCCTTTCTTCTTTTTGAGATGGAGCCTCACTCTGTCGCCAAGCCTGGAGTGTAGTGGCCCAATCTCAGCTCACTGCAACCTCTACCTCCCAGGTTCAAGCAATTCTCCTGCCTCAGCTTCCCGAGTAGCTGGGACTACAGGTGCCAGGCACCACGCCTGGCTAACTTTTGTATTTTTAGTAGAGATGGGGTTTCACCACATTGGCCAGGCTGGTCTCAGACTCCTGACCTTTCGATCTACCCACCTTGGCCTTCCAAAGTTCTAGGATTACAGGTGTGAGCCACCACACCCAGCCCCTTTTTTCTTCAAATACTATTACCTTGGTTTTTATACACTACCCTCTTGGTTTCTGACCTGTCTGGCTTTCTTCATCCTCATAACTGTGCCTTACATGCTGATGTACCCCAGAATCCTACCCTAGGCCCTTTCTTTTCATACCTTCTCCTTATATGATCTCATCTACTCTTACCATCTACAAGCTGACAACTCCAAAATCTCTAGCATCAGCTCAGACCCTCTGAATTTCAGATCCTTTTTTGAGGGGATGGGAGAGATGGAGTCTCGCTCTGTTGCCAGGCTGGAGGGCAGTGGCATGATCTCAGCTCACTGCAAGCTCCTCCTCCCAGGTTCAAGTGATTCTCCTGCCTCAGCCTCCCAGGTAGCTGGGATTACAGGTGTCTGCCACCACGCCTGGCAAATTTTTATATTTTCAGTAGAGAAATGGTTTCACCACATTGGCCAGGATAGTCTTGATCTCTTGACTTTGTGATCTGCCCGCCTTGGCTTCCCAAAGTGCTGGGATTACAGGTGTGAACCACCAGGCCTGACCTTCGCTTTTTCTTTTTAAGAGATAGACAAGGTTTCACTGTGTTGCCCAGGCTGGCCTTGAACTACTGGGCTCAAGCAATCCTCCCACCTCAGCCTCTGGGGCAGCTGGGATTGCAGGCATGCGTTACCAAACCTGGTGTGTCCACTCTTCTGATCTCTGCTTCCCTAGTTGGGCCACAATCATTTGGGCCCTGGCTCAGTTTTCTAAGTGTTACAGTTTTCTACCTGATCTCACTGCCTTCAGTCTTGCCTCCATTGAATCTACTGTGCTCACTGTAGCTAAAAATCATCTTTTTAAAACACAAGACTAACCATGTCATAGCTCTACTGAAATCCATTCAGCAGCTCAATACCACTCAGCTGTACTCAGGCCCTACTTTCCAGCCATACAGAGTGACTTATGGACTGCCGGCAGTTCTGTGGTCTCTTGATTCTCTTTGCCCTTGGCACATGCTACTCCCTGTACTTAGAATACCTTCTTCTTGCCCAGGTGCAACGGCTCACACCTGTAACCCTAGCACTTTGGGAGGCCAAGGTGGGCAGACTACCTGAGGCCAAGAGTTTGGGACCAGCCTGGACAATATAGCGAAACCCTATCTCTACCAAAAACCACAAAATATTAGCTGTGCATGGTGGCACACGCCTGCAGTCCCAGCTACTTCATGAGGCTGAGGCTAAAGCTCAGGAGGCAGAAGCTGCAGTGAGCTGAGATCATGCCACTGGGCTCCAGTCTGGGTGACAGAGTGAGAACCTGTCTCAAAAAAAAAAAAAAAAAAAAAGAATACCTTCTTCTTTCTTGCTTGCCCACATTAATCAGCCCTTGTTCGTCAGGGCTCAGCCTGGATGCCACTGCTCCAGATGGGTGACTGGTTTCTCCAGCTGGGGGCAGTAATATGGCTTACTGGAGAACTGTGTTTCCTCTACCACAGGACTAGGATACTTTCTGGAGACCTAACTGGGCTACTGGAGGAAAGGCACAGTGTTTTATTCTTCTTCGAGTCCCCAGTGACTAGCAGAAGGTCTGGCACGTGGTATCAGTCTGTCTGCAAATAAAATAAGGCACTGCCCTTGATGTTTGAGCCTAAGGGGCAGGTGGGAAGGTGCCAAACTACCTCCCCTACCCAGTTGTCAATGTGGTTCTGGAAGCTCTCGGGTATGGAGACTGATTTGCATCCCAGCCACGTGAAGTAAATGATGAGTGTCAAAGGCCAGGTCTCCGAAGGTTCCTGGAAGGAAGGCTTCTATAGTTACCAGGAGTCTCAAGCCAGATGGCTGCTATCAGGAAAGAGAGGGTCAAAAGGTAGCTTGCTAGAAGAAGAATGAGGATGTCTAGGAGATGGGTCTGAGGAGGGGCAAACATCTACAGCTGGCAGCATCTACAGCAGCAAAGTGACTTCAGAGAGATACTCCCATCAGATGAGCAGAAACTGCCCAATGAACTTGTGTGTGCATACGAGAGGCACTGTGGTGGTGGCTGGGCACAGCGCCCTCGCTCCACATTGAGTCCCTGCCAGTTTACAGGCAGTTACCTGTTGGGTCCTCCAAGGAGGGTCAGTGCCATCTGACTGGCACACACGCCTGTCATCTCCAGTCTCCGCTCCAGGGTCAGCCCATGCTTCTCAGCCACGGACAACAGCTTTTTATGCAGCTCATAGGAAACACTTGGGACAACCAGGCCAGAGTCTGCAATTCCAAAGGAGGAGAGAAAGGGAAGGTGATTGCAGAAACCAGGTCGAAACTGGGTATACTCTATCCAAGATTCTGCAAATGCCAGCATTTTACCATGGCCCACCCCCTGGGCTGTCATCTTCATCTTCTGGGACGGAGGCATGCTCTGCAGCTCTGCAGAGCTTAAGTCGTGGATGGTGAACCAAGTAACAACTTGTTCCAGGTTACCGCAGAGTGGGGACAAACTCAATCTCCCTTAGCAGTTTAGCTTTAGACCACGAAGGCCAAATCTACCTTAATATACTTAGTGCTACCAAGACCAGCACAAAGCCTGTAACAGCAACCTATTAGGCATATCAGAAGAGAACGTGATTTTCCCACAGTGGGGGAAATGCCATCTTGGGCAGCGAGGTTTTCTCACAAGCAGGCCCCTTGTCCTTCCTGACATGTAGAAGAGACACAGACACTAGCTAACCCTTCTGGCCTTCTTGTCCCTGCTGTTCTCAACTGCAGGGCAAGAGGACTTGGTCCATCTGCTCCCCTCTTCCTTCTCTCTTCTGTTTATCCCTTCCTTTCTGATTAAGAAACTCAGCTAGCAAAGATGTTTTCTCAAATAATTTGTCATTTTCTCCCCATCTGAGGTGGGTATAACCCAGTACTCACAACACAGGCAAGGAGTACATGGTTAAGTACACCATGGCTGCCTTTATGCTACTCTGACCATTAAAACCAGGCAACTGTTAGGGCCAGGCGCGGTGGCTCACGCCTGTAATCCCAGCACCTTGGGAGGCTGAGGCAGATGGATCACCTAAGGTCAGGAGTTGGAGACCAGCCTGACCAATATGGTGGAACCCCATCTCTACTAAAAATAGGAAAACTGGCCAGGAGTGGTGGTGTGCGCCTGTAGTCCCAGCTACTCGGGAGGCTGAGACAGGAGAATTGCTTGAACCCAGGAGGCGGAGGTTGTAGTGAGCCGAGGTCGCACCACTGTACTCCAGCCTGGGCAACAAAGTGAGACTCCGTCTCAAAAAAACAAAACAAAACAAAACAACAAAAAACCAAAAATGGGCAACTGTTACAAAAGTTGGGGAGAATTAGTCATTGAAAGTACACTATGGAAAATACTTGTTTTTTCAAGGCTCAAAGCCAGTATCTACAGCAGCTGGTGTATGTGAAGAAACCGGAAGTGTTTATTATATGCACCACTGTCAACATACCAGGATAGAAACAGCAAACCCAAAATTTGGGATCTGCAATGGACAGCTCTTACCTTGACAACCAAGGTACGCTCCCTCCAAGATGCCAATGCTATCTTACAAATGCCAAAGCCACTGGGCTGACAACAGACCCCTTCCCAAAGAGCCCCATTTGCCTTCAATGGCCAGTGGACCAACAAACACCGATTCTAATTGGCAAGTCACTGTGGGGCTGCATGTCACTAGCTTTGTCCAGCTAGATCAGGAGCCTTTGTAGATCCTGTGTCCTCAATTATACTGAGCTGTAAACTGCCTGAGGGAAGGAAATGCATCCTTTACTTCTTCAGCCTTTGCCTCCTCAACTTGTTCCAGCTACGCTTATCAACAGAGGTGAGTTCTCATCAGGTACTCAGACATGTAAGTGATGCAAACCTTGCACCTTTTCTGCTCTGGCCTTACACTAAGGTAGGAGAATTAAGGAACAAAAGTTCAAACGTTTGCAGTACATTCATCATCATTCCATTGTTCCAGAGCCCTGTCTAGAAAAACCTGTTTTCTTCACTTGTCACATCGGAAGAAAATCTCTGGAGGTTTTATCAGGTTCAGTCCGACCTGCATAGATTCTTAAAACCACACAGAATGAGGGTATAGCTTCAGGTTTTCACAACAGGAAACCAAGCACAAAGACTGAACCTATAGGACCCAGGTCTGTATCCTCTCAGGGAAGGCAGAATAACAATGTCATGTAATGATGATGATAAAAAATGTCTAACATATCAAATAAACACTATCCTGTTAGCTAGCTGAGCCCCTCTACCTGCCCAACCTATTCCTGGTCTGGCGATTGACATTAAACAGTGCCTTAGGAACACTGAGTCTCTCTTCCCACTTCTTTCTCAAATGGCAGTCATTGGTATTCCAGGTGCCAGTGCTGGAGGCTGCAGCCTGACCTTGCATGTCAACAGCTGATTAAAACAGCCACTTTTATGGCGTGCTTCAGACACGCACATATTATCAGAACTAATTAGGCTGAACAATTTTCAAAAGTCCTAAGCCACTAACAAATCAAACCTGTCAGACAAGTCACGCACCTGACTACTTCAAACACCCTCTTTACCTGCAGAGTCACGCGAGGCAGAGCTTTCACTCGTCTCTGCATTTCTTTACCTGTTTATCAGAATTCTTTCTGTTAGATTTGAAACGAGTCAGGGCAGTGAGTCTTGGGCCTGCTACTCCATTCATCAAGGGTTCTGGGTCTGGCTCTTGTGCTGTGTGTATAGGCAGGCAGCCCCTCCCCTGCCCCTCATTCTGAGGGCTCTCTGAGAGCTGGCAGAAGCATTTTCTGCTAGCTGTCCCTTCATAGTCCTTAAGAGTGCAAAACCTAATGGTACAAGAGAGGAGACATTACCCCCTGCCAGCTGGCTAGATGCTGCTGCTGGAAGCTGAGAGTCTCTTACCATCTCCACGCTGATGTGTGTGGGGGAAGGGGCACTGTTGATGAATTAGCATATTTCTGCAGCCTAGAAAGACAAAGCCAAGAACCTTTCTGCTCAGAGTCTGGCAGTTACAGGGTCTAGAACTCTACTCTGTTGCTCTGAAAGGAACGTACAGACACCACAAAATGTTTCTTTTAAACATTTATACACAGAAGTCCAACCAGTTGGACTGGCTTATCAGAAACAGGCCAAGGGAATAAAATAAACTCCAAAGGAAGGAGCCCAAGAACATAGCGTGTAAACTGCCAACACCACCACTGCTACTGCCAAAGCCTGAACACGGGCCAGGCCTAATTATGTTTGAGTTGGAAGGTAGATCTTTATTGTTCTGGAATCAAGGCAGTAAGATCAGTTGGTAGGGTTTCTTTGAGCATTAATATGTATTTTACAGCTGCTGGTGAAACAAGAAAGGGAGAGAGAATTATAACTGGTTCGTGACAAGCCGGGAACTTAGGATCTGATTGACCTTAGGGTGTCAAGGAAGCACACTCAGTACAGGCCAGGAAAGAGAACCCCTCTTCGTACAACTGATTTCTACTGCATGAGGCTGGGGCTGTCTCTGCAGGCCATGGAACGCAGTGACCCAGCACTGCACGTGCCAGCTGCAGTCCGCCCCTTGTCAGGTCATCGTTTTGACACTGCTCATTGCAGGACACAGCATTTCAGGCCTTTCCCTCCCTTCCAGACACACATGGCGTGTCCCCACTCCCCCACCCACAGACACCCTT
Source organism: Saimiri boliviensis (assembly GCF_048565385.1). Taxonomy (NCBI): domain Eukaryota; kingdom Metazoa; phylum Chordata; class Mammalia; order Primates; family Cebidae; genus Saimiri; species Saimiri boliviensis. The sequence continues at coordinate 4,031,270 of NC_133450.1, forward strand.
CAGCACCATGTCCAAGGTTCCTCTCACCTTCAGCCTTGCCCAGTCTTTCTGCTGTGTAACAAGGCTCCCACAACAAGGTGTTATCTCAGATCTAACTCAATCCTCTCACTGATTGGCCATTTAATTGGAAAGGCTGCATGTGTCCCAAGTCCTATCAACAAGGAACACAGCTCATTTACAGGCATGGGATTTCTCCAGGACTATGACTTCTGATTCCATTCTGTGGCAGTCACAAAACTGGGTGCTGATGTCATACTGGTTCCTTTAGGGATATAAATCCACTGGTAAATTTACACCCTCGGTCCAGCAATGTACAGACAGCCCCTGGAGATCTACACTAAAGCTACCACAAATTGGCAGTAATGCAATTTGGTGTCAAATGTTCTCTGAAGGAAGGGTTTGTTGTAAGAAACCTAACTACACTTCACAATACTCTTTATTATGACCCACAAGACCTGCTGTGACCCAGCCGGGCTACCTTACTACCTTTACCTGGTACCCAACCTGCACTGCATCCCAGACCCCTTGGCCACCTTCTGGTTCCTAAATTCTCCAAGTTCCTTCTGGCCTCAAGAGACAGTTCCCTTCACGTGCCTTCTCTATCCTAGCACTTCATTCTCTCTTCTGGGGCTCTACTCTCTCTGCCAGTGCTCCCCCACACAGCAGCCTCCTCATCTGTCAGCTGTCAACATGCTGCTTATTCCCTTCAGTGTATTCAATACATCTGACTCTTTCCCCACCTCTTCCCTCCCCGACTTATAACTAGACCAGCCCCATGTCCATGCTGTACCTCAGTCCTTCATACTAAAGTTCTACTGGAACAAGCTTTGAACTTTAAGAGGCAAAGAACAGGTCAACAAGATAACTTACTAATTATGAAGGGAAAAATTATCTTTACGAGGAAGGAATCTGGTGGTCAACCCCTTACCAAGTGGTCCAACTTATCCCCAGTGACGGGCAAGGGGATATGACGCGATGCCTTGAGAAAGACGCAGCCCTACCAAAATCCTAGAAAACATGTTTAACATAAATCAGATCAAAAGGAAACAACCAATATATCAAAACTAAGGGACATTCTGAAATCAGTTGGCCTAGATTCTTCAGTAATATCAATAACACAAAGAACAACAAAAGTTGTAGGAACTGTTTAGTTTAAAGGAAACAAGATAGGACAGCTGAATGTAATGTACAATGACTGACTACAAATACAGCTATACTGACCAACATGGAGAAACCCCATCTCTACTAAAAATACAAAATTAGCCAGGCATGGTGGTGCACACCTATAATCCCAGCTACCTGGGATGCCGAGGCAGGAGAATCGCTTGAACCTGGGAAGTGAAGGTTGCAGGGAGCTGAGATCTTGCCATTGGACTCCAGCCTGGGCAACAAGAGCAAAACTCTGTCTCAAAAAAAAAAACAAAAAAAAAAACAAAAAAAAAAACAAAAAAACCAGCTATAAAGGACATTAATAGGATCCTTGAAAAGTTTTATATATGGAGTGTATTAGATAACACTTTTATAATAATTTAAATTTTGCTGAGAGCAATCTTGTAGTGTGTTTGTGTAGAGCAATACATATCCCACTGAACTGATGTGCTGTGGAAGTTAGGGATGAGTACAACTAAATCTCAAATGGTTCAGAGATATGTGTGTGTCTGCTCATATGTATTTATTTTATATAAAACAAATGTGTCAAAATGTTAACTGGTAGATCTAAATGAAGAGTATATGGTTGTTCATTATACTATTTTAGCAAGTTTTCTCTAAGTTTGAAAATTTTTTTCAATACAAAAAGTTGGGGGCTGGGGGGCCAGGTGTGGTGGCTCATGCCTGGCCAGAGTAATCCCAGCACTTTGGGAAGCCAAGGGTGGGCAGATCACTTGAGCTCAGGAGTTCGAAACCATCCTGGGAAACATGGTGAAACCCCCACCTCTACTAAAAATACCAAAAAAAAAAAAAAAAAAAAAAAAAAAAAAAAAATTAGCTGAGGGTGGTGGCGCACACCTGTGGTCCCAGCTACTAGGGAGGCTAAGGTGGGGGATCGCTTGAACCCAGGGCAGAGGTTGCAGTGAGTCGAGATCATGCCACTGCACTCTAGCCTGGGCAATATTGTGAGACTGGTCTCAAAACAAAAGAAAAGAAAAGAAAAGAAAAGAAAAGAAAAAGTTGGGAAGAAAAAAAACCAAGGTGCTTCCAAGTATGATTAAAAATGTTTGTAAAGTCACAGTACATCAAGCAAGTCAGTGGTGAAGTGGGGAGCAGTGGGGGAGGTGAAGAAAATAAAAAGAGTAGAAAAACAGACACCATTCCCAGTCTTTTTTTTTTTTTTTTTTTTTGAGACAGTTTCATTCTTGTCACCCAGGCTGGAATGCAATGGCGTGACCTCGGCTCACTGCAACCTCCACTTCCCAGGTTCAAGAGATTCTCCTGCCTCAGCCTTCCCAGTAGCTGGGATTACAGGCATACACTATCACGCTTAGCTAATTTTTGTATTATTAGCAGAGACAGGGTTTCACCATGTTGGCCAGGCTGGTCTTAAACTCCTGACCTCAGGTGATCCACCCACCTTGGCCTCCCAAAGTGCTGGGATTACAGGCATGAGGCACCACGCCAGCCCCCCAGTCTTATAATCTAGCTGGAAACAAACAAACAAAAAAATACATAGGTACAAACTTCAGAAAATAACCCAACAGCCTTAGACTGTGTTATCCCAAGCGCAAGTGCAAAGTATAGAATTCAGATCAGGAGCTACAGGTATGAAGTATCAGGTCTCAATTTGAACTACGCCTTAAAAGACAGGCAGGACTGTAGTCACAGTGAATAGAAGAGGGACTCTAGGTAGGAGTGGAGAACCATGAACTTTCCGGAGGCCAGAATGCATGTGACATGTGCAGATGAAAATGTCCCTGCCTGAAGCCCCAAGGCTGGTAGGAAGGTTCAGTGTACAGCCGTGGGCAAGGCCAAGCTCGGAAGGTTTTAAAAGCTGAGTTGTTTATGCAGGGTAAAGCAGTCGGGGGTAGAAAGTAATAATAGGAAGACCGAGGGGAACTGATTTCAAGGGACACAGGGAACCTATGGGGTAGCATCAGGTCACGGAAATTCCGAAGGAAGGAGAGACTCTGGGGCCAAAATGAATACTACTGAGGATAAGGGAAAACCTGTTGCCAAGGCTACTACAGAACACAGCGTCTGCATATTAAATTAGAAAAAGTGACCTCCCTAGTCCTTTCCAGAAAAATTTTTTTTTTTTGACAGAATATCGTTCTGTCACCCTGGCTAGAGTGCAGTGGCGTGATCTTGGCTTACTGCAACCTCCACCACCACAGTTCAAGTGATTCTCCTGCATCAGCCTCCCAAGTAGCTGGGACTACAGGCATGAGCCAGCAGCTGGCTAATTTTTCGTAGAGACAGGGTTTCACCATGTTGGCCAGGCTGGTCTCAAACTCCTGACCTCAAGTGATCTGCCTGCCTTGGCCTGACTGCTGAATTTCAAGAGGATGGTAGATACACAGAAATCAAACTCCTTTCTCACTCTGCCTAGGCACCTGTGCCTCTGGAATGTCAAGAGGGCACATATTAGTAAAGCAGTGACATTACCAGCGACCAGCACATTTCTGGAATGACCAATACGCAGTTTCATAAAAACTCACATGTCAGGCTGGAATGTGCTAGGCTCCAGATACTCCAGCCCTTGGTTTGAGCTTAAACTCTTGGAAAACATGTAAGCAGCACAGTGGTTCATTATGGGCTAAGAGGCCAGCCAATATACCAACCTTAAGAGTACTGCTCTAAAACCTCACAAGTCACCAATGATCAAACCAAGCCCTTCAGGCCTATGACGACCATTCATCCGATTATCCAGGCCCAGGAACTCTCAAGGATTCCAAGATAAAGAAAGGGAGTGATAAATTCTTCCACACCTGCTAGAGCCTGAGGTTCCCCAAACTCAACCAAGTCACTGTCAAGGAAGTCTGCCCGCTAGAGACACAAATTTAGAAACTAGGCTCATTAGCTCCGCTCGGTGAAAAGCTGTAACACTTGGTAGAGGAGCCCAGGTTTATCCAATGCAGCTGTTCTGTCCAGAACACCACCCAGAATTTACTTCCTGATGTCCCCCAGTGGCTCTCCCTCAGGATGACATCCTTTGTGGCACCTGATCTAATCCATAAACATGCAGTTGAGGAATGAAGTTGGGGAGGGGGTTACGGGGAGACAAGGCAGGACCCCGCGTGGGTTGGGTCTATGGGTGAGAAGGCAATGAGATGCTGACCAGAGACTTGATTCTCCGAATGAGAATTCTCTGCAAGACTACAACAGCTGCCAAAGGAGGCCTCACTACCTCCAGGGTAAAATTCTTTAGTGGCACTTCTAAATTCCCCAAGATTTATTTCTTCCTGAATTCCTTTTGAACACACATGCAAAAAGTTCCAAACAGATTGCTTGACTACCTATTTCTGAGAAGATAACGCTGCTGGTCTCGAAAACCTTAGACTACTTCTAGAGGGACTCTTGGTGACAGGAAGCAGAGGAAGGCAGCTAGGGCTCAGACACAGCAATGGAATGCCAGCTGTGAAAGACGACTGCTAGTCTAGAATTTTCTGAAAGCCAAACTTGTCCTGAGAGCTAGATACACCCTAATCAAAACTCAAAGACTTAGCCAGCCAGGGTGAGAAGCGTAGAGTCACAAAGCAGCAGCAACAAATCACTTGTGGCCTCTCTCACCAGCTGCTTCCCTTCCTGGCAGAAACTAGAACTGCCTTTTCCAAAAGAAATAGGTATGGATAAGAGGTGCTGGAGCTCAGACCAGAGCACCTCACTCAAGCTTAACTGGATTTTTTTTTTTGAGATGGAGTTTCACTCTTGTTGCCCAGGCTGGAGTGCAATGGCATGATCTTGGCTCGCCGCAACCTCTGCCTCCCAGATTCAAGCAATTCTCCTGCCTCAGCCTTCCGAGTACCTGGATTATAGGCATGCGCCACCACGCCCAGCTAATTTTGTATTTTTAGCAGAGATGGGGTTTCTTCATGTTGGGCAGGTTGGTCTCGAAATCCTGACCTCGAGTGATCCGCGGGCACCTTGGCCTCCTAAAGTGCTGGGATTACAGGCCTGAGCACTGCGCCTGGCCCCTTTTTAAGACAATAAACAGGAACTCTAGTTCAGGTCATCCTCACACACTTGTTAATCCCTAAATCTCAGCACACAGTGTGGAGGTGGCGCATCCTTCGGGCACAACTGCAGAGATGCCTACACCAAGAGCATCCCCCTGCCTCCCATCTGTGCTTTTACATACCTGAGGAGAGAAGAGGGCTGCACAGTAGAGAACAAATGGCGGAGGGTAAAGAAGTCTATCCACAAGGAAGGGATCATGAATAGAGAATTTATTACAACGGAGGAAATGGAGATTTCGAGTCATTTTTTTTTTTAAGTTGAGATAGGATCTTGCTATGCTGCCCAGACTGGTCTCGAACTGCTGGCCTCAAGTAATCCCCCTACCTCTGCCTCCCGGGTAGCTAGGACCACAGGCACATACCACTGCATCCTGGCTACATTTTTCTTTTTCTTTTTTGTAGAGATGAGGTCTCATTATGTTGCTCAGGCTGGTCTCAAACTCCTGGGATCAAGCAAGCCAGCCTCCTGCCTTAGCCTCCCAAAGGGTTGGGATTACAGGTGTGAGCCACTGCAGCCGACTACACTTCTGTTATTAGTGTATTTACATATTTGATTCAGTTATATTCAGAGGCCCCTAAGGTAAGGAACTATGACTTACACAGAGTATCTAAAACAGCGTCTGGCACATAGTAGGTATACTCTCAATACTGATGCTTTGAAATAATCTTAACTGAGGTGGCCTTTGCAAATTCATATTTGAAGTCAAATATTTACTAAATAATAATTACAAATTGGGTATTGTGCTAGCTGCTTTTCCACATTATCTCATTTAATCCACAGTATTATCCCACTTTATAGATAAGGAAACCAGCTTAGCAGCCTCTCTTTGACTATATAACTTTTAACTCCTGATTAAAGCTCTAAGAACTAATAACTCCCACATCTCCCTATTCCTCATTGTAGCAACTCTTGCATTTGCTTTCTCAGGGCCCAGGCACAAAGCATTGCAGGAGGGAAAAGAAAGGTGGGGGTTCACAAAGCCATGTAGGCTTGGCTCACTATAAATTCATGCAATCTAATGATAACTAGACTCATTGCCAGTCTTCCTGACCCATGGGTTCAATACCTCCAAATCCTCCTGTTCACTCAACCCTGTTTTCAGTCTTCGCAGCCTGTCAAATTACCCTGTGTCGCTTCCCTCATATCTTAGTGTTCCTTTCCATTCAATGGTCCAAATCTCCAGTATGTCAGTTACATCATGAGCATGACTGACACTGCTCTGGTCTCCTCTCTCCTCTCTCGTTCTACCTGGGATCCTACCACAAGTCCAGTCTTCCTAAAAGAGATCATGTCATTTTCCTATCCAAAATCCTTCAGTTATTCCCCATGACTATAGGATAAAGATAGCACTGGTACACAAGGCCCTCTGGGTTCTGGTCCACAGCTGGATTTTAGTTCCTTCTACTCCCCAACACAAACTCTCTGCCCTGGCCAATCCAACTAATGACCAGTCTCCCACATGCCCTTTACTCACACTGTTCACCAGCACCTGCCTAGCCTACCCATAAACATCCTCCTCCTTCTCTCTGCCTGGTGAAATCCTGCCCATGTTTCAAGGCCTCCATCATGAAGCCTTCCTTGATGCAGCCTGCAGGACCTCCTCTGCCTCCAAACACCTAGGGCACTTACTGTCCACACTTCCACTGGACTCTGGGCACATATGGTATCTTTCTATCTCCTATTACATTTTCATAACTTAAAAGCAAGGACTATCTTAGAGTCAGTTACACATAATAAACAGTGTTCTTACTGACCCAAACTGTCTTAAAATATTTCCTTTAGAATATTATGAGCGTTAGGCTGGGCGAGGTGGCTCATGCCTGTAATCCCAGCACTTTGGGAGGCCAAGGTGGGCAGATCACCTGAGATCAAGAGATCAAGACCAACCTGGCCAACATGGTGAAACCCTGTCTCTACGAAAAATACAAAAATTTGATGGGCATAGTGGCACACCTGTAATCCCAGCTATGCCAGAGGTTGAGGCAGGTGAATCACTTGAACTTCGGAGGCAGAGGTTGCAGTGAGCCGCTATCACACCATTGCACTCCAGCCTGGGCACCAGAGTGAGACTATGTCTCAAAAAAAAAATAAAATTAAAAAAAAATTTAAAAACCGGTATTATGAGTGTTGAATCAAGATTCTTCTCTGAAGCCTTACCACTTTCCTAAGCAGTATTCTTTGGGGAGTTCTCACCACTGAACACAGAGTGCTCACACACATCTAGTGTTTTATATTTAAACTTAACACACATGCATGTGTGCACATGCACATAGAATCTGTCTTCAAAGGATTTCAAATTACAAGTCTAGATCCGGAAAGACCCTGACCAATCCAGAGTGTGACCACTGGACACCATTATTTAACGGGCAGGCCAAAGCTGGAGAAATGTCTGATGATCCATGACTGCTGGAGACAGAAGCCCTGCCAAAGAACCTGAAAGGACTTTCCAGAGAGAAAAAATTGGGCTTAAACAAAGAGCTGAATTTAGTTGCTTCCTGAACGGAAGCAACAGACCTAAAACAACAGTGTTCCCCATCACAACACACACAGCTGGCGAAGAGTACTGCCAAGAGGAGTATGAGCAATTAGTGAATAATAGCTTATGTACTGTTGACACCACTTAGCCTGCAGTCAGTACTCAGGGCACCAGCAGCAAGCTGCCAGAATCCTAAATCCCAAGCCATCACCAAATGGGTAATAAACATGTTGTTCTTTGGCTACTCTGAGGATTAGTAGAAAATAAAGTATCTGGTATTCCAGGACATGAATGCCACAATGCCAGATTGCGGGAGCTCTCCAAGTTACTTCTGTAAACTGCTGGTCCATTCCTGAGAGAGTGCAGTACTAAACAGAATAGACTACAAGGATGTCTCTCATCTTACAATGGGTCTTATCCCAATAAAGCTATTGTAAATTGAACATATCTAAGTTGAAAATGCATTTAATACACCTAACCGACCAAACACACGTCACAGTTTAGCCTAGCCTACCTTAAACCTGCTCAGAGCACTTACATTAGCCTACAGCTGGGCAAAGTCATTTGGCGACACAGTACACTCTAGAATACTGGTTGTTGACTCTCCTGACTGCGTGGCTGACTGCTGTGGCTCCTGCTGCTGCCCAGCATTGGAGAGTACCAGTCCCGCATATCGTCATCTTAGGAAAATACCTAAATTCATAATTTGAACGACAGTTTCTATTGAATGAATATTGTTTTCACATCATCCTAGAGTCAAAAAATAGTGAGTCTAACTGCCATAAGTTGGGGGACTGTCTGTAGTCTATTTGCCATTAAACTGCCCTTTTCTTCTTATATTTTTCCTCCTTTTAATTCACATTTAGAAGAGAAAGGGAGATGTGATGGGTAAGGTTTTTTTTTTTTTTTTTTTTTTTTTGAGACAGGGCTTGGCTCTGTCGCCCAGGCTGGAGTACAGCAGCATGACATTGGCTCACTGCAGCCTTTACCCTCATGGGTCACTTCACCTGGCCAGTGGGTAAGGCTTAGAAAATCCTTTACCAGCTGGGCGCAGTGACTCAGGCCTGTAATCCCAGTACTCTGGGAGGCCAAGGTGAGTGGATCACTTGAGGCCAGGAGTTTGAGACCAGCCTGGCCAACATGGTAAAACCTTGTCTCTACTAAAAACACAAAATTAGCCGGACATGGTGGTAAGTACCTGTAATCCCAGCTACGCAGGAGCTGAGGCAGGAGAATCACTTGAACCTGGACAGGGAGGTTGCAGTGAGCTGAGAGCCAAGATCATGACACTATATTCCAGCCTGGGTGACAGAATGAGACTTTTGTCTCAAAAAAACAAAAAAACAAAAACAAAAACAAAAACAAAACAAAACAAAACAAAACAAAACCCTTTACCTCTCTGGGCCTCATGTCCTCATCTATAAAATGAGAAAATTATACTAGGTGACCAACTCACCTAACACTAACATTTTATGGTCTTAGACTGTTTCTCTATATATTCTAGTTTGCCTTACTTTGATCCAAACATTTGGATGGCAGATCCATTGGAGAAACTGTCCCCAGCTCTGTGCTGACTGCCTGCCCCTCAGTGAAAACCTGCTTGAGGGTTGTGCCCTGGGGCTGGAACAGAGAAAAACCCCCTGTAGGAGAAGCTGCTCAGCAAGATAAATAACTGCCTCCTTGCTCTATTTCTAGCATAGACAGTGCTTGGCAAAAGGGCTTCATTTCCACTCCTTGTCACTGTTAAGGACAAGGAGAAAAACCAGATGGCATGAAGCTCCTGGGCTTCTTTCCCCTCATTGTCACGGACCAGTGGAGTGCAACTGGTCACCACACACCACAAGATGCCACACCCAAGTTTATGGCAGAGGACCAGCACATGTGGTTTGTATTATGCTTATTGAGAGGAAAATCGTTTTATATGAGAGAACTTTGCACTTCAGTCATTAAAAACAAAAGAGGTGTGAAGATCAAGTTGGGGAGCTGGAGTGTGCAGCAGGAAAAAATTTCTGCCTCTGCTTTTGTCCACGTTAGCAAATATTTTCTCAGGTTCTACTAGATCTGAGAATCCTTCCTGATTCTGTTATTCTCACTCTTAGCCACCTGACTCCAGGGCAGATCATAATCTTCCCAAGTCCAAAAAATCCTGCAGTGTAAATAGTTCCAGGGAAATCACACACTGCATAGTTCAGCAGCCTCAGCAGCAGCACTTGGACTACAGATACAGAGTGCTAGCAGCAGGAGCAGTTTCTTTTACAATGAGGGTAGTAAAAAAGGAAGCAGTCAGAGGTGGATAGCTGGCTGACCTGGAGGACTACCAGACTTAACAGATGATAACTGCCTTTGAAAGGCTTAAAACCTAGCAATTTAAGTTAAACCCGATTCTGAGCTAGACTGTTTGCCTTTACACAGATCTTAAAAGTCAAAGGACTTCGGCAAGTTACACTGTCACTGCCACTTAAGGAAACCACCTTGGTAAAGAGGCAGGCCTACTGGAATCTGCCAGCAAAAGACTGACAAAATTCAGCACCCACCCCCGCTTTTTTTTTTTTTTTTTTTGAGATGGAGTCTTGCTCTGTCACCCAGGCTGGAGTGCAGTGGTGCCATCTCGGCTCACTGTGGCCACTGCCTCCTGGGTTCAAGCAATTCTGCCTCAGCCTCCTGAGTAGCTGAGATTACAGGCGTGTGCCACCACACCTAGCTAATTTTTGTATTTTAGTAGAGACGGGGCTTCACCATGTTGACCAGGCTGGTCTTGAACTCCTGACCTCAAGGTGATCGCCTGCCTCGGCCTCCCAAACTGCTGGGATTACAAGCATAAGCCACTGGGCCCAGCCTAGCAGTTTTTTGTTTTTTTTTTTTTTTAATATTTTAGCAGCCTTTCTTAGCCTGACAGTTGGCCTATTTTTTTTTTTTTTTCTCATGGAAAGCACATGCAAGCTACTATACTCTGCAAAATCAAATACAACAGAGTCTTACTATTATCTATAAAAAAAACTATGCCTGACTTTCCTCCAAATGAAATTAGCTGTATCCACAGTTCTTTTTATAGCAGCTATCAGCATTCAAGATTTATATTCTCTATATTCCAAACTTCAAACCAAAATAAAAATATTATACTCAATTTCTTCTCTACTTACTAAAATGATTCTGATTTCCCCTTTAGCTCTTAGGATCATTCAATAACAATAGTTTTCAAACCATATTCCAAGAAGTAATGTGGTTTGGCGGGAAGGGATGTGACAGGGATGAGGTGAATCACCTCTCTCATGGCTGCTTTACTCTGTTTAATATGCCATAGGTTTGAAGAAAAGTTTCTAATGCTAAAAAAAAGAAACAATAACCACTGGGGTAATAGAACTAGATTATCATCTACAATGATCTATAGAAGGCACTACATGAAATTAGCCAACTTTCAATGTCCTGGGCTAACAGGACCTAAGAATAGCATAGTAAAGAAATGTAATTTATTAAAACTCTATTTTTAGTCAATGATTCCTATCATCCATCTTTAACTGTTTTTTGTTTTGTTTTGTTTTTTTGCAACAAATAATTAGTAAAACAGAGTTGAATTCTGGGGAAATATATGGGTAGTAATAGGGATGCCAGAGTGAAAATCGATCTGAATATCTGACTCTACACAGTAGGCTCCTTTGCCTTTAGTTGTTACTGACAACACACTAAATAAGTTGCAGGCCAGATCCTGCTAGATACAGGATATAAACACACATGTAGAGAAATTATCCCTCCGCCATGGCAGAATGCTGTTATTGGATGCAACCCCCAAGAGATAATAATACTAGGCCAGCCACCAAGCCATGTAAGTTAATTCCTAGTGTGAGACTGTGACTCAGAAGCCAGGTCTTTCTGTTTCAAACTTAGTAGAAAGGCAACAGCAGCCAGCAGGATGTGGGACCTGGTGCAACTCACCCGTGCAGAACTCCTTGCTCACATTGTGGGGCACTGTGATCCGTCGGTAGACAATGGGCTCTGACTCCAGGATGTTCTCATCATGGCGGTACCGAGTAGGCCTTTCATTTGGGATGCCCCGGGAACGGGTACCACTTCTCCTTTCATAGGTATCAATCTCCTCAAACACAGCTGCCTTGTCAAAAAGAGCTAGGTTCCCTTCAAAATCAAAATCTGTGTCTGGGATCTCTTCAATATCATCCCCGAAGCACTCGTCATCTTTATTCTTCATCTGGCCATTCTTTAAACCACTTTTCTTTGGAGTTGCCTGATTTGGGTGCCTGCTACTAGATGACCCTAGAGAAAAAATAGGGACTAAAATCAGTGTATCCACAGAAAGTGCTCAGTGAAAGTGGAAAATACAGTACATCAGTCCTTTGTGGAGAGCGTTACAGGAACCAATGTGAAAATGGTAAAGGTCAGCATTGCTAAATCATATTAAGTAGCAAACAATAAATCTCATGTGGAATAATAGGTTTCAAACATCACCCAATCTGGGCACAGCGGCTCATGCCTATAATCCCATATTGGGAAGCTGAAGCAGGAGGATCGCTTGTGCCTAAAAGTTCAAGGCTGCAGTGAGCTATGATCATGCCACTGCCCTCCAGCCTGGGCAATAGAACAAGAACCTGTCTCAAAACACATACACACAGCTGGGCACAGTGGCTCATACCTGTAATCGCAGCACTTTGGGAGGCTGAGGCGGGTGGATCACAAGGTCAGGAGATCGAGACCAACCTGGCCAACATGGTGAAACCCTGTCTCTATTTAAAATACAAAAAATTAGCCGGGCATGGTGGCGCGCGCCTGTAGTCCCAGCTACTCGGGAGGCTAAGGCAGGGGAATTGCTTGAACCCGGGAGGCGGAGGTTGCAGTGAGCCAAGATTGCACCACTGCACTCCAGCCTGGCAACAGAGCAAGACTCCATCTCAAAAAAAACCCCACAAACACACACATAACAACAATAGCAACAACAAATACTACTCAAGTAACTTGTTAATATGAAATACGCAGTACTCCTGGAAATCGTAACCAATTCTCCCCTTCATAAGGAAACTGGTAATGACAAAAGCTTTTCTGACAACTTACTATCAGCAAATAAGAGGAACAGTAATACAGCATGGTGGTTTTGATACAGCAATAGAGGCAGGAGGCAGAGAAATTCTAGAGGCAGGTCCCTGGCGAAGCCTCACCTTCAAGCCAAAAGCTTGAGATTGCGGCCCAACGTGAGAACTTACATCCCTGTTTTCCCACGAGAATGTTGCCTTTTCCTAAACCACCCATGGCCCCCACCCTATCCTGTGCCTATAAAGACCCCAGACTCAGTCAGCAGAGATGAGAAACAGCTGGATACTGAAGACCACCGCTGAATGTCACAGAGAAGTGGCTTGACTTCAGAAGGACAGCCTGACTACATAACTGTGGAGAAGAATCCAGCCGGAGACAGCCAGACTTCAGGGGAAAATTATCTACCCACCACCCACTGTCCCCTTCCTACATAAATAAAAACAAGATCACCCATATTTACTATCCTTTAATTCATTCATGTGACCTATTTTTCCTGGACACTGGACAAAAGCTCAGCAGCCATGAGTACAGATACAAAAAATAAAATAAAAAATCAGATGAGAACACATCCTGGCTAAAAAATAAAGAGAAAGAAATATGGATGAGATTACTCAGGAGGCTGGGATGGGAGGATCACTTGAGCCCAGGAGGTCATGGCTGCAGTGAGCCACAGTCCACACCACTGCACTCCATCCAGCCTAAGCAATATATATATGTATATGACCAGTCTGGCCAACATGGTGAAACCCTAACTCTACTAAAAATACAAAAATTAGCCAGGTGTGGTGGCGTGCACCTATAATCCCAGCTATCTGGGAGGCTGAGGCAGGAGAGTTGCTTGAACCCAGGAGGTGTCAGTTGCCGTGAGCTAAGATTGAGATCGGACCACTGACTCCAGCCTTGGGGACACAGCGAGACTCCATCTCCAAACAAAATAATAAAATAAAAAATAAAAAAAAATATATGTATGTATATGAATACATACACACACATATATGAAAATATATACATACATATTTTATATATATGGATGAGAAAACAGAGCTGAATTAGGAAGGAAGAATGGGTATGAAAACACAAGGTCAGGATAACACCATTAGCCATATACATAGCAAGGGAAGAACAAGAGAATAAGGATTATTGATGTACTGCCTCAATATTAAATAAAAACACCCTATTAGAAATAGGTCTCTTTTCCAGTGTTCACTCTCCAGAGGGTATGTGTTTCCCCAGGGGTGGATGGAATGACTCATCAGGACACAGGAAGAAGATACTGAATATTCTATTTATTTTTTACTTTAACTAAAAACAGTAGAAATTAATTTTTTTTTTTTTTTTTTTTTTTGAGACGGAGTTTCACTCTTGTTACCCAGGCTGGAGTGCAATGGCGTGATCTCGGCTCACCGCAACCTCCACCTCCTGAGTTCAGGCAATCCTCCTGCCTCAACCTCCTGAGTAGCTAGGATTACAGGCACGCGCCACCATGCCCAGCTAACGTTTTTTGTATTTTTAGTAGAGATGGGGTTTCACCATGTTGACCAGGATGGTCTCGATCTCTTGACCTTGTGATCCACTCACCTCGGCCTCCCAAAGTGCTGGGATTACAGGCTTGAGCCACCGCGCCCGGCAGAAATTACATTTTAAGAATTTTAATGTACTGATGAAAACTAGGATCCTTATGAAGTTCCATGCCAGCCAACTGCTGCTCTGTATTTGAGCTATCTGAGGAAAACATGACATTCCTTAACAAGAATTCTATCCATGCAAGTGGCTACACATCAACTTTTTAAAATTGCAGTAAAATATACATTACATAAAATTTATCATTTTAATGGTGTTTTTTTTTTAGACAGAGTCTCACTCTTGTTACCCAGGCTGGAGTGCAATGGCACAGTCTTGGCTCACCACAACCTCCGCCTCCTGGGTTCAAGTGATTTTCCTGCCTCAGCCTCCTGAGTAGCTGGGATTACAGGCGCCTGCCACCATGCCCAGCTAATTTTTTGTAGAGACGGGGTTTCACCATGTTGGTCAGGTTGGTCTCGAACTCTTGACCTCAGGTGATCTGCCCGCCTCAGCTTCCCAAAGTGCTGGGATTACAGGCATGAGCCACTGCGCCCAGCCATTTTAACCATTTTTAAGTGTACAGTTCAGTGGTATTAAGTGCTTTCACACACATTCACACTCTACAACCATGCCAATTTTTCACTAAAGCATACAAAAATGAGTATGTGGCTTAAAAAGATTCTTGTAAAGAAACTATGTTAAATAATGATAATACCAATGCAATCATAAGTGAACAAGAAAATGGCAGAACTAGCACTTTCCCTCTTCCTCATAGAGGCCTTCTTTAGCTAGAATGAGGTTGTCAGAAATTAATCAAATCTATGAAGATGGTCTCCCAAATTAAAAAGTATCAAGAAGGTCATTCCAAACATGAATCCACGTTAATTATCGTGAATTAATTTCATCCTAAGTGTATACGCTGCATCAAAAGTCTGCAAACTATAGCCCATGGGCCAAATCCAACCAACTGCCTGTTTCTGTAAATAAAGTTTTACTGGTGCACAGTCATGGTCTAGGCTAAGTTAAAAGAACACAAAGGATAATGTCTAGAAAATGTACACACGACTGGGGGTGGTGGCTCACGCCTGTAATCCTGGCACTTTGGGAGGCTGAGGCAGGCAGATCACCTGAGGTCAGGAGGTCGAGACCAGCCTGACCAACATGGTGAAACCCTGTCTCTACTAAAAATACCGAAGAATTAGCTGGGCACGGTGGCATACACCTATAATCCCAGCTACTTGGGAGGCTGAGGCAGGAGAATCGCTTGAACCCGGAAAGTGGAGCCTGTAATGAGCAGAGATCGTGCCAATGCACTCCAGCCTGGGCGACAGAGCAAGACAGAAGGAAGGGAGAGCAGGGGAGGGAAGAAGGAAAATGTACACATAATGCATAAATGAAAAACAATTCAGTACAGCACAATGGTCAAACAAATAATTCAAAGGTAATAGAAATGAGTATTCCCTTTTAAAAATAATGTTTGTTAACATGTTCACAGCAGATAATTCACAAAATATGTAGAAAATTCTAAATATTCACATAATATTTTGATTTTCTTTTAGTAAAAAATTGATATCTATCTTATGAAGTTTTGTATCCTGCTTTATTGCGTGGAACATCCTTGAATTTCACGAAAAAATTCTTCAGGCTGGGTACGGTTGCTCACACCTATAATCCCAGCACTTTAGGAGGCTGAGGCAGGCGAATCACAAGGTCAGGAGTTTGAGACCAGCCTGGCCAACATGGTGAAACCTGTCTACTAAAAATACAAAAAATTAGCTGGGCATGGTGGCAGGCACCTGTAATCCCAGATACTCAGGAGGCTGAGGCAGAAGAATCACTTGAACCAAGGGGGCAGAGGTTCCAGTGAGCCGAGATTGCGCCACTGCACTCCAGCCCAGATGACACTGAGACTCTGTCTCAAAAATAAAAAAAACTTCAAATACTGTATCTTATTTTTTATGGCTGCATAAATCACAGATCATACTATATTGATACACAACATATAGATCATACCTACTGATTCACTTTTAAGTTATTTCTCACTGTTGCTGTTACTTGGCCCAAACACACTATCTTTGATGAATCTTGCTAAAAAAAATCACTCCCATCTGACCACTTACAACAGTGTGGGTACCACTGACCTAGCACTTACGCTGTATTACCTACTTTGTTCTATAGTTAATCTGTGTTCTTGCTCTTACTTCCCAAGGAGTTTCTAAGCTAGCAGAGGGCAGGAATGACGTCATTCACACCTGTCACCCAACACTATGCCAGGTTTAGCATAAGTACACAGAACTCTGCTAAATTAAGAAATAAAAACAGCAATAATAAAAAAAAAAGCAAACACTAGCCAAAAAAAGTTAAAAGTCTAAAAAGAGGTTATAAAAGAAAGGGTAACTTGAGATTAACTACAAGAAAAAGTAATAAAAATCATGCCAACTTTGTTGCGTGATTGAAAAGGCCAGGGAGATAAAGTTGCTGATAATAATATGAGAGAGTTATGAAGCAAGAGCTTCAGTGGAAAAAGTTCTGTCATGCCCAACATGAACTGACAATGAACTATCCTGGAACTAATACAATGACTGATGAAAATAAGCAGATGATTGATGAAGGAGAAGACAGAGTTGAGGAAGCAAAATGGGAAATCATTCCCATTCAGACAAAACCCAAAGCTCCTGAAACAAGGTGACCAGGAATAAAGCTCAGAGGAAAAAGGATATAGACATTGCTAAAGAGAAACAGGCAGAGAGGCACAAAACGAGTTACCGGAGAAAACAGGAAAGAAACTAGAATCCAAAGACCCAAAGACTCTGAAGGCAGGTCAGGCTTCCCAAATGACACTGGTAGAAGGCCAGTTATCCTGGAGTTAAAGTTTGAAAAGCATGAGTTGGCCAGGCTTATATAGGCAGATTTCATGCCTATAATCCCAGCACTCTGGGAGGCAGAGGCGAGTGGATTGTCTGAGGTCAGGAGTTTAAGACCAGCCTGGCCCCAACATGGCAACACCTCATCTCTACTAAAAATATAAAAATTAGCCAGGCACGGTGGCAGGCGTTCTTTAATCCCAGCTACTTGGGAGGCTGAAGCAAGAGAATCGCTTGAAGCTGGGAGGCAAAGGTCGCAGTGCATTGCACTGTACCCTGGATGACAGGGGAGGAAGGCAGGCAGGCAGGAAGGCAGGAAGGAAAAGCATGAGTTGCTTCTCTAATCACTTGCCCAGTATTTGTTAGCCCTAAACAGTGGGCTAACACCAATACGAGTGTTCAAAGGCACAAGCTGAGCATCCATAACCCAAAAATCCAAAATCCAAAAATTTCTGAGCACCAACATGATGTTCAAAGAAAATGCTCATTTTGGATTTCTGGATTAGGGATGCTCAACTGGTATGTATTCCAGAAATACTCCAAAATCCTTTAAAAAAAAAATAAAAAAATCTGAAAACGCTTCTGGTCCCAAGCATTTTGCATAAGAGATACTCAACCTTCATTTTTGAGGGAGAGTGTGCAGTATAGAAAGAAAATGTTTGCTCAGTTTCAAAAAAAAAATTAATGAATAAATAGTACCCACTTCATATCATGCCACATGATGAGGAGCTACTGAAATGCAAAGTAGAAAATTAAAGTAAACAAACATGACTAGCTGTAACGCTCGTTCACAGCATGTTGACCAAGTGCCCCACTATCAAGACTATTAAGGTTCACTGTGGGAGATGCCTTAATTCTGCCTTAATGATGCTGGGCACTGGTCACCATTTTTGGCTCAGCTGTAGGACTCTACAAACATCTTACAACAAAACCTAGACATGTGTGTGTAGAAGGTTTCAGGTATTTTCCTGTACTCCTCTAAATGCAGAGTTGATTCATTCATTTGAGACATATACACGAAGGAGTAGCTATGTTCTAAACACTGTCAGGAAAGCAGAGTGTGAAAAATATTTCCCAAGAGGAAATACTGACATCACAGGTCACTAAGAGAAAGATAAGAGAATGTAAAATAAATGAAAGGCAGGCTAATACACTCAATTGTCTCTCATTCTTCCCTTTCCTCACACTTTAATACAAATATTAGGAAGTCCTGAGGGAATACGCCATCTCAGTACGTGGCTTATTCAGCCCAATGGGCCTGGCTCTGCATTAAACTGGCCTTTGGCCACTGGAAGACAAAAGCACTTCCCTTGGAAAAGATAAACAGTCTTCCCAGATTTCTTTACTTTTCAATTACAAGGGCCATGCACGTATGAAGACTGCAGGCTGGCAGCCTTCCTATGTCGTTTTTCTGCCAGCCTTTGGCACAGAGACCCTTTGGCCAGGACAACTTGTAACAAACCCATTGTTGCATAACCCTCAGTGCCACTTACTTATTGGTTTTTGTCACACACAGACTGTAACGGGGAACTCTGTCCTGCATTTATCACACTAAAGGGTACCTGAATGTCAAACTATAAATGTTTTACTGCCAGATTCAACAGGCATCATGAGAAAGTGCCTCAGAATATGTGGGACCTTCTTCTCAACTCCCAAATTCTATCTAGGCCCTCAGTTTTCAAGCATATTAGATATAGGAAGCACATCCAAGAAGTTTACAAGTCAAGAAGAACTCAGCAGGACCATGAAAACTTGGCCAAATTCACTTCCTGCCTCAGGTGGTAGGATGACTGTTATAATTAACAGACCGTTAAAGCCCAACCATACTGCAACAAGATAGTATCCACCATCTTTCCATTTAAAAGGTTCAATTCCATTCCTCATTTCTCTCCACTGCCAGTAACAGAAAAAGGTGCCAAACAGAGACAATGACGTGCCTATAGGACTACCTCTCCCTAAACATAAATGAGCTAAAGGCTAGCTATCTCCTTTTCTTTTTCTTTTTCTGAGATGGAGTTTCGCTTTTGTTGCCCAGGCTAGAGTGCAAAGCGCAATTTCAGCTCACCACAGCCTCCACCTCCAAGTTCAAGCGATTCTCCAGCCTCAGCCTCCCAAGTAGCTGGGATTACAGGCATGTGCCACCATGCCTGGCAAATTTTGTATATTTAGTAGAGACAGGGTTTCTCCATGTTGGCCAGGCTGGTCTTGAACTCATGACCTCAGGTGATCCACCTCCCTCAACCTCCCAAAGTGCTGGGATTACAGGCGTGAGCCACCGTGCCCGGCATTTTTTTGTATTTTTGTAGAGGTGGGGTTTCACCATGTTGCCCAGACTGATCTCAAACTCCTAAGCTCAGGCAATCCGCCCGTCTCAGCATCCCAAAGTGCTAGGATTACAGGCGTAAGCCACCATGCCCAGCTGACAGATTATATTTCTATAGCTTCATCAATCTTCTAGTGTGAACATCAATATACACAAACTGGAGAAAATTCATTCTATGGCAGATCTCTCTACTCATAGGTCTCAATGAGAGGAAAAGTAATTATAACTCTACCTTCTATCAGAAACCTATTTTGAGCCATGTCTCATTATCAAATTACTAGGCCACAGACATTTTCCAGAATAATCTGGATTCTAAATAAGTTTATTAAACTGCCCTACGATCTCTTTACCTTATTATGTACAGTTAACAATCTAGAAAAAGGAAACTGACCAAACAGCAAAAGCAGAATAACCAAAGCCTGGAAGCCACCAAGATGTCCTGCAATAGGTGAACAGGTAAACAAACTGATACATCCACACAAGGGAATTTTATCTGACAATTAAAGAAATGAGCTATCAAGCCACAAAAAGACATGAATTAATCTTAAATGCATCTTGCTAAGTGAAAGAAGCCAGTCTGAAAGGGCTACATACTGTATGATTTTAATTACGTGATACTCTGGAAAAAGCAAAACTGCAGAGATGGTATACTAAAAAGATCAGTAGTTGCCAGGGAGAAGTGGGGACAGTTGAAGAGGTGAGGCACGAGAGATCATTTAGGACAATGAAACTATTCTGTTTATATTGTAATGACAGATACATGATGCTATGCATTTGTCAAAACCCACAGAACTTTGCAGCACAAAGAGTAAGCCTTAGTGTATGTGAATTTTTAAAAATCATTTAGGAGGTTGGGGGATCCCAGGATGGAATGCAGAATGTGACAACACAGAGTAACTGCATTATGAATATATGAAACAAATCAATGAAGGGGATGGGAGACCTACATAACTCTAGAAATGAATGGAGTCAGATGAAAGGCAAAGAAATGGCACATAAGCACCATATTCTATTTGCCAGTCTCCCATGGGAGGGGGGTGGGGATATGAGTTAATAATTCTGATACCACTATACATGTATATTGGAATTGAATATGTAAAGAACGAATGACAGCAGGAGACAGGTTTCTCACTGTTGGAGTGAAAGGTTACAGACAAGCAAAAGGAGAAGGCTAGCAAGATCCACGTGGCAATGGATTAAAGCTGGAGACATCAGTATGAGCTTATACTTAGTATAGTACAATATACACAGCTACATATAGAAATATTTAAATATGCACATACATCCTGGTTAAATATACACACATGTATTTTCTTTTCTGTGAACTCTACAGAAAAGTATATACACATATATTTTCTTGCTGTCCGCTATGAGGGTGACATCCAGGAGCAATGAGCATACCTAAGCAAAGGAGGAAGAAGGGAAAAGGGGGAAGGGGGAGGGGAAGAGGTGAGGAGGAGGAGAAAAGAGGAAGGAAGAGGAGCAGCAGAAGCAGCAGAAGTGCCAGTAGTAGCAATAGTAGTAGTAGTAGCAGCAGCAGTATTAAGCATCTTTCAGTGTCAGAAAGTACGTACCAAAAAAAAAAAAAAATCCATGATGACTGGAGTATGTCAAAGGGATATGGGATCCAAGTGAAAGATTTAAGACTAGTCAAAGCTGAAATAATTTGAGTACCAAAATAAAGTAATATTGAATTATAAGTGAAACTATAAAATAAATACCCATGAGTACATGCTGATATAAATAACTGACTGAATAAATTAACAAATGGGGGAGAAGAGAGGACTCTCTGGCATAAAAGAATTCCAAATAATGTCTGAAGATGCTGTGTCTTCAAGGAGAGGGAACATAACTCCTCACTCTTTGGGTGTGGGCTGCACAGAGTGATTTCCTTACAAAGAGTACAGACGTAAAAGGGGAAGAGTCACTTTACAGAGGAGAAACTTGACATATACTACTTTAGCCAGGTGATCAAAGTGAACATCAGAAGTTATAAACCATGGTGACAATATATACACTTGACACAAAGTGATAAAAATGGTACTTTACCTTTGTTGTCTTCTGCCCCCAAACATATAACCCCAGTCTAATCATGAGAAAAACATCAAGTATCAATTGAGGGACATTCTACAAAATACCTAGGTCATCAAAAACAAGGGAGGTCTGAGAAACTGTCAGAACTAAGCAGAAACGTGACTACCAAATGTGATGTGATATGCCGACGGAATCCTGGAACAAGTACATCAGGTAAAAACTAAGGCAATCTGAATAAAATATGGACTTTGTTTAATGATAATGCATCAACACTGGTTCATTAATTGTAACAAATGTACCATACCAATGTAAGATGTTAACAATAGGGGGAAAAATAGGTAGGAAAAAATATTATGAATTGCCAATAAGGGTCATCTCCAAGTGCATGGAAGATTATAAACTGCCTAACTATTTGAACTTCTAACAAATCAACAATTTCTGGTAAAGAAGAAAAGATTTTCACACTGGGCAACATAGTGAGACTTTGTCTCTACTAAAATAAAAAAACTAGCCAGGTATAGTGGCACAAACCTGTAGTCCCAGCTACTCAGGAGGCTGAAGTGGGAGGATCGCTTGAATCCCCTTCAAGGCTGCAGTGAGCTGTGATCACTGCACTCCAGCCTGAGTTACAAAGCAAGACTATATCTCAATAATAAATAAAGTAAAATAGAGAAGGTTAAGTCTAAATGGAAAAAATCATTTTCTATCCAAGCATTTTACAGTTTTTCTAAGGATACAGAAGTCACAATTGAATTTCAGTCTCACATTTGCAAACACTGTCATTTTAGATCCTTGTTTCATATGTACCAAGGGAAACTACCTTGAAATACATTCAAACATTTTTTTTTAGACCAGGAGCAGTGGCTCATGCCTCTAATCCCAGCACTTTGGGAGGCTGAGGCAGGTGGATCACTTGAGGTCAGGAGTTTGAGACCAGCCTGGGCAACATGGCCAAACTCCGTCTCTACTAAAAATAAAAAAATTAGCTAGGCAGCCAGGCACGGTGGCTCGCGCCTATAATCACAGCACTTTGGGAGGCCGAGCGAGGCAGGCAGATCACTTAAGGACAAGAGTTCAAGACCAGCCTGACCAACATGGAGAAACCCCATGTCTACTAAAAATACAAAATTAGCTGGGCATGGTGACACATGCCTGTAATTCCTGCTACTCAGAAGGCTGAGACAGGAGAATCACCTGAACCTGGGAGGCAGAGGTTGTCATGAGCCAAGATCGCACCATTGTAATAAGAGTGAAACTCCATCTCAAAAAAAAAAAAAAAAAAAAAAAAAAAATTAGCTGGGCATGGCAGCACATGCCTCAGTAATCCCAGCTCCTCGGGAGGCTGACGCAGGAGAATTGCTTGAACCTGGGAGGTAGAATTACAGGTACAAGCCACCATGCCCAGTAGTTACTGGATTTAAAACATTGCTGTTAGTCTCAGTAAACTCTGGGCAGACTTTTCCTGTAGGAAGTGCTAAGAGAGGGCAGCAAGCTCCTGTGCATCTCTAAGACCTTATTTCCTTTCCCTTAACATCTTGAAGAACTAGGCCTGGAGGAAGAGAGAACCATGTTGCATTTTTGTGAAGTTTAGCCAGCATCCATTGTACTGGAGTAATAAAGGATCGGTTTAAAGAGCAGCAGTGCTTATAGCTTATAGCCCTGAGGCCAGATTGAGAAGAAAGATCAACTTGACCCTACTTACAGGAGTTGTGTCGACGACGGAAACTTTTGGACTGACTCAAGGATTCCATGTGCCTGTCGACATAGCTCTTTGAGCACTGTTGCTGCTGGGGGGAAACGGCAGCATCTTGGCTCTTCACATCTGTCCTCTTAGGGATATTCTGAGGGGCACTGCTGGAAGAGGCTGGCTTCTTGACCAACTTGCCTGTGCCATTCTGGTTGATGCCCACTTGGCAGCCAACACCAGAGGGGCCTAATTCTGTCTGATGAAGGTCTCCAAAATGTTGGCTGTCTCCAGGTCCTGGTATCTCCAGAATTTTTAACTCCGTAATGTCACCTGCCCTGAAATACAAAAAAAGAGTCCAAGTCTCAAAATTATAATAGTGATAAGAATGATGAAACTGGGTTCATTAGTGAACAGCTACCCCTTTGCAGGTCTGCATTTTAATGAGTTATCAGAGTCTAGCAAAGGGGGCTGTATGCTTAAGCATAGGGCTCAGCCACCAGCTGTCCAACTGACACAATGCTGGCCTTTAAAAAGAAGCTATTGCTAATAAAACTGTATTAATCTTATAGTCCCACGATGTTTAATGGCTTCTCTTCATTCATTCACTCTCTTGCTCATTCAACAGGCATATACATAAAACACTTACTATATGGTAAGCCCTGCACTGGGAACTATTTTGATCTGGTATACAGAGATGAAAACACTATATGCCCACAGGAACTCAGTCTGGTTGTGGAGTCAATCAAAAGTCTTAAATGGGCTGGGCACGAAGGCTCATGCCTGTAATCCCAGCACTTTGGGAGGCCAAGGCAGGAGAATCACTTGAGGCCAGGAGTTCAAGACCAGCCTGGTCAACACGGCGAAACCCCATCTCTACTAAAAATAGAAATGGTTAGCTGGGTGTGGTGGTATGCACCTGTAATCCCAGCTACCCAGGAGGCTGAGGCATGAGAATCACTTTGCCCTGGGAGGCAGAGGTTGCAGTGAGCAGAGATCACACCATTGCACTCCAGCCTGGGTAACAAAATGAGACCCTGTCTCAAAAAAAAAAAAAAAAAAAAAAAAAAAAAAGGCATGAAATTTTTTTAAGTGTTAAATGTTATGACAGAGGTGTACATAGGAGACTAGAGAGCCTAAAAGCAAAATCGTTAAGTTAGTCTGGTGGAGATGAATGCAATACTTAAGCTAAGTCTGGCCGGGGCAGGTGGAATGAGTGGCTAAGCAAAGAACAGTAGGGAGAAAGCATCTGAGGCAGGGGCTCAGAGACTGAGGACATGTAGAAAATAGGGCCCACGTGAAGAACTGCAAATGTTACGGTGATACTAAAGGGAAGGATGCCTGTGAAGGAAGGCCATCAGGAAGTAAGGCTGCAGAGGTAACCAGGGACCACATCACGGTTCCGACGGATTTTCCTGGTGGCTATAGGGAAGGAGAAGAAACAAAAGGCAGTGGTACCAGTTAGAAGACCAGGCAAGAAATAAGAGGGGATGAACCAAGCAAGTGCTAATGCAAAGGCAGAGGGAGAAGGGATCAAGAGTCATTTCAAATCCATAGAATTCTGGCAATTGAACACAGGATTAAAGAAAAAGAAGTTTATTATGACTCTTAAGTTTTTAACCTGAGGGAAAGATCGTATTAGTCATAAATAATGGATATGCCCTTGGAAAAAGAAACTGACAGGAAAACATAATGAGACTAGCTCCAAAAATCTTAAATTTAAGATATCTTGTGGGATATCCAAAGGAAATGACCAGCAGACAAGGTGTTTGGCTCATAATGGGTCTAAATTCAAGATGTGAGGTCTCATTAATGTATAAGGTACACATGAGATTGTCTAGAGTAAAAGCTGAGAAAAGAACCAAAGATAAACCCTGAGTAGTTCAATCTTAAGAGGTGAGTGGAAGAAAAGGAACATAAAAAAACAACAAAAAAGTGGAGGAATAGAGGAATATGTAGAACACATGCAAAAAAAAAGCCAAAGAGGTTACAGAGAAACTAAAAACCGGTAGTTTAAAAGTTAGGGAGCATTTTATTTTTATTATTTTAGAGATGGTCTTGTTCTGTCACCCATGCTAGAGTACAGTGGTGCTATCGTGGCTTACTGCAGCCTCCAACTCCTAGGCTCAAGTGATCCTCCTGTTTCAGCCTCAGAAGTAGCTAGGATTACACAGGCACATGCCACCACGCCCAGCTAATTTAAAATTTTTTTCTTTTGTGGAGATGGGGTCTCACTATGTTGACCAGTCGGTTTTGAAATCCTGGCCTCAAGTGATTCTCCTGCCTTGGCCTCCCAAAGTGCTGGAATTACAGGCATAAGCCAATGCACCCAACAGGGGGAGCCTTCAAATGAGACTGGGATTGAGATACTGTCAGTGAATTTGGCCATTAGCTTATTTGTAACCTTGGCAAAAGGTAATCCAGCAAGATGATAAAGTTAGAAAAAAAGATAACAGTAGGGTAAGGAGGATCTAGAGAATGAAGCCACACAAGATAGGGAAAGCAGACTATTTGGCTCTGACAAGGATTACGAGTTAAAGGGAAGGGAAACAACATGACAATACCTAGTGGCAAATGCAAGGTCTCGGGGAGAGAGTTGTTTTCAATACAGGGGAGGCCAAGGAATGAGTATCAGGAAATAAGCAGTACAGGCCAGGCACAGTGGCTCACACCTATAATCCCAGCACTTTGGGAGGCTGAGTAGGCAGATCACTTGAGGCAAGGAGTTCGCGACCAGCCTGGCCAACGTGGTGAAACCCCATCTCTACTAAAAATACAAAAATTAGTTGGGCATGGTGGTGCGTGCCTGTAATCCCAGCCACTTGGTTGGGAGGCTGAGGCAGGAGAATTGCTTGAAACCCAGTAACGGAGGTTGCAGTGAGCCAAGATCACACCACTGCCCTCCAGCGTGGGCAACAGCAAGACTCTGTCGAAAGAAAGAAAGGAAAGAAAGAAAGAGAAAGGAAAGGAAGGAAAGGAAAGAAAGAAAGAAAAGAAAAGAAAAAAAAGGAGAGAAGCAACATACAGGTTGAAATGGAAAACACAGAAGAGATGGAGCAAGGCCTCAAAGGAGATAGAAAGCGACAGCCTCGAAGCATACACAAGGGTAGCCCTCAGCAGATGGGGAATGTCTGAAGAGACTGCAGAGGAGGTAAGCAATATATATGCTGGTATGTGTAGGAAGGGAATTGCTCAGAAAATCCAGGAAGCTCTTGCCTGACAGCCTATTTTTTTTTTTATTTGTACAGAAGAATGGAAGGCTATCTGCCAAACTGGTGAAAAGAAGAATGTGAAGAAATAAGTGAATTTGAAATCTGTTGGTAAATACTAAGAAAAAGACTTTTCCATAATGAAAGACTTTAGCTACTTGCTACAAAGTGCTTCTGGGGAAATATCATAATACAAACCTACAAAGACAGAAACACTTATGCATGGGAATAAAATCAATAAGGACCTTAGATTGAGAAAACACAAATACAAAACCAAGAAGAAAGAACATCTAAAACCATAAAAGAAAAAGGTTATTCTGATTCGACATATTTATATAATATTGCATGCGTAACAAAGATAAGAATCATTGGCTGAGAACTGGTAAGAATCACTGGATAAGAAACACTAGCCGGAAGCTAATTACAATACGAAGTCCCCGCTGGGAACAGCAGGTGGACTGTAAGACCTAAGACTGCCAAAATCTCACACTTAGCAAGACTCTACTTAAAAGCAGCCGTATGCAACAGAATATCAGCAATCAGATCTAGGTTCAAGCTCCACAGACTACCAGGTTGGATTTAGAAGTATCAGCCAGCACACTCACCTGAAGGTGACTTCTGGAACAAGACACTTCACTCCATTGTGGAAAGGCCGGGTGAGGGAGATGGTCTGGCTGACCTGATCCACAGCTGACACTCTTCCCTGATAGACACCCAAGCTATCTCCACAATTGATGGACACAATACTTCCCAGCCAATCTGTAGCCATGTTTCAGATGTGAGACCACTGTGAAGAGAAGGAATTATTCAGTGTACCTTGCTGAAAACACAAACTTTTAATTAAATTAAGCAAATATATCAGGCTTTGTCTAACCGGTTAATAAAATATATTCTATCACATTGTTAACTGAGGTAATAAATCATAAAAAAAATAATTTTTTTCAGGAGTATGCATATTAATAAGCAATGTTATTTAATACATACAAAAAATCTGTAATTGCTTTAAAGCACATACATTAAAGATAGTACTTACATACATCAAATCATACAAACTATAACCTGTTTATATTGTATTTTAACAAATCTGTCAAAATGCTTTCCAAGAGAATATGTGCCTGAGAAATAATATACTAAAAAAAAATACTGATAATGCCCCTCTTGCTGATGACAGTAATAAATTCTGGGTATTTTATTTTTAAAATTTTATTTAATTTTATTATTTTGAGACACAGTCTCAACTCTGTCACCTAGCCTGGAGTGCAGTGGTGCCATCATAACTCACTGCAGCCTCAACCTCCCAGGCCCAACCAATCCTCCAACCTCAGCCTCCTGAGTAGCTAGGACTACAGTCCGGTGCCACCAAGCCCAGCTAATTTTTAAAAGTTTTTTGTAGAGACGAGGTCTCGCTATGTTGCCCAGGCTGGTGTCAAGCTCCTGGCCTGAAGCAATCCTCCCACCTGTTAATGAAACATCAACTTCTGAATGATGTGCTTAATACAGTGCGTAAAAGTAATTTGTTCCTTTTTTTTTTGAGGCGGAGTTTTGCTCTTGTTACCCAGGCTGGAGTGCAATGGCGTGATCTCGGCTCACCACAACCTCTGCCTCCTGGGTTCAGGCAATTCTCCTGCCTCAGCCTCCTGAGTAGCTGGGATTACAGGCACGCACCACCATGCCCAGCTAATTTTTTTGTATTTTTAGTAGAGACGGGGTTTCACCATGTTGACCAGGATGGTCTCGATCTCTTGACCTCGTGATCCACCCGCCTCGGCCTCCCAAAGTGCTGGGATTACAGGCTTGAGCCACCGCGCCCGGCCCCTACGCTTCCATCTTAAATATCAGTTTAAAAAAAAAAAAAAGAACAGATTAACCTGATGTTAATAGGAAATCAAGAGCAGAAACCAATGAAATAAGAAACAATTAAGAAAAATAAAATTAGTTCTTTGAAAATAATAAAGTTGGTAAATCCCTAACTAATCAAGAAAAAAGATAAAACACATATTATTAATATCAGAAATGAACAAAGAGACATCATAGACATTAAAAAACAACTTTACCCCAGTAAATTTGACAACTAGACAAAATGGGGAAATTCTTAGACAAAAGTTATCAAAACTTATATAAGAAAAAATCTGAACAGCTGCATGTGTATTTTAAAAACTGAATTTATCAAGAGAATAAGACAAGACACAAACTAGGAGAAAATATTTGTAAAAAGACATATTTAATAAAAGGTCTGTTATCTACAATATACCAAGAACCCTTAAAACTCAACAATAAGAAAACAAACAGCCTGATTAAGAAATGAGTAAGGCCGGGTGCAGTGGCTCACACCTGTAATCACAGCACTTTGGGAGGCCCAGACAGGCAGATCACAGTTAGAGACCAGCCTGGCCAATACAGTGAAAGTCCATCTCTACTGAAAATACAAAAAAAAAAAATAGCCAGGTGTGGTGGTGAGCACTTGGGAGACTGAGGTGGAAGAATCACTTGAAGCTGGGAGGTGGAGGTTGCAGTGAGTCAAGATTGTGCCACTGTACTCCAGCCTGGTGACAGAGCGAGATGCCGGCTTAAAAAAAAAAAGAAAGAAAAAGAAAAAGAAAAGAAAAAGAAATGAGCCAAGAGACCCAAAAGGACACTTCACCAAAGACATGGACACGGCAGGCAAGCATATGAAAAGGTGCTCTATCATGTCATTAGGGAATTAATGGAAATGCCACTACGCACCTGTCAAAATGGCCAGAATTTCAAAACACTGACAACGCCAAATGCTGACGAGGAGGTGGAGCATCAAAAACCATCACTCTGCTGACAGGAATGCAAAATAATGCAGCCACTTGAGTATGCATTTTTCTTTTTTTTTTTTTTGAGACTGAGTCTCGCTCTGTTGCCCAGGCTGGAATGCAGTGGCACAATCTCAGCTCATTGCAGCCTCTGCCTCCCAGGTCCAGGCAATTCTCCTGCCTCAGCCTCCCAAGTAGCTAGGACTACAGGTGCACGGCACCACACCTGGCTAATTTTTTTTTTTTTTTTTTTTTTTAGTAGAGACAGGGTTTCACCTTGTTGCCAGGTTGGTTTCAAACTCCTGACCTCAACATAGTAGACAGGTTCTTGGTAACTGTGACTTTAAGTAAATCAACACATAATGAAACCAATTTTACCACAGACTATTTGATATAAATGAGTTTAGTTTCTATGGCATATTTCTGGTCACAAAAACATCACCAGTCTTCTAAAGAACTGCTCAAATTTGGAAGCAATCAAGACATCCTTCAGTAGGTGAATGGATGAATAAACTGTGGCATATCCAGACAATGGAATATTATTCAGCACAAAAAAGAAATGAGCTATCAAGTCATGAAAAGACATGGAGGAGGGCCGGGCGCGGTGGCTCAAGCCTGTAATCCCAGCACTTTGGGAGGCCGAGGCGGGTGGATCACGAGGTCAAGAGATCGAGACCATCCTGGTCAACATGGTGAAACCCCGTCTCTACTAAAAATACAAAACATTAGCTGGGCATGGTGGTGTGTGCCTGTAATCCCAGCTACTCAGGAGGCTGAGGCAGGAGAATTGCCTGAGCCCAGGAGGCGGAGGTTGCGGTGAGCCGAGATCGCGCCATTGCACTCCAGCCTGGGTAACAAGAGCGAAACTCCGTCTTAAAAAAAAAAAAAGAAAAGACATGGAGGAAACTTAAGAGCATATTACTAAGTGAAACAAGTTGATGTGAAAAGGAAAAATACTGTATGATTCCAGCTTTTCTGGAAGAGGCAAAACTATGGAGACAATAAAAGGTTCAGTGGTTGCCAGTGGCTGGTGGGTGGCAGGGGAGGCGAATGTTACTATAACGGTAGATACGTGTCATTTCAAAACTCACAGAATGGACAACACCAGGAGGAAACCCTAATGTTAACTGCGGACTCTGGGTGACAATGATGTCAGTGTAGGTTCACCAACTGTAACAAACATGACTGGTGTGGACGCTGACAACAGAGGAGGCTTGTTGGGGGGGGCAACAGAGAGATATATGGGAACCCTCTGAACTTTGGGTTCAATTTTTTCCCTGAAACTAAAACTGCTCTAAAAAGTAGTCTATTCAATAGAAAAAAAAAAAATTGATTATATAACTTAAAGCCTTCCTACAAAGAAAAATCCAGGCCTAGATAGCTTTACTGGCTTTTTCTTTTTAACTAAGTCTGAACTGGATAGCTTTACCAGTTAACTTTATCAAACATTTTAGAAAAATTTAATATCAATCTCATACAAACTTTTAGAAAACACAGGAGAATGAAGCTGGATGCAATAGCTCATGCCCGTAATCCCAGCACTTTGACCAAGGCAGGCGGATCACCTGAGGTCAGGAGTTTGTGACCAGCCTGGCCAACATGGTCTCTACTGAAAATACAAAATAAACCCTGTCTCTACTAAAAATACAAAAATTAGCCAGGCATGGTAGCACACGCCTGTAGTCCCAGCTACTCAGGAGGCTGAGATGAGTATTGCTTGAACCTGGGAGGCAGTGGTTGCAGTGAGCCAAGATCACGCTACTGCACTCCAGCTTGGGTGACAAAGTGAGACTCCTTTTTTAAAAAAAACAAAAGCAAAAACGAAAAAAACGAAAACCAGCTGAGTGCAGTGGCTCACACCTATAGTCCCAGCACTTTGGGAGGCTGAGAAGGGTGTATCACTTGAGGTCAGGGGCTTGAGACCAGCCTGGCCAACATGGCAAAACCCCATCTCTACCAAAAATATAAAAAAAAGAATGGCTTAAACCCAGGAGTGGAGATTGCAGTGAGCCAAGATTGCACCACTGCACTCCGGCCCAGGTGACAAAGTGAGGCTCTGTCTCAAAAATAAAAAAAGAAAGAAAAACACAGGAGAATGAAATACTTCCCAATTTGTTCAATGTGACTAGCATAACTCTGATGTGGAAAAAAAAAGATCAACATCCTGCACAAATATAGACCAAAAATCCTCAAGAAGATATTAACAAATCAAATCCAGCAATAAATTTTAAAAGTCTAATATGTCATGTATATTTAGGTCTCTACTCCTAGAATGCAAAGTTGGTCTGATATTTTAAAAATCAATCAATTTTAGGCTGGGTGTGGTGGCTCACGTCTGTAATCCCAGCACTTTGGGAGACCGAGGTGGTCTGATCACGAGGTGAGGAGATCAAGACTATCCTGGCTAACATGATGAAATCCTGTCTCTACTAAAAATACAAAAATTAGCCAGGTGTGGTAGTGGGCACCTGTAATCCCAGCTACTTGGTAGGCTGAGGCAGGAGATTTCCCTGAATCCAGGAGGAAGAGGTTGCAGTGAGCTGAGAGCACACCACTGCACTCAAGCCTGGGTAACAGAGCAAGACTCCATCTTGGGGTAAAAAAAAAAAAAAATTATTCACCACACCCAGGTGGAGTTTATTCCAAGGATGCAATGCTGACTCAATATCAGAAAACCAGTCAATATAATCTACCGTATTAACAGGCTAAATAAGAAAAACACATATTCATAGCAACTGATACAGAAAATGCATTTGACAACATTTAACAACCATTCATTCTTTTTTTCACAAAGCCTCTCAGAAAAATGGGAACAGAGAGGAACTTCATCAATCTGGTAAAGAGCATCTAAAAAGCCCTTACAGCTAACATTATACTAAATGGGGAAAGACTGAATGCTTTCCCTATAAGAACAGGAACAAGGCAAGGATGTCCACTCTCACCACTCTAACTCAACATAGCTCTAGAAGTTCTCGCGGTAAGGCAAAAAAATAGATATAAAAGGTATACAGGTTGGAAAAGAAAAAACAAAACTGTCTCCATTTGCAGATGACATGACTGTCTATGTAGAAAACCCCCATCATCTACAAAAAGCCTTAGAACAAGTGAGTTCAGCAAGATTGTGGGATACAAGATAAACATACAGAAGTCAATCTTATTTCAGTATACCAGCAATGAACACATGAGCACTGAAATTTAAAATATAGTACCATTTATGATTGCTCAAAAAATGCAGTACTAGGTCTAAATCTAAAAAAAAAAAAGGGGGGGGTACAGGCTTTGTATACTGAAAACTATGCAACACTGAGAAAAAAAATAAAAATGCTAAATATAACAGGTATAACATGTTCATGGATTAAAAGACTCAACATAAATTATGCAAATTCTCCCCAAATTGGTATAAGAAATCAATGCAATTCTTTGCAAAATCCCAGCAAAATATGCAGATATATCTAAACTTTACATGGAAAGGTAAAGGAACTAAAATAGCTAAATCAATTTCTTTCTTTGGGGGGATGGGGTCTCACTCTGTTGTCCAGGTTGGATGGAGTGCAGTGGTATTTCGGCTCCCTGCAACTTCTGCCTCTCAGGTTTAAGTAATTCTCTAACTCGCCTCCCAAGTAGCTGGGATTGCAGGTGCCTGTCGCCTGCCTGGCTAATTTTTGTATTGTTAGTAGAGATGGGGGTTTTCCCATGTTGGCCAGGCTGGTCTTGAACTCCTGACCTCAAGTGATCTACCCACCTCAGCCTCCCAAAGTGCTGAGATTACAGGCATGAGCCACTGCACCCAGCCACTAAACCATTTTATAAGAAACTAGGAACAATCAGTCTACTTGATTTCAAGACTTACACAGCTATAATAATCAAGACTACGTAGTACTGGCAGAGGCACAGACATGTAAATTGATAAAATGGAAGCCAGAACCCAGAAATAGACTCACAAAAATATACCCAACTGATTTCTGACAAAGTGCAAAAAACAATTCAATGCCGGCAGCACAGCTTTTACAACAAACAGTGCTGGAGCACATGGAAATCCATCAGCAAAAAAAAATGAACCTCACACTAAGTTTCACACTTTATACAAAATTTGCTCAGAATGGATGTGGGAAGTAGAAAAGTTTTTTTTTCAAAGTTTCCTTTCTTGTTAAAGAATAAATTTGCTAACTTTTTTGTTAAACCCTATCCTAAGTACCTGTTAGACGTGCCATGCTTACAGGCATGTAGTATATTCTACGTCCTTGTAGTTTAACCAAAATATCTGTGCCGGATGTGCTCACAGGCATGTCCCAGCTCAGAGACCATGCCCCTTACCTGTTTAAAAAGTTTTCAGTTATTAGCCAATCAGATTTTAGTTTAAATCTTGAGATCTGGCTCCAACCAACAGAAATTAGACACAGCAGTAAGGACAACCCCAAATGTGTAAAGAATAAATATGTCTGCTTTTCCTTTATTCACTGTACTCTTGTGTCAAGATGGCTAGCGAGGGTACCCTTTCTGCAGTGCAGGAAGTAAAAATTGCTTTGCTGAGAAATCCTTTGTCTCGGTGCTAATTTTTCTTTGTGGCACCAAGCATCTGATTCCAACAAATTTGGCGACCATGAAGGGACCCATTCCCTTCCAGGGTGGTCTCCAGTCCTCTCTCTTGTGAGGAGGCACCTAACCGCCCCTCCTTGTTGTGACAGGCCAAGAGCCAAGACCTATCTGGTGTGAGGGATAAATCAACCTGGTCTCTCAGCAAGGAGGAAAAAAGGCTTCAAACTTTGTGCACAAACCAAGGTAGGAAATGTCACAAAGAGGGTAAACCAAGTACTTCGTTGGTAGTCAAAATTCTACAGGTTAAGTAAGTGTAAGTGTGTGAGTGGTTCCTCTCTGAAAGATCTGCGATAGTTTCATATGGCTGAGAGGTCAGAAAGAGCAAATAGAAAGTAAAAAGAAGTGAAAGAGACCTTCAGGGGAGGGGGTTAGTTAAAATCCTCCCTGGGGAAAAAGAATGGCAAGGCTTTGGAAAACAGAATAGGCAAGAAATCTCTAGGATAAGAGGTTAAGTCTAACCAGCAACCAGTCTAAAACAGGGATAAAATCAAGAAGGGGAAAGGTAAGCGTGGCCAAGACAGCTCCAGAGGAGCCCCAGTAAAGGCCCTTGAGGCAGCTGCAGCAATGCCTGCAGCTGGGTCAGCCACCCTTATGGGGCAGGGCCCACGGAGGCAAGGCTGCAGGTACACAGGGGCCAGGTTGCTCTGAGTGGCAGCACACCCACCAGCGCAGGGTGGTGCACCTGAGGAACGCTGGGAGCTGCCTGGGGCTGAGCATAAAGCAGCGCAGTGGAGGTTGCTGGCAAGGCCCCTGGCCATGGCCAGGACTACCACAGAGGCAAGGGGAGAGGCTGGAACAACCTGGCTGAGCAACAGCTGCAGCAGCAAGATGGTCAGAGGCCATGTGGGGCAGACATGTGCAGCTCTCCCTGCCTGGCCACCTGTGCCCCAAGGAGGCCACAGGCGCACGAGAAGACCAGAAGCACAAGCAGTGACTACGGCAGCCTAAGGCAAGCCCAGCTCTGGCCAGCAAAATGTTAAAAAAGTAAGAAAGAAATTTAAAGCATGCTGAAGATTCTGACAGACTAAGTGTAAAAGAGAGAGATAGAAAGTAAAACTAAGAAAAGAAACAGTGTAAAAAGAAAGAGAAGCTTTTTCTTTTAGAAACTCAGGCAGAACAATTAAGCTAAGACATTAAAAAAAGTTTGGGCCGGGCGCGGTGGCTCAAGCCTGTAATCCCAGCACTTTGGGAGGCCGAGGCGGGTGGATCACGAGGTCGAGAGATCGAGACCATCCTGGTCAACATGGTGAAACCCCGTCTCTACTAAAAATACAAAAAATTAGCTGGGCATGGTGGCGCGTGCCTGTAATCCCAGCTACTCAGGAGGCTGAGGCAGGAGAATTGCCTGAACCCAGGAGGCGGAGGTTGCGGTGAGCCGAGATGGCGCCATTGCACTCCAGCCTGGGTAACAAGAGCGAAACTCCATCTCAAAAAAAAAAAAAAAAAAAAGTTTGAAGAAGAAAATTATAAAGTAAAACAGAGGGGAATTGTGGGAAGTAGAAAAGTCTCTCCTCAAAGTTTTTCTTGTTAAAGAATAAATTTGCTAACAACTCTATGTTAAGCTCTATCCTATGCAGCTGTTAGACATGCCACGCTTATAGGAGCATAGTATATTCTATGTCCTTGTACTTTATCCAAAATACCTGTGCTGGATGTACTCATAGGCATGTCCCAGCTCATAGCCTACAGCCCTTACCTGTTTAAAAAAGTTTTGAGTTATTAACCAATCAGGTTTTAGTTTAAATCATGAGGTCTGACTCCAACCGATGGAAATCAGACACAGCAATAAGGACAACCCCTAATGTGTAAAGAATAAATGTCTGCTTTTCCTTTGTTCTTTGTACTCTCAAGGCAAGATGGCTAGTGAGCATACCCTTCCTGCAGTGCAGGAAGTAAAAATTGCTTTGCGAAGAAATCCTTTGTCTCAGTGCTAATTTTTCTTTGTGGCACCGAACATCTGTTTCCAACAATGGATCATGAACTTAAGTGTAAAACATCAAACTCTAAAACTTTTAGAAAAAACATAAGAGAAACCCTCAAGATCTAGGGGTAGGCAAAGAGTTCCTAGACTTGATACCTAAAACACAATCCATAAAAAGAAAAGCTGATCAACTAGATTTCTTGAAAATTAAAAATTTTTATTCCACAAAAGACAGGCGACAGACTGGGAGAAAATACTTGCAAATCACATTATCTGACAAAGACAAAGGACCAGTATCTAGAAGACATATCTTTTAAAATGGCTCAAATACAGTGATAACACCAGGTGCTAGTAAGAATGTGGAAAAAATGGATCACTCATACATTGCTAGTACAACTATTAATTTGTACAGCCACTTTGGAAAACACCCTGACAGTTTACTAAAAAAAAACCAAACAAACAAAAAACCATGCAATAATTAGCCAGACACGGTGGCACACACCTGTAACTGCAACTACTTGAGTGGCTAAGGCATGAGAATCGCTTGAACCCGGGAAGTGGAGGTTGCAGTAAGCCATGATCGAACCCTGCATTCTAGCCTGAGCAACAGAGGAAAAACTCCAGAAAACTAAACACGCAACTAGAATAGACCCAGCAGTTGTACTCCTGGTCGTTTATCCCAGAGAAAGGAAGACCTATATACATAAGTGTTTATATCACACTCAAAAAAGCCACAAACTGGAAACAACCAAGATGACCTCAATAGGTGCAGAAACAGTGGTACATCCCGACCATGGGACAAAAAGTAAAAATGCCTACCCCAAGAGGTTGTATTCTGCATGATTCCATTTGTGTAACATTCTTAAAATGACAAAGCTATAGAAATGAAGAACAGGGCCGGGCACGGTGGTTCAT
Source organism: Saimiri boliviensis (assembly GCF_048565385.1). Lineage (NCBI taxonomy): Eukaryota > Metazoa > Chordata > Mammalia > Primates > Cebidae > Saimiri > Saimiri boliviensis. Next base: position 4,067,844 of record NC_133450.1, read on the forward strand.
GCCTGTAATCCCAGCACTTTGGGAGGCTGAGGAGGGTGGATCACCTGAAGTCAGGAGTTCAAGACCAGCCTGGCCAACATCGTGAAACCCCATCTTTACCAAAAATACAAAAATTAGCTGGGCATGTGGTGAGTGCCTGTAGTCCCAGCTACTAGGGAGGCTGAAGCAGGAGAATCACTGGAACCCAGGAGACAGAGGTCACAGTGAGCTGAAGTCATGCCACTGCCCTCACTGTGACAGACTGGCAACATGAAGGACTCTTGTAGTAATGGAAATATTTTACATCTTGACTATATCAATGTCAATATCCTAGTAGTGATACTGTATTATAGTTTTCCAAGATGTTACCAACTGGGAAAACTGGTAGATATAAAGAATATCTCTGTATTATTTACAATGGCATATGAATCTACAACTATCTCAGAAGTTTAATTAAAAAAAATCAATGCTTTCCATCACATTAACAAAATAAGTGATGAAATCATATATAATCATATCAATAAATGCAGAAAGATAATTTGACAAAATTTAACAATCATTCACAATATTTAAAAAGGGGAGGGAAAGCTGGCATCTCTAAAACAATTACAGCTTACATCATATTTAATGGTGAAATAGGCCAGGTGTGGTGGCTCACACTTGTAATCTTAGCACTTTCAGAGGCCAAGGCAAGAGGATGATGGAGCTCAGGAGTTTGAGGCTTCAGTGAGCTATGATCATACCACTGCCCTCCAGCCTGGACAACAGAGCCAGACACTGTCTTTATTTTATCTATTTTGTTTCTTTTCTTCTTTTTTGGTTCACTGCAGCCTCCTGGGCTCCAGTGATCCTCCCACCTCAGCCTCCTGAGTAGCTGGGACTATAGGTATGTGCTACCATATCCAGCTAATTTTTTACATATTTTGTAGAGACAGGGTCTCTTTGTTGCCCAGGCTAGTCTTGACCTCCCAGGCTCAATTGATCCTCCCACCTCAACTTCCTGAAAAGCTGGGACTACATGCCCACACCACCACACCTGGCTAATTTTTGTATTTTTTGTAAGAAGGGGTTTTGCCATGTTGCCCAGGTTTCTAGCTCCTGAGCAAGCTATCCACCTACTCTGGCCTCTTAAAGTGCTAAAATTACAGGTCTAAGCTACCATGCCCAGCTGAGTCCTTGTCTTTAAAAAAGGTGGGGATGAAATAAATGCTTTTCCCCTAATACTGGGGATGAGGCAAGGATGTCCACTCTCACCACTTCTACTTCTATTCAACTGCAGGTCCTGGCCAGTGCATTTTTTCCTGCAGGTCCTAGCCAGGAAAAAAAAGTGTAAAGTAAAACTGTCTTTATTTGCAATGATACAACTGACTGTATATAGTCGATCCATAAAAAGTCCTACTAGAGGCCGGGCGCGGTGGTTCAAGCCTGTAATCCCAGCACTTTGGGAGGCCGAGACGGGTGGATCACGAGGTCAAGAGATCGAGACCATCCTGGTCAACATGGTGAAACCCCATCTCTACTAAAAATACAAAAATTAGCTGGGCATGGTGGCGCACGCCTGTAGTCCCAGCTACTAGGGAGGCTGAGGCAGGAGAATTGCTTGAACCCAGGGGGCGGAGGTTGCGGTGAGCCGAGATCGTGCCATTGCACTCCAGCCTGGGTAACAAGAGCGAAACTCCGTCTCAAAAAAAAAAAAAAAAAAAAAAGTCCTACTAGAATAAGGCAATTTGGCAAGGTCACAGGATATATGTTCAATGTAGAAAAAACAACTATATTCTATATAATAGCAGCAAACAACTAAAAATAATTTTTTACGCTGGGCATGATGGCTCATGCCTGTAATTCTAGCACTTTGGGAGGGCAAGGCCTCCCTAATTTTGCACAAGGAATTCCTCAAGCACTTCCCCAAGCTCTATGAATGGTTAGTTCCATCTTGCCTTTCTGGCATCTGGTAAAATGCTACCATGTCAAAGAAGCCCTCCCTGTCTACCCAATCTAACGTGGCTATTCATCATTATTCTCCAACACCTCAACTCCTGTTATGATCTCAAAATCAATCACTATATGAATTATCTTTTGTGTGTTTGTCAGGCATGGTGGGTCATGCCTGTAATCCCAGCACTCTAGGAGGCCGAGGCGGGACACCAACCTAGGTAACACAGGGAGATCCCATCTCTGCAAAAAAAATTTTTAAAAACTAGCCAGGCATAGTGGCACATGCCTGTAATACAAGCTACACCTAGTCAGAAGGTTGAGACAGAAGGACTGCTTGAGCCCAGGAAGTCAAGGCTGCAAAGAGTCATGATCATGCCATTGCACCCTACTGGCCTGGATGACAGAGACCCTGTCTCAAAAAACAAACAAAAAATAGAGACATATAGTGTGTGTCACCCCACCAGAACAGGGCAAAGGACCTTGTCTGTCTTGTTCAGTCAGTAAGAGTGTCTAGAGTAAGTCAATAAATATTTATTCAATCAATGAATGAATTAGAAATAATGTGACAGAAGTTAATCACTCAAAATCTAGATTACCTATATATTTACATCTAAATGTCTTGCCTCTTTTTGAAAACGGTTCTAAAAATACAGTATCCTTAAGCATACTCTATGCAAAATCCTATATAAGATACGAAACCTAACACTTCCCTACACACAGAAGGAAGTCAGGAAATAGCTGGCAGATGAATATAAATACACATGTTAAGCACAAAGTGAAACACTGGTTCAGTGTTTTTACATTAAAAAAAGAAACCAGCACTTGAAGCTGGTTTCAAATACTAATTTTAGACATATACATACATAAAGTGTAGAGTCTAAAAGAAGGGAAAGGGACAAAAAAGCATATACAGCACTCCTCTGGTAAAAGAGCATGTCACTTGACTACGCTTTAAAAAAAAAAAAAAAAGAAAAAAAAAAAAGAGTATGTCCTGACTGAGTGTAGTGGCTCATGTCTGCAATTCCAGCAGTTTGGGATGCCGAGGCAGGTGGATCACATGAGGTCAGGAGTTCTGAGACGAGCCTGACCAACATGATGAAACCCCCTATCTACTAAAAATACAAAGTTAGTTGGGTGTGGTGGCGCATGCCTGTAATTGGGAGCTACCTGGGAGGCTGAGGCAGGAGAATCACTTGAACTTGGGAGGTAAAGGATGCAGTGAGCCGAGATCACGCCAATGCACTCCAGCCTGGGCAACAACGAGACTCCGTCTCAAAAAAAAAAAAAAAATAAATAAATAATAAATAAATAAATAAATAAATAAATAAAAGAAGGGAAAGGGGCAAAATAAAAGCATATAAAGCACTCCTGGGACAGGGGTGGTGGCTCACACCTGAAATCCCAGCACTTTGGGAGGCCAAGATGGGCAGATCACCAGGTCAGGATTTGGAGACCAGCCTGGCCAATACAGTGAAACCCTGTCTCTAGTAAAAACACAAAAATTAGCCAGGCGTGTTGGCGCACACCTGTAATCCCAGTTACTCAGGAGCTGAGATCACACCACTGCACTCCAGCCTGGGCAACAGAACAAGACTCCATCTTGAAAAAATAAATAAATAAAGCACTCCTCTGGTAAGAGTACATCTTGGCTGGGCATGGTGGCTCATGCTTGTAATTCCAGCAGTTTGGGAGGTCAAGACAGGAGAATCACTTGAGTCCAGGGGTTCAAGACTAGCCTGGGCAAAACAGAGAGACCCTGTCTCAGAAAACAAAGAAAACAAAGAGAGAGAGATTATGTCTCATCAGAAACATGAAGTCTAAAAGAGTCCAGCTCTACGGATTAATCAAACTCTAGTTACCTAGTGACCTAACTGAAAAAGTATCATAAAACTATGCTGATAGAACCAAAGATTAAAAGAACAATGAATTAGTAGGCTCACCCATAAGGCTTTTTGTTTTTACACTTTATTACAGAAAATTTTAAACATAACAAATGCAGAGAGAATGACTCAATGAACCCCCACATACCCATCACTGAGTTGCAACAATGATCAACAAATCTGTAAGAATCTGAGATTCGGTGAGATTGAGTATATTTTCTTTTTTTTTTTTTGAGATGGAGCCTCGCTCTATTGCCCAGGATGGAGTGCAGTGGCGTGATCTTGGCTCACTGCAACCTCCACCTTCCAGGTTCAAGCAATTCTCCTGGCTCAGACTCCAGAGTAGCCCACTACCACACCTAGCTAATGTTTGTATTTTTTTAGATAGGGTTTATTAGATAGGGTTTCACCATGTTGGCCAGACTGGTCTCAAACTCCTGACCTCAGGTGATCCGCCCACCTTGGCTTCCCAAAGTGCTGGGATTACAGGCTTGAGCCATCGCATCAAGCCCTTGGGTGAATTTTCAGTGCAACACAATTTTGACAATAATAATGATGGTAAATGGGCACAAAATACACATTTTAGGCTTCTCTTCCCTTCCCGATCAACCTTCGCCTAATGTCACCAAAGTATGAGTTAGTTTCCTTTCCTATAATTTGTAATCCATCATAATTCTACTCTTAGGCTTAGATGCAGAATAAACAGCACCAGGAATTAACCAGATATGAAAAGGCTTTTACTTGTTTATTCAACAAGACACTGATGTTTACGTTAAAGTTTATATTATGGTAACAGTAACTGAATATAATTTTTAATACTTTGAAAATGTGGATACTAGTTAATAAGTGTTTTTCTACGATATATATATATCTTTTTTTCTTTTCTCTTTTTTTTTTTTTTTTTGAGACAGAGTCTTGCTGTCACCCAGGCTGGAGTACAGTGGTGCCACCTCAGTTCAGCACAACCTCTGCCTCTGTGTTCAAGTGATTTTCCTGCCTCAGCCACCCCAAGTAGCTGGTACTACAGGTGCACACCATCATGCCTAGCTAGTTTTTTGTACTTTTAGTAGAGATGGTTTTTCGCCATGTTGGCCAGGCTAGTCTCGAACTCCTGACCTCAGGTTATCCGCCCACCTCTGCCTCCCAAAGTGCTAGGATTACAGCTGTGAGCCACTGCGCCCCGGCCTGTAGTTAATATTAATAGAAACTTTAAAAAATGTAACCACTGAATGTGTAACAAACTGCCCTTTCCTCAGAAACTTCCCTTGACAAAATACATTAATGCATTATTCAAAACTCATCAAAAAGGTTATAAAGAAAACCCTGTTATTTACAGAAAACAGTAAATCTAAAACAAGTACAGTGCCATCAACTGGGTTCCTAATAAGACTAGGGAAGGGGTTCTATCAATTATAGAGCTAACACCTTCATGTCAAAAGAGGTACAGGAGCCATAGGAGCTCTAAGGAACCAATCTTGCTGTCTTTTATTTGTCAAAGTAGAACATATACAGTAAGTCAGTCTACATATTTTAAGTGTTCACTTCCATGAAACTTTACATATCAATTCACCCATGTGACCACCACTCCAAACAAGAGAGACTATTTCCAACATCTCAAAGGCTCCATTGCCTCCTCCTACAGGTAGTTATTATTCTCACATCATGAAAAATTATTTGAGTCTGATTTTGAACTTCATATAAACAGAATCATAAAGGTTCTCTGTTAGAGTATTTGGCTTCTTTTGCTCAAAAGTACATCTGTGAGGCTGAGTGTGGTGGCTCACCCGTGTAATCCCAGCATCTTGGGAGACGAAGGTAGGTGGATCACTTGACGTCAGGAGTTCGAGACTGACCTGGCCAACATGGCAAAACTGTCTCTACTAAAAATACAAAAAATTAGCTGGGCGTGGTGGCACATGCCTGTAATCCCAGCTACTCAGGAGACTGAGGCACGAGAATCACTTGATCTGGGTAGGTGGAGGTTGCAGTGAGCCAAGATCCTGCCACTGCACTCCAGTATGGATGACAGAGCGAGACACTGTCTCAAGAAAAAAAGTACATTTGTGAGATCCATCCCTATTGTTGGATGCAACAGAAATTTATTCTTTCTCATGGCTGTGCTGTTTTCTGTAAGTATGCTTCAATGTGTTTATCCATTCTACTGCTGATATACAGTTGGGTTATTTCTAGTTCTGAGCTATTACAAATAATATTCTTATACACTGTATACAATATATTTTTGTGGACAAATGTTTTATGTCCCACTTCTGTGGGACATATAACACAGGAAGTTATATTATATTTATGACTTTATTAGGAACTTCGTTTTCCAAAGTGGTTGTACCATCTTATATTACCATCTACATTTACACAACTCACCACAAGAAAGTTCATTTTGCTCCTCATCTTGCCCAAACTTGGTACTATTGTTCTCTTTAACTTACTCATTCTGGTAGGGGTGCAATGGTTTTGATGTTTTCTTAAACACACTTCTTTTTTTTTTTTTTTTTTTTTTTGAGACGGAGTTTCCCTCTTGTTACCCAGGCTGGAGTGCAATGGCGCGATCTCGGCTCACCGCAACCTCCGCCTCCCGGGTTCAGGCAATTCTCCTGCCTCAGCCTCCTGAGTAGCTGGAATTACAGGCACGCGCCACCATGCCCAGCTAATTTTTTCTATTTTTAGTAGAGACGGGTTTCACCATGTTGACCAGGATGGTCTCGATCTCTTGACCTCGTGATCCACCCGCCTCGGCCTCCCAAAGTGCTGGGATTACAGGCTTGCGCCACCGCGCCCGGCCTAAACACACTTCTTAAGTACTCTTGCTTCATTGACAGTTTTTCTCCCAATAAATTATTCCTAAAATTATAATGACTATTGAATTCAGAAATGTTGTGAATTACTATTCAGTCCAAAACTTCCTACTAAAGTTCATTTAGTATTGTCTTCCTTCTGCCTCTATTTCTTAAACACCTCCAGGTAAGGACACTTTAATTCACTTATCACTTTGCTCTTATACTATTGGAATATCTTTCATTTCATTAATACATTCCTCTACTACTTCTTGATGTTTGGTGACAGGATGTGAAGTACAATTATACACACACACACCCCCCCCTTCCCTGTAAAGCCTATTCATGACAATGAATCCTTCAAACAATTCCACTTCTAAAAAGAACTAATTCTTCTGTGTAGTATTCACCAATGTAAGACTTTTTTTTTTTAATGCCATGTTGGTGCAGCTAACTAACACTTATGTTGCCAACTTGCTATTAAAATCTATCCTAACAATCTGTGTAGCTAGGAAGGGAGCCACAGATGTCACGTAATCATAATCAGGATTTTCTATATTATTTTTAATTATGGTACTATTTTGCTCAAATACTGAACTATCAGGATTTCCAGACTACTGAATGCCAGATAAGTAATGGGGCTTTATCATTACTCTGATAAGCCTTTGGATAACAGTCAGGTAGTGCTAAACACTCTTCCATTTATTATATTACTGAGGCAGCTGCCCAAATGATCCATAAATTACAAATAAACAAGTTGCCAATTACAAATCTAGCTACTTTCATCTCCTGTGCCACATAAGACAGAACTCACAGCATTCAGATCCAATGAACAACCCCTTGGCTTGCTAAAAACAATTATAACTAACAGCTGTAGATGAGTGAGTAGTTAAAGATTTCTGAAAAACTAGGAATTGTTCCACACAACAAGAAAGGCGTTTGTTGAATCAAAATCTTGGGAATGGCAGAGATCTTAAAAGAAAATATCCAACTAAGCATGATGGCTCCATCCCTATCCCAGCATTTTGGGAGGCTGAGGCAGGAAGATCACTTGAGGCCAGGAGTTTCAAACCAACCTGGGCAACGTAGCAAAACTGTTTCCACCCTCCACCCCTAGAAAAAGAAATCCAGCACAATCCTAGTACTAAACCTCTATCTTCCATAAAAGGCAGCAAGGTGGAAAGAGAATAAAATTATGAAATCATGCTGGGTGTGGTTGGCTCATGCCTCTGGTGGCTAGTGTCTGGAATCCTAGCACTTTGGGAGGTCAAAGAGGGCCGACTGCTTGAGCCTAAGGAGGTCAAAACCAGCCTGGGCAACATGGCAAAACCCTGTCTCTAGATAAAACACTAAACATTAGTCAAAAGTGGTGGGAAGTGGAGGTTACAGTGAGCCAAGATTGCACTACTGTACTCCAGCCTGGGTGACAGAGCAAGAGGCTCTGTCTCAAAAAACAGAAATCAGACATCACAGTACAGTACCCATTCACTTCTGTACTTCCTTACTAACCAGTACTACCACCTGGGCAAATTACCTAATCTCAGTCTCAACTGCCTCATCTGTAGAGAATTATGCCAGTTATACCCCTATCTCACAGAACCACTATATGGATTATTTTTAAATTAAATGAGATAATCCATATAGTGTCGACTACATGAAAAATTTTAGTTCAAATGTCTTCTTTTGGCAGAAAGAATACTGGTCACATAGAGAACTTAAGTTATGGCCCCGGAAAATACTGTGAGGGAAGGGCCACCTCCCTTCTCACCCAAACAAAATCACAAAAATACATGAATTCCTTCTACAACATCTTGGAAATCAAGTCCAGATATGCAAGCAAGGGAATCAACTTCCACACTACTTTCATAAACCTGATCTGCGTGGATAACCAGATGATCAATTTAAAATTTTCAAGCATAAAATATACTACTTTAGGATGAGGAGGAAAACTACAGCCCTAGGCCTGATCTGGTCTGCTACCAATAAAGTTTTATTGGAACACAACTACATTCAAATGCTTGCATATTGTCTATGGCTGCTTTTTCTTTTCTTTTTCTTTTTTTTTTTTTTTGGAGACAGAGTCTCACCCTGTCACCCAGGCTGGGGTGCAGTGCAGTGGTATGATCTTGGCTCACTGCAATGTCTGTCTCCCGGGTTCAAGCGATTCTCCTGCCTCAGCCTCCCGAGTAGCTGGGACTACAGGTGCCTGCCACCACGCCCGACTAATTATTGTATTTTTAGTAGAGATGGGGATTCACCATCTCAGGCTGGTCTTGAACGCCTGAGCTCAGATGATCCACCTGCCTCAGCCTCCCAAAGTGCTCAGCCTCCCAAAGGCATGAGCCACTGCACCTGGCCACATATTTTCTATGGCTGTTTTCTCACTACAATGAGTTAAGCAGTAATCACAGAAACCATGTGGGCCATAAAGCTTGTCATCTGGCCTTTCACAGAAAGTTTACTGACTTTTGCTTTAGGATAAAATTCTGTTGGAAAGTGGAATGGATACAAGCTCAAAAAGAAAAAAGGAAAAATATATAATGGACAACCCCCCAGAATAATAATAATAATAATAAATATAATAATAAAAAAATAATAACCAAAACTAACTCAACTAACTATATTAAGACATTTAGTAAAGTCTTCATGAGAAAAACTCAGGCTTGTAGGACTTCACTGGTAAATTCTATGAAACATGTAAGAAATAATATAAATCCTACACAAACTCTTTCAGAAAACAGGAGGAAGGAACATTTCCCAATTCGTTTTATGAGGTCTGCTACTAAGGCCAAAGATGACACAAAAAAAGAAAACCTCAGACCAATATCCATCATGAACACAGTCACAAAATTCTTAACAAAATATTAGCAAACTGAATCCATCTATATGTAAAAAGTAGTATATACATAAGAGGGGTTCATTTCACAAATGCAAGATGTGCTTAACATCTGAAAATCAAGTAACAGAATACACTGTGTTATATATCTTACAATCTTTACTTCAAAAGGTTAATTGTGCCGGGCGCGGTGGCTCACGCCTGTAATCCCAGCACTTTGGGAGGCCGAGGTGGGCGGATCACGAGGTCAAGAGATCGAGACTATCCTGGTCAACATTGTGAAACCCCGTCTCTACTAAAAATACAAAAAATTAGCTGGGCATGGTGGCGCGTGCCTGTAATTCCAGCTACTCGGAAGGCTGAGGCAGGAGAATTGCCTGAACCCAGGAGGTGGAGGTTGCGGTGAGCCGAGATCGCGCCATTGCACTCCAGCCTGGGTAACAAGAGTGAAACTCCGTCTCAAAAAAAAAAAAAAAAAAAAAAAAAAAGTTAATTGTATGTTTTTCAAACATCAAATTATATTCTATCAATTCATATTGTAAAAAAAATACATATATTGCATTTTTTTTTTTGAGACAGAGTTTCACTTTTGTTGCCAGGCTGGAGTGCAATGGCACGATCTTAGCTCACTGTAACCTTTGCCTCCTGGGTTCAGGCGATTCTCCTGCCTCACCTTCCCAGTAGCTGGGATTACAGGCATGCGCGGCCACACCCGGCTAATTTTTTTTTTTTTTTTTTTTTTTTTAGTAGAGACAGGGTTTCTCCATGTTCAGGCCAGCTGGTCTTGAACTCTCCACCTCAGGTGATAGGCCCGCTTCGGTCTCCCAAAGTGCTGGGATTACAGTGTGAGCCAATGCGCCTGGCCTAGAGAATTTTATATTTAGTTTTAAAAAGTCAGTATTTACTTGTTAGAAACTGCATCCTAAACTATTTAAAATGAAATACTGGCCGGGTGCAGCGGCTCACACATGTAATCCGAGCACTCTGGGAGGCTGAGGTGGGTGGATCACCTGAGGTCAGGAGTTGGAGACCAGCCTGACCAATATGGTGAAACCCGTCTCTACTAACAATACAAAAAAAGTTAGCCAGGCATGGTGGCGGGCACTTGTAATCCCAACTAGTAGGGAGGCTGCAGGAGAATTGTTTGAACCTGGGAGGCGCAGGGTGCAGTGAGCCAAGATTGAGCCACTGCACTCCAGTCTGGGCAACAAGAGCCAAACTCCGTCTCAATAAATAAATAAATAAAATTAAATACTTACACTATTTAAATCTATGATGAAAAGTTTCAGGTGCCAACTTAAAAGGATATAAGATCTAAAATAGACTCCCCGGTCTTCCAGAAACTCTCAAACAGAAATGTTTTAAGACCAATGACCCAGCATATACCTGAAAGTCTGAAATGACAATGACATTCATGCCAAAGCAATACCATCATATCTTCGGACTTCTGATTTCTGCCCATAAATTTACTCTTAGGACACCTAGATGTAAACCTAATATTCCAGGTACAAGCCTACCAGTGATGCAACCTTTCTCATTCTGATTTTGTATTTTCCTAATACAATATACTAACGCAGGTCACATCAGTACTTCTCACAGCTTTCTTGGCCACACCACTGACTCGTGACTGAGATATCGAATCTTTTTATTACAGGAACTCTTGTGAGGTCTCATCTCCACCCTCCCCCAATAGGTATAGCTGATTTTTTTGGACCCAGGTGTAATTTCTCACATTTGTACATGCTTCTCCCATTTCATTAAACTGCACTGAGCAAATATAGTGAGATGTTTTAGCATTCTGGCAATCATCAACCAAATGACTCTTGCTTTACTTCATAAAGGCACCAAATCCAATAAGCAAACCTTCTTGGGAAGGTTTCAAATACATAAAGGGTATAAAGAAAGCGATGAAAGCCCAGTTTAGATCACCAGAGTTCCAGCTGTAAGTAGTGTCCACAAATCAAACCTCTCTAGACATAGATGCTGAAACTCACGACTCCATCTAATCCTACCACGATTTGGCAAATTCCTCCATCTCACCCACTCGATTATCATAAGACTTAATAAATGCCTTGTTAAAATTCTGACACACTATCATTATGGTCACTACACTCCTTTGAGATAGAATTTGGACGTCCTGTCCTGTTGTTCTGCTGAATTTTGGACGTCCTGTCCTGTTGGTCTGCTGAATTTGGGAGAACTCTAGTAAACCCTTCTCTGAATAAGAAAATAAAAATGATACATCTTCCATTTTGTATTACAGAATCTCACGAATGGCAACGATTTTAAATACTTTCCAATGTCGTTTTTCTTAGAGACAGGGTCTTACTACGTTGCCCAGGCTGGCCTTAAGCAATCCTCCCACACCACTGCACTCGGTCCTAGTGTAATATTTTTCTTTTCTTCTTTTTTTCCAAGACGGAGTTTCACTCTTGTCACCCAGGATAGAGTGCAATGGCGCCATCTTGGCTCACTGCAACCTCAGCCTCCCGGGTTCAAGTGATTCTCCTGCCTCAGCCTCCCAAGTAGCTGGGATTACAGGTGTCCACCACCACACCCAGCTAATTTCTGTATTTTTAGTAGAAATGGGGTTTCACCATGTTGGCCAAGCTGGTCTCGAACTCCTGACCTCAGGTGATCCAACCGCCTCAGCCGCCCAAAGTGCTGGGAGTTAGTATTTTTCAAACTATATGTCGTGACCTATTAAGGATCAGACTCAATTTAGTGAGTTGCAACAAAAATTTTTTTTTTTTTTTAGAGTGTATTTTCTGTAGAAAGAGTAAGTAAACTTTTAATTGGGATGTGTGTGTGTACACACTGAGTGTGCAGGGGCACAATGAGTCATGATGTAAAATGAATCGAACTGTGGGTCACAGGTCAAACATTTCTGAGACACTTTTCTAGCCCCACAGCCCAACACCAAGGAGGCTTTACCAAGAAATCAGTAGTAAACAAAAAGTCATGTTTTTACAACCATTTTTACATCATACAGAGAAACAGATAATTTTGTGCTCAGTACACCTAATCCGTAATTCATTAAAAAAAAAAAAAAAAAAGATTAGGAACCATCTGCGTGTCCAGTTGAAATACTAAACTGCTTGGAGACAGTCATTTCTGTTTTGGTGGGGTAAAGACCTGTACTTAAGACAGAGACTGAAATCAGTTTGATCTGTGGCTAGGGAAGAGAAGAAAAACCATTCTGGGTCGTGAGTTCCTCATCTGTAACCACAGGAGAAGATTGTTGGCTTGGTCAGTTAATTTTCAATTAATCTCCCAATTGCAAAGCTAAGCGAAGCAACTGCTATTGGGAGATTAATTGAAAATCAACTGACCAAGTCAACAAGGGCTATGCCTCCCACAAACCAAAAACACTTTAACCACTCAGCAAGTCAAGTATTGATAAATACAATCAATATCACACAAAGGGTACTGGTAAGAACCACAGACTTGCACCAAAGGCAGAAATGAATCCAGGGATAACTTCTGGGATTCAGAAGATGTGCCCTGGTAAGTAGAAATTTCTCTGGCACCCTCTTTTTCTACCCTCCAGTTCACCTCTGTCCTCAAACTATCAGTCCTGGATGTGGCACTGGCGTTCTTCTCTGCCACCGTATCTCATTATGCAATGGGAAACTGAGGCTCGAAGCAATGAGTGAGTGAGCCAATCAACTGCAGCAGCCACCAAGAAGCCCGGACTAAGGGCCCAAGCCGCCAACGCCTCACTCCTCACACAGTCCCCATACTACTTAGAATCCTGCAGTCCTCAGCCTCCCACCTCAAACCAAACTCCTGAGGCCACCCGTAGTACCTCGCCCCCTGCGCACCCGATGAAGCCCCCCAGCTCGTGCCCGCCTCAATAAAGCTCTACAAGGCCTGGAACTCCCGAAGTCTAAAGCAACCCCGGCTGGCAACCCCGGAAGCCCCTTCCCACGAGCTCCCACAAACCAGCAGCCTCCCGTGCTTCCCACCTCCGCGCCGACGGGCCTCGAGCTTCTCCGCACACCACACCAAGCCGACCACAGAACACCAGAGGACCCAAAGAGGGGCTCACTCCACGCCCACCACCCACTGTTCGGCGTTCACCGCCGCCGCCGGAAACGCCCCCACGTCTCCACGCCACCGCTGTGAGGTCACTTCCGGCGCGACACCTCGGAATCCAAAGCAGGCAATTGAGGGGCGTGGCTCCCGGGAAATTTAAGAGGTTGGAAGGACGGCCCTTCGGCCTTCCAGGATTGCGCTTGGGTAGTCGTTTTGCGCTCCACGCTCACTATGTCCTATGGCGTCTTGGCTGGAATCGGCGCTCTACCCACGACTCCCCGGCCTCGATGTCCGGGTCCCCCTCTAGCAGTCTCGATGAAAAGCACCCGCCTCCCCTCCTGTTCCCTCAACGCCAATCGCAAAGCTGGAGAGAAGGACTTTGAGGGAGGCCTGGACGTGAGACCCCCCCCCCCCCCCCGCCTCTCCGTGCTAAACCGCAGCTGTGGGACTCAATAAGTGGGACAACCCTGACAGATTAAAGAAAAGATATTCCCGCCGTGGTCGATCCTCAAAGTGTATCAGCTTCAGCCCATTTGGGGGTTAGATATCAGCCAGTCTGGGCTTGGCTGCTCTCCTTTGCCCCATACTCAGTACGAGGGAAAGTGCTGTTCTCCTGTCCTTGGCGTTTTAGAGTCTTGATTTATGGGGTGAGGAGAGAGCATGCGTTTAGGGCCCAGACGGTGTAATGAGAAATTTTGCACAGCCTTGAAGCCTGACACCTGGTTCAGGAACCACTGCCTGGGCGGGCAGCATAGAAAGGGGTAGCAGTTCCAAACCTAGCTCTACAAAATCAGTTGAGTAACTTTGAACATTTTCAACTTTCTAGGGGACTACTTCACCCCTCCCCACCATCACCAGAGGTTCCCTCGGTCAGAAGGGTCCCTGGCCTTTTAAAATTACTGTTATTAATGAAACTTCTAGAGCAGTTTTTGGTTCAGGGCAAAACTGAAGAGAAAGTACAGAGTTCTCAGGCCGGGCGCGGTGGCTCAAGCCTGTAATCCCAGCACTTTGGGAGGCCGAGGCGGGTGGATCACGAGGTCAAGAGATCGAGACCATCCTGGTCAACATGGTGAAACCCCGACTCTACTAAAAATACAAAAATTAGCTGGGCATGGTGGCGCACGCCTGTAATCCCAGCTACTCAGGAGGCTGAGGCAGGAGAATTGCCTGAACCCAGGAGGCGGAGGTTGCGGTGAGCCGAGATCGCGCCATTGCACTCCAGCCTGGGTAACAAGAGCGAAACTCCGTCTCAAAAAAAAAAAAAAAAAAAAAAGTACAGAGTTCTCATATATCCCCTCTACACATAGGCACATACACACACAACTTGTCCCCTTATGGACATCTTGTGCTTCAGTAGTACATTTGGTAACAATTGATGACCCTACGTTGACACATCATTATCACCCAGAGTCCATAGTTTACATTAGAGTTTACTCTCAGTGTTGCACATTCTGTGGGTTTTGACAAATGTGTAATAACATGTATCCATCATTATAGTATCATACACAATAGTTTCACTGCCCTGAAAGTCCTCTGTCCTCTACCTATTTATTCTTCTCAGTCCCCTAACCACTGGCAGCCACTGCTCCTTTTACTGTCTCCATAGTTTTTGCCTTTTCCAGAATCCCATATAGTTGGAATCATACAGTATGCAGCCTTTTCACATCGGCTTCTTTCACTTAGTAACATGCTTCTAAGGTTATTTTTTGTGCCGAATAATATTCCATTGTCTGGAGGTGCCACAGTTTATCTGTTCACCTATGAAAAGACATCTTGATGGCTTCCAAATTTGGGCAATTATGAATCAAGCCACTATACATCATGTGCAGATTTTTGTGTAGACATGAGTTTTCAGTTCATCTGGGTGAATACCACGGAGTACAACTGCTGGATGGGATGGTATATTTAGTTTTGTGAGAAAAGAAACTACCAAACTGTCTTTCAAAGTCACTGGATCCTATTGCATTCCCACCAGCATTGAATGATGGTTTCTGTTGCTCCACATCCTTGTCGGCATTTTTGTGGTGTCAGTATTTTGGATTTTGCCTGTTTAAATAAGTGCGTAGTAGTATTTTATTGTTTTAATCTGCAATTCCTTAACGACATATGATATTGACCATCTTTTCATATACTTACTTGCCATGTGTTTATCTTCTTTGATGAAGTGTTCGTTCAGGCATCTTGCCCATTTTTACATTGTGTTATTTTCTTGTTGAGATTTAAGAGTTCTGGGTATGTTGTAGATAACAGTCCTGTATCAAATATATTTTTTATAATATTTTATCCTAGTCTGTGGCTTGTCTTATTCTTCTTTTGGAGAGCGGAAGTTTTAAATTTTAATGAAGTCCAGCTTATCAATTATATTTTTCACAGATTATTCTGTTGGTATTGCCCTAAAAAGTCATTGCCATGTCCAAGATTAGTTAGGTAATTTTTCTCCTATGTTATCTTCCAGGAGTTTTATAGTGTTGCATTTACATTTAGGTCTACAATCCATTCTGAGTTAATTTTTATGAAGGGTGTAAGGTCTTTGTCTGGAAAAATTTTTTTGAGGTGGAGTCTCACTCTGTTGCCTGGGCTGGAGTGCAATGGCATGATCTCAGCTCACTGCAACCTCTACCTCCCAGCGATTCTTATGTCTCAGCCTCTCGAGTAGCTGGGATTACAGGCATCCACCACAATGCCTGGCTAATTTTTGTATTTTTAGTAGAGAAGGGGTTTCACCATGTTGGTCAGGCTGGTTTCAAACTCCTAACCTCAAGTGATCTACCCGCCTCAACCCCCCAAATTCCTGGGATTACAGGCATGAGCCACTGCGCTCATCCTTAGCTATATTTTATGTGTGTGTGAAAGTTCAGTTGTTCCAGCATAATTTGTTGAAAAACCTATCTTTGCTCCATTGTATTGCTTTAACTCCTTTGTTAAAGATCAGTTGACTATATTTATGTGAATCCACTTCTGGATTGTTTATTCTTTCACTGATACCACACTGTCCTTACTACTGTAGTTTATAGTAAGTCTTGAAGTTGAGTAGTATCAGTCCTCCAACTTTGTTCTCCTTTAATAGTGAGCTCTTCTGGGTCTCTTGTCTCTCCATATCAATTTTACAATCAGTTTGTTGACATCCACAAAAATAACATGCTGGTACTTGGATTAGGATTGCATTGACTCTATAGACGAGGTTCGGAAGAACTGACATTTTGACTGTATTGTCTTCCTATCCGTAAACATGAAATATTTCTCGATTTTTGTAATCCTTTGATATATCTTTAATCAAATTTTTGTAGTTTTATTTATATAGCCCTTGTATATATTTTGCTGTGTAGATTTATACCCTGATAACTTTTGTTTCTCTAAATCTTCTCTTTCTGAAGTTAGTATACCTACCCCTGCTTTCTTTTGCTTAGAATTATCGTGATATATCTTTCTCTATCACTTTACTTTTAATCTATATATGTCTTTATATTTAAAATGTGTTTCTTGTAGACAACATATAGTTGGTTCTTGTTTTTCATCCATATGGAGAACCTCTGTCTTTTAATTGGTGTGTTTAGACTACTGATGCTTAAAGTAATTAATGATATAGTAGAATTAATGTCTACTATATTTGTTACTTTTTTTTCCTTCTTTTTTTGGCACGATCTCAGCTCACTGCAACCTCCGCCTCCTGGGTTCAAATGATTATCCTGCCTCAGCCTCCCGAGTAGGTGGGACTACATGCATGTGCCACCACGCCTGGCCAATTTTTGTATTTTTAGTAGAAATATGGTTTCACCATATTGGCCTAGCTGGTCTTGAACTCCTAACTTAAAGTGATCCATCAGCCTCGGCCTCCCAAAGTGCTAGGATTACAGGCATGAGCTACCACACATGGTCCTTTTTTTTTTTTTTTTGAGATGGAGTCTCACCCTGTCACCCAGACTAGAGTACAGTGGTGTGATCATGGCTCACTTCAGCCTTGAAATCCTAGGATCAAGTGATCCTCCCACTTCCCAAGTGGTGGGACTATAGGTGCCCACCAACACACCTGGGTAAGTTTTTTTATTTGTGGTTTATTTGTTTTGTAGAGACAGAGTCTCACTATGTTGCCCAGGCTGCTCTTCAGTTCTTGGCATTGCGTGATCCTCCTGCCTCAGCCTCCAAAAGTATTGGAATTGCAGGTGTAAGCCACTGCACCAGGCCTTGTTACTATTTTCTATTTATTACCCTTATTCTTTATCTATATTTATCTACACATTTTCTGCCTTTTGTGTGTTTTGTTTTGTTTCCTTCTGAGATGGAGCCTTGGTCTTGTCCCCTAGGCTGGAGTGAAGTGGCACCGTGTTGGCTCACTGCAACCTCTGCCTCCCAGGTTCAAGTGATTCTCCTGCCCCAGACTCCCAAATACCTGGAACTTCAGGCGCGCACCACTACACCCAGCTAATTTTTGTATTTTTAGTAGAGATGGGGGGATTTGCCATGTTGGCCAGGCTGGTCTCAAACTCCTGACCTCAGGTGATCCACCAGCCTCAGGCCTCCCAAATTGCTGAAATTACAGGCGTGAGCCATCACACCTGGCCACCTTTTGTGATTTTAAGTGAGAATTTTATGTGATTCTCTTTTCTCACCTTTATTAACATACCAGTTATTCTTCTCTTGTTTTAGTGTTTGCCCAAGAATTTGCAAGTATGCAATTTACATTTTCAAATAATTCAATTCCACTTTCAAACAACACTCTGCTACCTCATGGACAGTGCAAGTAACTTATAGTCAAAAATATGACTAATTCTTCCCTCTTGTCTCTGCTATCATTGTTATGTCATTCATTCCACTTATACAGAAGCATATATATTAACTTCATCAGTATTTCTTAGTTTTTTCCCCACCTTAGGTAGGACAGGATGGTTAAAGCGGGTGAAAGTTGGACATTTCCCTTTCTCCAGCAAGGTTAGGCTTTAATAAAGCCCCGGTAGGTTCGGCTCTTACCACTTCAGGCCTTACACCTAGAGACTCTGATTCACCTAGTCTGGGGTACAAGCCAGGGATTGTACCTTTTAAAATACAGATTTTAAAAGGCTCCTCAGGGCCAGGCGCGGTGCTTCATGCCTATAATCCCAGCACTTTGGGAGGCCGAGGCAGATGACGAGGTCAGGAGTTTCAGACCAGCCTGGCCAACACAGTGAAACCCCATCTCTACTAAAAATACAAAAATTAGCCATGTATGGTGGCCTGAGCTGTAGTCCCAGCTACTCAGGAGACTGAGGCAGGAGAATCACTTGAACCTGGGAGGCAGAGGTTGTGGTGAGCCGAGATGGCAGCACTGCACTCCAGCCTGGGCAACAGAATGAGACTCCATCTCATAAGCAAATAAATAAATAAGGTAAAATAAAAAGCTCTTCAGATTAGGAGTGAGTGCGGGCACTCACACCTGTAATCCCAGCTACTTGAGGGACTGAGGCAAGAAGATAGCTTTAGCCCAGGAGGTGGAGGTTGCAGTGAGCCAAGATTGTGGATTGTGCCACTGCACTCCAGCCTGGGCGACAGAGTGAGACTCTGTGCAAAAAAAAAAAAAAAAAAAAAAAGAAGAAGCTTCTCAGAGAATTCAGATGCTTGTGTACAGAAGACTGCATTTTGGAGCTGCCTCATGCTCTTTGATTAACATTACAAGAAAAAGCCTCATAGCATCACCATTTCCTCCCCAACACCATTCCATGCCCCATTCACGTGCAAAAATCTGGAGGTTCATTGCTCCAATGCCTAATTTGGTTCTTTCCTTCCCCGCCTTTTTCCCTGGGCTCTTATCACTCCCACACTAACGCATACCTGATTTTACACGAGAGGGTGTTCTCTCAACAGAATCTAGAACTTAGGGTGTTTGTTAGCTATATAACAAATTCAAATTAAAGATGAACATCATACAGAATTAGGGAACATGGGTCATGCTATAATATTTTCCAAATACCTTGTCTTTTCTACAATCACCAGTCATAGTGTGTTAAAACTGAATACAAGTTGGGACAAGAAATATACATCACATGCCTGGAACATCTTGTCTTACAAGACAGCAAAGAAACCATTAGATTACAAGATTTTTGCTAAAAGAACTTGGATGTCAACTTGAAGAGGACTTCACTGGTCAAAAGTAGGACAATTTAAGCATAAATAAGGGTAATAAAAATTCATCAAATGTATTTAAATCTGTGTGCCATTATGATAATTTTTTTTTTTAGATGGAGTTTTGCTCTTGTTGCCCAGGCTGGAGTGTAATGTTGCAATCTTGGCTCACCACAACCTCTGCTTCCCAGGTTCAAGTGATTCTCCTGCCTTAGCCTCCTGAGTAGCTGGGATTACAGACATGCACCACCACGCCCGGCTAATTTTGTATTTTTAATAGAGACGGGGTTCTCCATGTTGGTCAGGCTGGTCTCAAACTCCTGACCTGAGGTTATGCACTCACCTTGGCCTCCCAAAGTGCTGGGATTACAGGCATGAGCCACCACACCCAGCCTGATAATCTCAAGAAATTTAATTGTAAACATACACTTAACCATATGCCCAGCAATCCCAACTTATATACCCCAATTCAAGTAATCCTGGTTATTTATTCAAGTGAAATTAAAACCTATGTTCACATAAAAACCTATACATGAATGTATATAGCAGCTTTATTCATAATTACCAAAAATTAGAAACAACCTAAAGTATCCTACAATTGTGGAGTGGATAATCTGTGATACATCCATACAATGGCACTAAATATGAACAGTTTATGACTGTATACAACATGGACAATCTCAAATGCATTACATAAAGTGAAAGTAGTCAGACTCGGAAGACAATATATAATTCTACGTATTTCTGTTTGGTTTTTTTTAGGCAGAGTCTTGCTTCTTTGCTTTTCCTTTTTTTGAGATGGAGTCTCACTCTTGTCCATGAGGCTGGAGTACAATGGCATGATCTCGGCTCACTGAAATCTTCACCTCCCAGCTTCAAGCAATTCTCCTGCCTCAGCCTTCTGAGTTCCTAGGACTACAGGCACCTGCCGCCACGTCCAGCTAAATTTTTGTATTTTTAGTAGAGACAGGGTTTCACCATATTGGCCAGGCTGGTCTTGAACTCCTTGTCTCAGGTGATCTGCCCACCTCGGCCTCCCAAAGTACTGGGATCACAGGCATAAGCCAAGTCTTGTTCTCTTGCCTGAGCTGCAGTGCAGTGGTATGATCTTGGCTCACTGCAACCTCTGCCTCCCAGGTTCAAGCGATTCTCCCACCTCAGCCTCCCAAGTAGCTGGGACTACAGGCACATGCCATCATGCTTGGCTAATTTTTATATTTTTTTTTGTAGAGATGGAGTTTCACCATGTTGGCCAGGCTGGTCTCAACTTCCTGACTTCAAGTGATCCTCTATCCGCTGGGATTACAGGCATGAGCCACCTTGCATGGCCTGTATAATTCTACTTACATGACATTCTGGAGAAGGCAAAACTATAGGAACAGGAAACATCAGTGTTTGCCTGAGGAAATGGGAGGGTATGACTTTGAAGAGAGAGCACAAGGCAGTTAGCAAGTGGGTTGGAGGGATGGTAGAACTAAACCGTGATTATATGCATTTGCAAAACTCACAGAAATGTACACCTAGAAGAATAGACCTGGAGCTCAGGGAAGAAAGATGAAATTTGGAAGTCAATTATCAGGCAGTAATTAAAGTCCAAATAATGGGCATATGGTCCAGGGATAGCATACAGCATGAGAAGAGTCAAGAGCTAAGGACAGAACCCTGAGGAATGCCAACATGTAAGGGATATGCCCAGGAAGAGATCCATTGAAGGACAACTGAGAAGTAGCAGCTAGGAACATAGAAGAAAATCCAGCAGTAGGCGATCCCAAAGAGACCAAGAGGATTTTTAAGAAAAGTCAACAGTGCTAAATATTCCAAAGAGCTCAAATCAGAGGAAGACTGAAAATGTACATTAGATTTAGCAACTAGGAGGTCCTTGGTGATTTTGGCAGGGGTTTTAAAGCAGAGTAAAAGCCCCAGATGTTAAATGCCAGTGGTTGGAGGAGAGACTGGGAGGTAAGCAAGTGGAAGCACTGAGTATAGACAATTTCCAAGGAGTTTCACCATGAAGGTTAAGGAGATACAGCAATAGCTACAGAGGCAGGTGGGATAGGATAACAACATTCACTGACAGAATTTAGTGCTCACCAAATCCTTCAAGATAAGCCTTCCTGAACTCTCAAGTTAAAGAACTCCTCCAGGTATTTCTGGTTTTAGATAGTTATCTGAACTAGGTGGATACCACCTGACCACTAGTCAAGTTTCTGGGAAGCATTGCAGACAAAAACAAACGGGCAGCACCTACTCACCTCTCTCCACTTAGGGAAGTTGTAATTTGTTTTAGCAAGACTGGCATCTACCTTAGAACAGTCTCTGACAAGGATACCAATCACAGAGAATTAAATTCTTAGGTCAAGAATAGCACAGCACTAATGTACAGTTATAGACTTGACAGTATATGTCATGGAGTTCTAGAATGGTACGACTAAAAAGAACCTCAGAAATTGTCTGCTTCACGGCCAGGCACAGTGGCTCACGCCTGTAATCTCAGCACTTTGGGAGGCCAAGGCGGGTGGATCACCTGAAGTTAGGAGTTTGAGATCAGCTGGCCAATATGGTGAAACTCTGTATCTACTAAAAATAGAAAAATTAGCTGGGTGTGGTGGTGGCTGGTGCCTGTAGCCCCAGCTACTCAGGAGGCTGAGACTGGAAAATCGCTTGAACCTGGGAGGCAGAGATTGCAGTGAGTTGAGATTACACCACTGCACTCCAGCCTGGGTTACAGAGCAAGACTCCAACTAAAAAAAAAAAAAAGAAATTATCTGCTTCACTCCATGTTGTATAGCTGAAGGCTTAGCAAGTTAATGCTGCATCTGACATTAGAACTCAGGTCTCCATTACATATATGTAGGGGAAACATGTTCCAGTTTGGATTGAACAGTGCCCATTCATGCCTGTTACCTTATCATAATTATTAATACCACATGCTTTTATTCTCAAATATGTTAAGATAAATTTAATTAAAAATGATAAATTTCTACAGTCACCCTACTTATATAGCATAGGTTTTGAGACTAGGCAAGCATTATTGATTACCTAAGATTATTTTTCTTTTGTATTATCTCAAAGATTTAAGTCTCTTTAATTCTCAAATATCACTTTATACATGAAATAATGTACATGAAAGTAGGCCCCAGACTATAAAGTGCTTAACAAAGGTTAGAATTAAAAAGAATAATAACCTTTTAGGCAACAGTTTTTAAAATATGACACCAAAAGCACAAGCAAGGCAAGAAAAAAGAATTGTACTTTATCAAAATTAAAACGTTTTGTGGATTAAGAGATATATCGAGAAGTGAAAAGACAGCCTACAGAATGGTAGAAAATATTTACAAATAATATATCTGATAACGGTCTGGTATTCAGAATATGTAAAGAAGTTTTTCTTGGTTAATAAAGGGCTGAAAAAAAAACAAAAATAAGAAATAACAAAAAATAATTCTCAACAACAAAAAGATAACCCAATCTTAAAATGAACAAAGTACTTAATAGAGATGTCTCCAAAAAGATGTAGAAATAGCCAACAAGTACATAAAACGACACTCAACACCGGTAGTCAATAGGGAAATGAAAATGAAAACCACAATAAGGCTGGGCACCGTGGCTCATGTCTGTAATCCCAGCACTTTGGGAGGCTGAAGCAGGCGGATCACTTGGGGTGAGGAGTTGAAGACTAGCCTGGCCAACATTGTGAAACCCCATCCCTACTAAAAATACAAAAATTTGCTGGGTGTGGTAGGACACGCCTGTAGTCCCAGCTACTGGGGAGGCTGAGGCACAAGAATCATTTGAACCTGGAAGGCGGAGGTTGCAGTGAGCCAAGATCACACTACTACACTCCAGTCTGGGCAACAGAGCGAGACTCTGTCTCAAAAAGAAAAAAAAGAAATTTCTCCTTTTCAGTGATGTGCGCCTATGAGCCCACTTAGTTGGGAGGCTGAGGCAGGAAGATCCCTTAAACACAAGAGTTTGAGGCTGCAGTGAGCTATGTTCATGCCACCACACTTCAGCCTGGGTGACAGAGGGAGACCCAGTCTCTAAAATGAAACACAGCAAAAAACAAAAAAGAAAACAAAATAAAAATCCCAAAACAATGAGATACTTACTACTTCAAATCCATTAGGATGGCTAACATTTTTAAAAAGGAAAATAAATGCTGGCAAAAATGTGGAGAAATTGGAACCCTTATCTACTGCTGGTGGGAATAGAAAATGGTGGGGCCACTATGGAAAACAGTTTGAGAGTTCCTCAGTAAGTTAAATGTAGAATTATCATGTGATCCTGCAACTCCACTTCTAAGCATACATCCAAGAGAATTGAAAACAAGTATTCAAGTAAAAACTTATACATAAATAGGTCTACAAAATGTGATCTCTCCATGTAATGAAATTATTCAGTCATAAAAAGAATGGGACTGGATGCAGTGGCTCGTGTGTGTAATCCCAGCACTTTGGGAGGCTGAGACGGGCAGATCGTCTGAGGTCAGGAATTTGAGACTAGCCTGGCCAACATGACAAAACCCCATCTCTACTAAAAATACAAAAATTAGCCAGGCATGGTGGTGCATGTTTGTATCACCAGGTACTCAGGAGCTAAGGTAGGAGAATCACTTGAACCCTGGAGGTGGAGGCTGTAGTGAGCCAAGATTGCACCCCTGTACTCCAGCCTGGGCTACAGAGCAAGACTCCATCTCAAAATAAAAAAGTAGAAAGGAGGCTGGGCATGATGGCTCTGTAATCCCAGCACTTTGGGAGGCCGAAGTGGGCAGATCACCTGAGGTCAGGGGTTCGAGGCCAGCTTGGCCAACATGGTGAAACCCCATCTCTGCTGAAAATACAAAAATTAGCTGGGCATGGTGGCAGGTGCCTGTAATCCCAGCTACTCAGGAGGCTGAGGCAGGAGAATCGCTTGAGCCCAGGAAGCGGAGGTTGCAGTGAGCCAAGATTGTGCCATTGCACTCCAGCCTGGGGCACAAAAGCGAGACTTTTGTCTAAAAAAAAAAAAAAGAAAAAAAAAGAAAGGACTGAAGTAATGTTATGTGGTAAAAGATGCATGAACCTTGAAAACATTATGTTAACTGAAAGAAGCCAGTCACAAAAGGCCACATATTACATGATTCTATTTATATGAAATATTCAGAACAGACAATCTGCAGAGATCCCATTAAGCAGTCCCTTCCTGTTCCCCCTTCCCCTTAGATCCTGGGAACTGCTACTTTACTTTCTTTCTCTATGTTTATCCATTCATCTGTTGATGGATATTTACGTTGTTTTCATCTTTGCCTATTGCGAGCAGTGCTGCTGTGAATATTTGTGTACAAAATTTTGTTTGAACATACGTTTTCCATTCTCTTCGTATATACCTAGAAGGGAAATTGCTGGGTCATATGGTAATTCTATGTTTAACTTTTTGAGGAATTGCCCAGTGTTTTCCACAATGGCTACATCATTTTGCACTCCCACCAGCAATGCATGAAGAAAGTTCAGATTTCTCCATGTTCTTGTCAGCATTTATTTTCATTTCTTAAATTTTTTTTTTTTCCGAGACGGAGTTTTTGCTCTTGTTACCCAGGCTGGAGTGCAATGGCACGATCTCAGCTCACCGCAACCTCTGCCTCCTGGGTTCAGGCAATTCTCCTGCCTCAGCCTCCTGAGTAGCTGGGATTACAGGCACGCGCCACCATGCCCAGCTGATTTTTTGTATTTTTAGTAGAGACGGGGTTTCACCATGTTGACCAGGCTGGTCTCGATCTCTTGACCTCATGATCCACCCGCCTCGGCCTCCCAAAGTGCTGGGATTACAGGCTTGAGCCACCGCGCCCGGCCATTTCTTAAAATTATAGCTATCCAAATGGGTGTGAAGTGGTATCTCATTGTGGTTTTCATTTTCATTTTCTTTTTTTTTTTTTTGAGACGGAGTTTCACCCTTGTTACCCAGGCTGGAGTGCAATGGCGCGATCTCGGCTCACCGCAACCTCCACCTCCTGGGCTCAGGCAATTCTCCTGCCTCAGCCTCCTGAGTAGCTGGGATTACAGGCACGTGCCACCACGCCCAGCTAATTTTTTGCACTTTTAGTAGAGACGGGGTTTCACCATGTTGACCAGGATGGTCTCGATCTCTCGACCTCGTGATCCACCCGCCTCGGCCTCCCAAAGTGCTGGGATTACAGGCTTGAGCCACCGTGCCCGGCGCCATTTTCATTTTCTTAATGATTAATGGCAAGCATCTTTTCATGTGCTCTTTGGCCGTATCTTCTTTGGAGACATGTTTATCAAGTCCTTTGTTCATTTGAAAATTGGGTTGTTTGTCTTTTTGTTGTTGAGTTTTTTTGGTTTTGTTTTGTTGTTTGAAACAGGGTCTCGCTCTGTCCCCCAGGCTGGAGTGCAGTGGCTCGAGCTCAGCTCGCTGTTGCAGCCTTGACCTCTGGGGCTCAAGAGATCGTCCCACCTCAGCCTTCCAAGTAGCTGGGACTACAGTCAGGTGTTACCATATCTGACTCATATTTGTATTTTTTGTAGAGATGGGGTTTCTCCATGTTGCCCAGGCTGTTCTTGGACTCCTGGGCTCAAGCTATCTGCCTACCTTGACCTCCCAAACTGCTGGGATTAGAGATGTGAGCCACTTTGCCTGGCCTTTTTTGGCAAGGGAGGGGGAAAAGATGATGAAAACGTTCTGGAATCGAATAGTGCTGATGGCTGCACAACATTGTGAATATACTAACAATCATGGAATTGTACACTTTAAAATGGTTAAAAGGACGGATTTTATGTTATGTGAATTTTATTCCAATAAAGAAAAATTTAAAGAATGATATATTTAATGAACAATGAATACTCAGTTCTTTTTTAAAAAAATGTTAGTTCTGCAGCCAGGTATAGTGGCTCTCATCTGTAATCCCAGCACTTTGGCAGACCAAGGCAGGAGGATTGCTTGAGCCCAGGAGTTCGAGACTGGCCTGGGCAACATAGCAAGATTCCATCTCTAAAAAAAAAAAAAAAATTTTTTTTTTTTTTTAATTAGCCAGACATGATGACATGTGCCTATAGTCCTAGCTACTCACGAGGCTAAGGCGAGAGGATTGCTTGAGCCTGGGAGTTCAAGGTTACGGTGAGCTAAGATAGTGCCACTGCATGACAGCTTGGGCATCAGAGTGATACCCTGTCTCTAAGTGATAATAATGTCATCTCACTGTCAGCATTATTATTGCAATTATCTTTGTTTGCAAGGCCAGAAACTCTCTTCACCATGCATCAGTTTTTGTCATGGAAGACAATGGTGAAATGGGATTCATCTCATAGAAACTTGTCTCACTGTCAAACTTGTCGAAATTTCCTCATTCTGTTAATCAAGGACTCTCTAAGTAAATGAATCCAGATTTGCTAGTGGGTAGCTTCGTGTTTTGGCTGCAATCAGCTGAGAATAGCTTTCCCTTTCGACCTCATTTTGTTGAGATTAGTTTAGGCATGAAACAGTAGTCAGGGGCAGTAAGTGGGGATCCTGAATCCCGGCAGATGAGGCTGGATGAGGACCTGACCTCAACGAAAAGACAGAGTCTTAGTCATGTTTGTTTCCTCCACCCAGCCACAGAGCACACCTCTCTCCCCCATGCCCTCCCTCCTGCTGCACCCCTCCCACAACATCCTGTAATCCTGACTTCTTCCTTGGCCTGCTTTCTCATGCTCGATTCTCTATGTCTAAACTAGAGAGAATTCTCTTCATTAAAACTGGAGCAGGGATGGATATTGAACATGAAGAACGGGGTGGGGGGGGAATGGGCTGGTGCAGTGGCTCATACCTGTAATCCGGACACTTCAGGAGGCCAAGGCAGGCAGATCACTTGAGCTCAGGAGTTTGAGACCAGCCTGGGCAACACAGCAAGACCCCATTTCTACAAAAAAATACAATAATTAGCCAGGCGTGGTGGCACGCACCTGTAGTCCCAGCTGAGGTGGGAGGCTGAGGTGGGAGGATTGCTTGAGCCCAAGAAGTCAAGGTTGCAGTGAACCAAAATCACACCACTGCATTCCAACATGGGTGAAAGACCAAGCCCTTGTCTTAAAAATATATATATATATATATATATATATATATAAATTAAAAAAAAAAAAAAGAACAAGGAGGAATCCGGAATGGTGCTGACCAGTAGAGGCGTGTGTGTTGCCTATT
Organism: Saimiri boliviensis; assembly: GCF_048565385.1. Taxonomy (NCBI): domain Eukaryota; kingdom Metazoa; phylum Chordata; class Mammalia; order Primates; family Cebidae; genus Saimiri; species Saimiri boliviensis. Next base: position 4,095,563 of record NC_133450.1, read on the forward strand.
TGAAAAGATCTCTGAGGCTGGGTGCAGTGGCTCATGCCTGTACTCCAAGCACTTTGGAAGACCGAGGTGGGTGGATCACCTGAGGTCAGGAGTTTGAGACCAGCCTGACCAACATGGTGAAACCCTGTCTCTATTAAAAATACAAAAATTAGTTGGGCGTGGTGGCACACTCCTATAATTCCAGCTACTCGGGAGGTTGAGGCAGGAGAATCGCTTGAACCTGGGAGACAGAGATTCAGTGAGCTGAGATCGCACCATTGCACTCCAGCCTGGGCAACAAGAGTGAAACTCCGTCTTAACAAAAAGAAAAGAAAAGAAAAGAAATCGGAGACTAGAGCAGACACTGGTGTGCAGCAGTCCCGCCTCTGGTGTGTGGCCCCTCCCAGCTCCGGCTGCTGGACCTCTGCTGTCTGCCCTCTCCCCTTTTCCTCCTGGCATACACACTTAGAGCAACTGGCTCAGCAACAATTAGCCTTTTCAGAACTGCCACTGAGTTGCCACTTCTTACTCCTGTGCTGGGGCTTTTAACAGTTTCAGGAGTACCAACTTCTCCATCTCCTCTCAGCTTCACAGGCAAGCCTGAGGGGCTACCTCAAGACGAGTGGCTCCTGGTTTTCCTTACCTGGACCTGCAAGCCAACTAAAAATATTCAGGTGAGGTGATCTTGCTGTGCAGGCACAGAACTTGACCAGACACAAGCCCAGAGAGGTGGAGGAGAGCGGGCGGGTTGGGGAAGCTTCCGGGGTCATCGTGGGAAACAGCACAGAGCCTGGGCTCCCTTCTAGGTTCCGTGTACTCCTGGGGACCTAGAAGCCAGGTGTTCTCCCCAGGCATCACAAGGGTCAGACCACTGTGCAGGGTGTTTAGGAGTCCAGGGCACTTCTGTGTGTTACCCACAGCCCAAATGGCTGAAAATTGCAAGCTGAATACTTCTTTGCTGCCTTGTTCTCTGAGGGACCCCTGTCCCTCCACTACCACACACTTTAGTCTTACATCCTGAAATATCTGACATCTGACATTTCCCCTGCAAGAGAAGTACAGAGAAAAGTGGAAAGTGAATGAATTATTTTGCATGCTGGGTAAAAGGGTTGAAACAAACTGTGACTAAACCCAAAAATATTTCACAAGACCTGTTTCACAATTTTTCTGCATTTAAAATAAAGTAGATTGCGTCTTCTTATGACTCACTCTTCATAAGATTCAGTCTTCACAGAGCCCACCAGGAAAACTCTGGAAAACTCCCCACCTGGAGATCAACATCTTTATTCGCTCTTGTTGTCCAGGCTGGAGTGCAGTGGCACAATCTCGGCTCACTGCAACCTCTGCCTCCTGGGTTCAAGCGATTCTCCTGCCTCAGCCTCCCGAGTAGCTGGGATTATAGGTGCATGCCACCACACCTGGCTAATTTTGTATTTTTAGTAGAGAGAGAGTTTCACCATGTTGGTGGTGGATCAAGTGTTCCACCCACCTCAGCCTCCCAAAGTGCTGGGATTACAGGTGTGAGCCACCTCGCCTGGCAGGAAGCAAAAATAATTTTTTTTAAATTAAAAATATCTCACCATGGACCAGGTGTGGGGGTTCACTCCTGTAATCCCAGCACTTTGGGAGGCCAAGGTAAGAGGACTGCTTGAAGCCAGGAGTCCAAGACCAGCCTGGGCAACATAGCAAGACCTCATCTGTATGAAAGAAAAAAATTTTCACCATTAATTATGTTAGCTGTAGGTTTGTTAGACTGGGAAATTTCCCTTCTATTCTTAGTTTGCTGAGAATTTTTATAATAATCAAGTATTAAATTTGATCAAATGCCTTTTCTGCATCTATTTAAATAAGCATATGGTTTTTCTCTTTTACTGTATTAAAATGGAGAATTACATCAATTGATTTTCTTTTTTCTTTCTTTTTTTTGAGTCTTGCTCTAGCTCTATCCCCCAGACTGGAGTGCAGTGGTGCCATCTCAGCTCACTGTAACATCCACCTTCTGGGTTCAAGTGATTCTCCTGCCTCAGCCTCTCAAATAGCTGGGATTACAGGCACCTGCCACCATATCCAACTAATTTTTGTATTTTTAGTAGAGATGGGGTTTCACCATGTTGGCCAGGCTGGTCTTGAACTCCTGACTTCAGGTGATCTGCCCACCTCAGCGTCCCAAAGTGCTGGGATTACAGGTGTGAGCCACCGTGCCTGGCTGATTTTCAAATGTTAGATCAACCTGGCATTTTAAAGATAACCCTGCTTGGTCAGGATGTGTCTCTATGTCTGTGTCCTGATCATTTCCCTGTGTGTCTTATATGTTGTTAGATTCTGTTGGCTAAGACTTTTGTTGAGTTTTCATGTTTATATCCATTTAGGATATTAGTCTGTAATGTTCTTTTTATAGCTTCTTTTTTTCTCTGGAGACAGAGTCTTGCCATGTTGCCCAGGCTGATCTCGAACTCCTGGGCTCAAGCAATCCTCCTGCCTCAGCCTCAAAACGTGCTGGGATTACAGATGTGAGCCACTGTGCCCAACCCCTTTTTATAGTGTTTTTGTCAGGCTTTAGTATTAGAATTATGCTAACTTCATAAAATATGCAGAGAATTGTTTCCTCCTCCTCTATTTTCTGAAAGACTTTAGAAAGGTGTTGTTATTTCTTCCTTAAATATCTGATAGAATTTACCTGTGAAATTATCTGGGCCTGAAGTTTTCTTGCTGGGAAGGTTTTGGTAACAAATTCAATGTCTTTAATAGATGTAAGACTATTCAGGTTTTCTGTTTAATTTTGAGCCAGTTTTGGTAAATTATATGTATTTTTAATTTGTCCATTTTACCAAAGTGGTCAAAATTTTTAGCATAAAGTTAATAATATTCCCTTTCCTTTTTTGAGGCAGACTGGAGTGCAGTGCCAGGATCATAGCTCACTGTGGCCTTGAATTCTGGGGCTCAAGTGATCCTTCTGCCTCAGCCTCCCGAATAGCTGGGACTACAGGTGTGCACCACTACACCCAGCTCATTTAAAAAAAAAAAATGTAGAGACGGAGTCTCGCTTTGTTGCCCAGACTGGTCTTGAACTCCTGGCTTCCAGTGACCCTCTTGCCTTGGCCTTCCACGGTGCTGGATCATAGATTTGAGCCACTGTACCCAGCCACTTTTTATCTTTTCAATGTAAATAGGATTTAAAGTAACAATTCTTTCATACTGGATATTGTGTTTTCTGTTTTTCACTTTTTCATTCTTGCTAAGGGCTTATCAATTTTGTTGATCTTTTCAAATAACCAGATTTGGGCTTTGTTAATTTTCTCTATTGTTTTAATGGTTTTATGCATTGAATTTTGCTCTTTATTATTTCATTTCTTCTACTTTGGGTACACTGTTCTTCTCTTTATAGCTTTTTTTTTTTTTTTTTTTTTTTTTTTTTTTAGAGACGGGCTTTCAGTATGATGACCAGGCTGATCTTGAACTCCTGACCTCGTAATCCACCCGCCTCAGCCTCCCAAGGTGCTGGGATTACAGGCGTGAGCCACCGTACCCGGCCCTATTGCTTCTTAAGGTGGACCCATAGGTCATTGATCTTATACTTTTATTATTTTGTAATATTAGCATTTAAAGCTATAAATCTCTTTTTTTCAGCTTTATTGATATGTAATTGACAAGTACAAATTCTATATATTCAAGATGTACAACATAATGGTTTGATGTACATTTACATTGTGTAATGATTACCATAATCAAATTAACTAATACAGCGTTCACCACACATGGTTACCATTTTGGGCAGGTGGAGTGAGGACACTTACATGCTCTCTTAGCAAATCTCAAGTAAAGAATACAGTGTTGTTAACTAGGGTTGCCATACTGTCATCCTGTGCATTAGATTCTCAGAAGGCACTCTTCTTATAACTGAAAGTTTGTACCTCTCGACTGTCACCCCGTTTCCTCCACCCCACAGCCCCTGCTGGCAACCATCACTCTACTCTCTGCTTGTATGAGTGTGTTTTGAATTTCACCTGTAAGTGAGAGCATTCGGGGTTTGTCTTTCTGTGCTTGGCTTAGTTCACTTAGCACCATGTCCTCCAGGTTCAGCCACATTGTCACAAATGGCATGGTTTCCTTCTTTTTATGGCTAAATATATTTCATTGTGCATATATATGTATGTCTTTTCAAGTGTGTGTGTGTGTGTGTGTGTGTGTGTGTGTGTGTTTGAACTTAAAAAGATTTGTTTCCGGCCAGGCATGGTGGCACACACCTGTAATTCCAGCACTTTGGGAGGTTGAGGCAGGTGGATCATGAGGTCAGGAGTTGAAGACCAGCCTGGCCAAGACGGTGAAACCCCGTCTCTCTTAAAAATATAAAAATTAAGGGCCGGGCGTGGTGGCTCAAGCCTGTAATCCCAGCACTTTGGGAGGCCGAGGCGGGTGGATCACGAGGTCGAGAGATCGAGACCAACCTGGTCAACATGGTGAAACCCCGTCTCTACTAAAAATACAAAAAATTAGCTGGGCATGGTGGCGCGTGCCTGTAATCCCAGCTACTCAGGAGACTGAGGCAGGAGAATTGCCTGAACCCAGGAGGCGGAGGTTGCGGTGAGCCGAGATCGCGCCATTGCACTCCAGCCTGGGTAACAAGAGCGAAACTCCATCTAAAAAAAAAAAAAAAAAAAAAAAAAAATATATATATATATATATATATATATATATATAAATTAGCCAAGTGTGGTGGCGGGCACTTGTAGTTCCAGCTACTTGGGAGGTTGAGGCAGGAGAATTGCTTGAACCTGGGAGGCAGAGGTTGCAGTGAGCCGAGATTGTGCCACTGCACTCCAGCCTGGATGACAGAGTGAGACTCAGTCTCAAAAAAAAAAAAAAAAAAAAAAGATTTGTTTCTATGTTTCTAGCTTTATTGACAGACAAAACTGGATGATTTTAAGGTGAACAGTTTAGTGTTTTGTGAAATGGTTACCACAATTAGTTAACACATCTGTCACCTCATATAGTTGCCTTTTTTTCTGGTTTGTGGTGACAACATTTAAGCAAATTTCAAGTATATATAATTTGATATTGTTAGCTGTTGTTATCATGCTATACTCTAGATCCCCTGGACTTATTCATCTTATAACTAAAATTTTGTAGCCTTTGACCAACATCTACCCTTTCCCCCACCACTCTGACTCTGGTAACCACCATTCTACTTTCTGTTTCTATGAGTTCAACATTATATTTTTTTAATATTTTTTTTTTATTTTTTGAGGCAGAATCTAGCTCTGTTGCCCAGGCTGGAGTGCAATGGCATGATCTTGGCTCACTGCAACCTCTGCCTCCCGGGTTCAAGCAATTCTCCTGTGTCAGCCTCCTAAGTAGCTGGGATTACAGGTTTGTGCCACCACGCCCAGCTAATTTTTTATATTTTTAGGGAGACGAGGTTTCACCATGTTGGCCGGCCTTGTCTTGAACTCCTGGCTTAAAGTGATCTACCCATCTCGGCCTCCCAAAGGGCTGGGATTACAGGCATGAGCCACCATGCCCGGCCTCCTTTAGCCTTTCCAATAAAGCAATGCAGATCTACTGACAACTACTTCTCTAAATTTTCTTCATCTGAAAATGTTTATTTCACTTTTCATCCTGAATGATATTTTTGTTGGGATATAGAATTCTGGGTTGGCAGAGTTTTTTCCTTTCAAAACTTTAGATGTTCTGTTATCTTCTTTCCTTCATCACTCTGACAAAATGTCCACAATAGTTTAAATCTTTGTTCCTCTGTATGTAATTTTTCATTTTTCTCCAGACTGGACTTTAAAACAGAATACCTGATTGTAAAAATTCTTTATAGCTTTGGAATTGAGAAGACCTCTTTAATTGTGATTCAAAAATCCAAAAACCATAACAAAAAAGATTAACAAATTCTGCTACAAGAAAAACCCTAGCTGGGCATGGTGGCTCATGCCTGTAATCCCAGCACTTTGGGAGGCAAATGAGGGTAGATCATGAGATCAAGAGATCGAGACCATCCTGGTCAACATGGTGAAACCCTGTCTCTACAAAAAATACAACAATTTAGCTGGGCATGGGGGCATGCACGCACCTGTAGTCCCAGCTACTTGGGAGGCTGAGGCAGGAGAATTGCTTGAACCTGGGAGGCGGAGGTTGCAGTGAGCTGAGATGGCGCCACTGTACTCCAGCCTGGCAATAGAGACTCTGTCTCAAAACAAAACAAAACAAAATAAAACAAAACAAACAAAAAAAAACAAAACCAAAAAACTATCCATGTTAAAAGCCACCATATTCAAAAAGTCAAAATACAAACAGGGAAAATATTTTCATATCACAGACAAGTACCTAATCTGAATATATAGAGTTTCAAGTAATAAATAAGACCAATAACAAAAAAGAAAAAAATTGACAAAGAATACTGGCATGGTGGCTCATGCCTGTAATCTCAGCACTTTGGGAGGCCGAGTCAGGCAGGTCACCTGAGGTCGGGGGTTTGAGACCAGCCTGGCCCAAATGGCAAAACACCATAGCTACTAAAAATCCAAAAATTAGCCAGGTGTGCTGGTGCATGCCTGTAGTCCCAGCTACTTAGGAGGCTGAGGAAGGAGAATTGGCTGAACCCAGGAGACAGAGGTTGAAGTGAGCTGAGATTGTGCCACTGCACTCTAGCCTGGGAGGCAGAGCCAGACTCTGCCTTAAAAAAAAAAAAAAAAAAGAGCCGGGCGCGGTGGCTCAAGCCTGTAATCCCAGCACTTTGGAAGGCTGAGGCGGGTGGATCACGAGGTCGAGAGATCGAGACCATCCTGGTCAACATGGTGAAACCCCATCTCTACTTAAAATACAAAAATTAGCTGGGCGTGGTGGCGCCTGCCTGTAATCCCAGCTCGGGAGGCTGAGGCAGGAGAATTGCTTGAACCCAGGAGGCGGAGGTTGCAGTGAGCCGAGATCGCGCCATTGCACTCCAGCCTGGGTAACAAGAGCGAAACTCCCTCTCAAAAAAAAAAAAAAAAAAAGGCCGGGCGCGGTGGCTCATGCCTGTAATCCCAGCACTTTGGGAGGCCGAGGCGGGTGGATTGCTTGAGGTCAGGAGTTCAAGACCAGCCTGGCCAACATGGTGAAACCCTGTCTCTTTAAAAAAAAAAAAAAAAAAGTAAAAAAAGAAGAAAATGGATAAAGGATATGAACAGACTTCACGAAAAAAAAAAAAAAAACTACAAATGGTTCTTAAGTGTGTGAAAACATATTAAAAGAGAAAAGCAAAGGCCAGGCACAGTGACTCACGCCTGTAATCCTAGCACTTTGGGAGGCCGAGGCAAGTGGATCACTTGAGCTCAGGAGTTCGAAACCAGCCTGACCAAAATGGCAAAACTCTGTCTCTACTAAAAATACAAAAAAGTTAGCCAGGCGTGGTGGTGGGTGTCTGTAATCCCAGCTACTCGGGAGGTTGAGGCAGGAGAATCTCTTGAACCACGAGGAGGAGGTTCCAGTGAGCTGAGAATGTGCCACTGAGCTCCAACCTGGGCAACAGATTAAGACTCCTTTTCAAAAAAAAGAAAAAAAATTAAATAACTGGTGATCGACTAAATACAGTATAGGCCTAAACACAACTGTGAAAATCTAGGCACATGAATCAGAATTTTGAGGTCTCATCTTAGGTAAAAAAGGAAAACTGTAAAAAGGACAAGCAGGACATTGCTTCTGATAATGAGTGTCAAGGACATAATATTACGAATCATGTTTATTGAAATTATATGAACATGAAGGACAATGCTGAGAAATATTACTCTTTTATTACAAGACCCTAAAAATCTGCTATTTAAAAATCATACCAGGGAACGAGAGGAATCAAGTTGGGGGAATCACACTTTCCGATTTCAACACTTACTACCAAGTTACAGTAATCAAAATAGTGTGGTCTTGGCATAAGGACAATTGAGAGTCCAGGTAAGCCCATACATCCACAGCCAGTTGATTTTTGACAAGGACGCCAAAACTATTCGATGGGGAGGGAATGCTCTGTTCAATAAATGGTGCTTGGTCAAATGTAAAAGAATGAGTTTGGACCTTTACTTCACTCCCTATACAAAAGGAAATTAACTAAACATTGATCACAGGCCTACATATAAGAGCTAAAATCAAGCCAGGCATGGTGGCTTATGCTATTTATAGGCTCAGCAGTCTGTAAACAAAAAATGGCATAATACTTGGGAGACCAAGTTTCCATCTACCAAAAAGAAAGAGGGGGAAGCAAAAATTATAACATTGTATTGTGAGATTTATAATGACTCTGCCTCCAAGAACAAAAACAAAACAAAATGAAACAAAATCACAAAATATAGCAATGAGAACTCAATGGAAATACCTGAAGCTTGGTATTGTCCCTGACACATACTATCCCAGCAGCAGAGCTAGATGACTATCGATGCACACAACAGGACAGAGCTGAGGACTCAGGAATTGAGGGTCCCTTGAGGTTGCCACTATGTGGGGCCTTCATTTTGGTGAAACTTTCAAACTGTTAATTAGAGAAGGAGCCCAACTGAAAGATGAAGACAGTGCTGAGTATATTAAATTTGCTGAGCGGCAGATACCTGCATTAGTTTGGAAATAGTCTTTCCCCATAATGTTTAGCCAACCAAAGGAGAGTTGGGGCTGTCTCAAATGCCTCTTGCTGCACCTATGTATAAATACTACAGGGCAAATAGAAGAAGCCACCTGACTCTCAGTCTAAAACACATCGGCCTGGATTCTGGGACATGTTTTCATGGCCTGGATTTCATAATCCAGGCCCTTGGCTTCCAGACCTGTTACGAAGACTGACAGTAAATAACTCTTAAAATTAAAATATGATTCTGATAATTGCCTATGTTACAACTGGCTAATGTAGACTGTCCAGAGTCTTAAGTGCTATTGCACAGCAGGTGTCATATCAGATGGTCCAATAACTCATCCTACAACAGAAGAAAAGATTAATTCTGGTTCAATTACAGCCTACATTCAGTGGATGCTCTCCTGTAATGCCAGCTCCTCAGGAGGCTGGAGTGCAATGGTGCAATCTTAGCAGAGGTGTAGTCACTGCAACCTCTGCCTCCTGGGTTCAAGCAATTCTCCTACCTCAGCCTCCCGAGTAGCTGGGATTACAGGTGCCTGCCACCATACCCAGCTAATTTTTATATTTTTAGTGGAGACAGGTTTCACCATGTTGGCTAGGCTGGTCTCAAACTCCTGACCTCAAGTGATCTACCCACCTCAGCCTTCTAAAGTGCTGGGATTACAGGCGTGAGCCACGGCACCCGGCCTTTTTTCTACCATTTTAACCATTTTGAACTGCATAATCCATTGGTTTTTAGTATATTCTCAAAGTCATATGACCATCACCACTATTTAATTCTAGAATATTTCCATCACCCCTAAGTAAACTCTGCACCTCTCAATTTCCCCTGCCCTGTATTACCTGGCAACCACTCATCTACTTTCTGTCTCTATAAATTTACCTGTTCTGGACTTTTCATGCACATGGAGTCATATGCTACATGGCCTTTTGTGTCTGGCTTCTTGTACATAGCATATATTCAAGGCTTGTTTATGTATATAGCATAAATGCAAGTTATTTAATTAATTTATTTATTTTGAGACAGAATCTCTCTCTGTCACCAGGCTGGAGCGCAGCGGCACAATCTTGACTCACTGCAACCTCCGCCTCCCGGATTCAAGTTATTTTTCTGCCTCAGCCTCCCAAGTAACTGGGACTACAGATGCACACCACCACATCCAGCTAATTTTTGTACTTTTTAGTAGAGATGGGATTTCATCATGTTGGCCAGGCTGGTCTTGATCTCTTGACCTCGTGATCCACCTGCCTCGGCTTCCCAAAGGGCTGGGATTACAGGCGTGAGCCACCACACCCGGCCAAGTAATTGTTTAAGTAGGAGAATGAGCACCAAATTTCTTATTCCTGTCCCCCAACCCCGTAAAGCAGGTTGCTACAACTGACTTCAGCTTGCTTGCTCCTTGCAGTAGCCTGAAGCTCCTGGTGAGCAGGAGCCATTTACCCCTGTCAGAAAGCATGGTGCATGAACAGCAACTGCTGGCCACCACACAGTGCTTTAGGAAGAAAGCTGGTCTGGGGTGGGGTAGAGAGGTCACATCCCAAAGTGCATCTCCCTTTAGCCCCTTAGTCAGAACAGCTCCTGGCTATGTGGGTCCAGCCTCTGCCATACTTTGAGTCACCACCACTCTGCCATCCCAGATGGACAGGGGCTTTCAGCATCGAGATGTGGGTTCTAATGTGGTTCTAGAACCTAAACCAGGACGTGAAGAGTGAGGAGCAGATCACAACTGCCGAGCTAAGAACCCCTCTCCCCACAAAACTGTGTCTACTGTGTCTATCTGCTCGGACTTTAGCATCTAATGCTGTCAGTCCCAAGTGAGACTGCGTCTCATCCTTCAAGGAAGGCTTGGCTCAGGGCCTCAAGACCTGGAAATCTCCCCCAGTGCCCACTCCCCCACCCAGTCCCAACCCCAGCTCTGGACCCCACCTCCTGTACGCATCTGTCTGTTACAGCCCTGATCACAATGAATTAAATGACGTGTTTATGTCAGTTCCATCAGCCATTTTGGGAGGTTCTTGAAAGCGAGGACTGCATTATATTCACTTGATACCCTTATTGCCTGGTTCAAAGAATACCCTTCATCAATTTGTGTTAAGTTGGAGAGGGAGTAAGTCAGCACAGGGATGAAGAGTCATGTCCGGGCCGGACGAGGTGGCTCATGCCTCTACTCCCAGCACTTTGGAAGGCTAAGGTGGGTGGATCACTTGAGCTCAGGAGGTTGAGACCAGCCTGGGGAACGTGGTGAAACCCTAGCTCTACACAAATTACCATGGTGGTGTGTGCCTGCGGCTGAGGTGAGAGGATCATGTGAGCCCAGCAGGCAGAGGTTACAGTGACCAAAATGGTGCCACTGCACTCCAGCCTGAACAACCAAAGGGGACCCTGTTTAAAAAAAAAAAAAAAAAGAGTCTTGTCCCTCAAACAGACTGCCTAAGTTCAGCGGCTTCACCTCTTCACTGCTACCTTATCTTCTTCCTCCCCGCAGTCAAACGCAACACAGAATGGGGTTCGGGGTGAGTATTTAGATGAGTGATGAATCATTTAAGATTCAAAAAACCTCCACCTTTAGGATTTCTGAACAATATCTTTATTTAGCTCAGGAAGTTGTTCTTACACATTTTTGGATACTTGGGTTAGAATTTTCTCTATTACATTAAATCAATGGTTCTTAAGCTCTTATGCAAACATGCAAGCACAATGCAGGCTAGAATAAAAAGGCTGTTGTGTCCAAACATTAAAAATAGACACTTTATTGCAAGGGTGTAGAGAAGGGAGACCAACAGAAGGCAATTGACATACCACCCCCTCCCTCCAGCCCTAGTCCTGGTGCCTGGATATGTGCACTCCCTCTGTGCTCTGCTCCCCTGAGACACAAGTC